>NW_018164665.1:1696143-1726032 GCF_001263595.1 Phalaenopsis equestris
CCCCCAAAGTCTCTGGGACCGAGCGACGAAGCCAGTGGCAGCGAGGGAAGCATCGGGAAGGGGAGAAGAAAAATGTCATTTCGAAGAAAGTCAGGGAAGGACGGACGAGGTCAACTCTTCCCTCGCGTGGAGGAAGAAGAGCTCGCACGGCTCGAGACCGAGAAAGGGAAAGGGCCAGACACGCGAACGGGGGAGTTGCGGGAGACGGAGCTCGAGCGCAGGGGAGTGTTAGGGATTAAAGAGGAAAGGGGTTAATTAACATATATATATATATATATATTAATTAATTAAAACACAATTTACTCTCGCGCGACAACGCGACAAAATGGGTATCCTCCCCGGGCAAAATCGACGTTCCGGAAGCGTTGGCGCAGTCTGTTTCGTCATCCGGGGTCGCTCGGACGACGTCGTCGACAATCGGGTCAAAAACGCGTCGAAATTCAAATTTCACAAAATCTCGACCCGCAATCGATCGTCCCAAAAGGTTTAATTGAGCATTCGACAAGTAACAATGCAGGCAATGCGAATTGCGGCTATCGGATACGTCGACTCCACGAATTGCGAAGCTTGTGCTCGCGGGAGTACGAATTGTGCAGAAAGTCACCCTAAGGCTCAGAAAGGGTTTATTTATAGGAATCCATTTTGGGCTTCCTCATGTCGGTTTCATCCTTCTAAGTGCTAGAAGTCGATATCACACACGTGAAGCTCCAAAAGAGGACGGAAGTAGGTCGAACTAAAATGAGGCGGGTCCCACTTCTAAGGTTCTAAGATAGTCGCAGAAAGACCCCTAAGGCTAGATCCTAACTCCCGCGAGAAATACTAGACCTCACGAAAAATGAGGTCAACAGATTAGGGATACAACATGACTCACAAAAAAGGAAATACAATACTAGAATAATCCCTAGTTAGGGTTGTAGGAAGGGATCCGAAGGTGGTGGTGGTGTCAACGAGGTGGTAGGAAAAGATGGGGAAGAACAAGTGGCTATTTGGTAGGTTGGAATGAGGTTTGGTGGATTGTAAGCGAGCTGGACGTCAAGGGTTTTTGCAGGTAAGGGATGGCAGGATGTCGATAAATGACTTGGAGAGTTGGGCAACCTACCTGGTTTTGGGGGGAAAGGTAGGAGTACGGGTGCAGGAATGAGGGGACTAGGTGGTTGGACAACAAGTTGTGGTGGTAGTAGGTGTTGCAGAGCTGTGGAGGGAGATGGGCATGGTCGGCGACTTGGGAAGAGGTAGGTGAAAGGGTCAGGGAGAAGATAGGAAGAGATTGGAAGAATACAACACCACCTCGAAGCAGGATACAGCCGGAGAACTACCTATCGTAAGATATAGTCCTAGCAAGAGGGAAGAGGACTCCAAACAGAAAATTTGAAAGCGAACATAGCGAAAAGCTGCCCCTTACAAACAGAAAACAACAATTAATAGACTCCTATTGGAGAAAGATAAGAAATAAATAAAAAAAGAAACTCCCACATAAAAGAAAGGGGTAAGAAGGCAAGAAGAATCTAGAAAAATAGCCATTAAATCTTCCTATATGGAGAATAGCACCAAAGGAAGGGTGATAGTCCCGCCTACTCTAGAGACCGTAATTCGGTTCGTGATCCTGCCTTCCCACTCCTTCCCGGGTCAGGTTTGCGGTTTTTTCTGGCTAGCCAATTCAGTTGTTGGTGTGTCTTAAGCACCCCACTTCAAGGGTGCTTTCAGCGCCCATGCCAAGGCTCTTTTTAGCGCTTGCGTCAATTACATTTCATAAAATAATCGAGTGCAGATTTTACCTATATCACCTTTAATATCAACAATTTCCCTTTCTAATTCTTCAAAATTAATTGAATCTACAAATTAAATACATAAAATGTAATTTTCAATTAATGCTTTGACCACCACTATTATTTTTCCAAAATAGATTACTTTTTTGAGTAAAAGCTTGAAAAGAGGAAGAAAGTTGAGTTAAAAAGGGATCAAACAAATCTAGCAAAAAAGAACTTAAGAAAAACACAAAAACATCAGTGTAAGTGTCAAAATGAACAATACCTGTATTGAATTGATTAATTCACTTTAAAATCAAGACTAGAAACTTGCCTACAAGTGGATGTCCTATGAAAGCAAGATGAATACGAATTTGATGTGGTCGCCCAGAATGAATCTCGACCTATTAAAAATCAGGCTAAAATAGAGAGTTGGAAAATAATAAATGAAAGTTATACAGCCAATTATTTGTCAGAAAAATTAGAATGTAGTATGGCATCAAAATAGAATATAGAATTTACCATTGATCAAAAAAACCATGCACCAGTTAAAAAGAAAAAGAAAGTTAAAAAATAACAAGAAGAAGTGCAAATGACAGAGTAGCCCGTCACTTAATACAGCTAAATACTACGTGATTTAGAAATCAGCGATTATAGGAGCAAAATCACAAGCTGAAATAAGCAGAGTGACTGAGCATTATAAAATGGCTCATCAAAGATAACAATAAACAGATTGACACACGCACACGTAAATGTATACTACTATAAGGGAATGTGAAGCTAAGGAATTGATACTATTCGGCAGGAACTTTCAACAAGAGAGATTGTTGGAACCGAAAAAGTTTGAGATGAGTTAATGTTGTTGTTTGAGATTGAGTATCCATACTTTTATATTAAAAAAAATGATGAAAGATTGTTTTGAACAGGTTCTTGAAAGGAAAAAGAATATCAGCAAAACAAGAATTCCAAGATTTTTGGTGGGAGGCGCTGAACAAAAAAAATCAAAAACTGTGATAGAATAGTAAAGATGATGAGAAAAACTTCAAGGATGCCTGATACCATTAGAACTAGTTTAGTTTCAACTAGGTTGAACCAGATAAGGAGAAATCCAAATGGCTTGGAAGGCTCGAGAAAAGGTCCAGAGTTTAGATGGAGGAGCAGTTGTCTTCTTGAGATAAAGGTGCGGCTGCGAGAAGATAGAGTTGTTGGTGTCTTCTTAAGATCATAGGAGAAGAGAGAAACGAGTAAGAGGTGTTCTTGTAAATTGATTACTTCCAAACGACTTGAACTGGTAGGGTCTTCTGTTTATGGGATTTTTTTGTACATATTTTGTTACATAGTTATTCAAGAATACGAGATTTGGTTTGTACCTTCCTAACATAGTTAAAAAGTTAGTTAACAATTCTCATGTGTTTACATATCTAACACTCAAAGTTTGATACTTACAATTGTAACACTTTAGTGTCATAAATTATGCATGAAAATGTGTATTTCACTTATAAAAAGATGGCAATAGTGGTATTTTTTTAAGTGAAATTAAATACTTTAGTGGTATCCTTGTAAAAATAATGAATGTTTGGTCACATTAAACGTTGACCATCTAATGAACCAGTCAGGAGGGTAGATGTTTTAAATTCGACTTATGTTAAGAAAGGTAGAAAAGGACTTAAAAACATTTAAGCGTGTTGCATAAAAAATGATCTTAATTTAATAGAATTAAATAAAACATGACACTCAATAGGACACAATGGTGAAAAAGGACATTTAGCGGACCCCGCATAGTAGGATAAAGGCTTGTTGTTGTTATTGTTTGCTTGTAAATATGATGGATGTTTAGGTGTTAGAAATGTAAATACATAGCTGTGTGGAATGTATGTAAATGCCCCCCCAAAAAATCACATTATTTAAGAAGGTAAAATGTCACACAAAAATACATTCATACAAAAATTAAGAAAGGAAATTCATAATCAACTAAACTTATCTTAACATAATAATTTAAAAAAATATATCTTAACTAGATGCATTTTATTATAAGAATAAGCAGAAGATTATGGCTAGCAATGAGATCAACGATAACAAAAGAAACGATTAGGAAGCATACATGCACCAATGTTTGATTTTGCAGCGCATCTTTCTCAAGTACTTGGACATTGCTCAAAGCTGGTTTCCCTAAAAAAGGCACATAAATCATGGAAAAAATAAAGATCGCTCTTCCACAAGTATCAAAAAACAAGCAAAAACAAACGTTCAAAGGGACAAGAAATCAAATAATGATAAAATATGTATTAAAATAATATTTTTCTTATAGAGACAGTAAGAGTGGTGAATTTTCTAAGAAGACACGAGCTTTATGGTCATTTTATTAATGGAGCATTTGCGTACTTAGCACACAATTCTTATCTATTTACATATATCACACCTAAACTTTTATATTTACACACAGCGCTCAAATTTCCGATATCACATCAAAAATAACACTATTATTATTTTTTAAAAGTGAAATACACATTTTCATGCATATTTCATGCATATTTTCATGCATATATTTAAAACACCAAAGTGCTATGCATGTAAATATGAAAATTCAGGAGTGAGACATGTAAATACATAAGACTTATGTGCTACGTATGTAAACTTCCCTTTATTAATTTGCATCTTAACTTCTTTAGAAATGAGAGATGAACAATGACAGGAAGAAAGAAAGTGACTGGCGAGGGAAAAAAAACCTGATGAGGATGCAACGTAAAGCCCTTTGGCCACTCCTGGATATTGCATCAAACCGATGGGCTGATCAATCAAAATCTGCATTATTAAGAATCGTTAAGACAATGAAATAAAAAAAAAAGCAACTGCGTTATATAATAAAATGTTAATTTGGAATTTCTTTGTAACAGCCAAAGTTAGAGACTTGAATTTAAATTTTGATGCGCTAAAAAAATTTCTTTTTGCCTTCCCAACCCTTCCTTTTGTGTAGAAATTTCATTTGTCCAGTAGGAGTCTATAAATTGTTGTCCTCTGTGCGTGGGAGACAGCTTTTGCTATGTTTATCTTACGCTATGCCTACTATAAAGGCAAGTTTACCTTTTGTATTCCTAATAGCAATTTAGTTTTCTATTATTGTTATTATTATTGGGTATAAATAGATTTATTATGTTTAGGGTTAAGTTTAGGTATGAGATTGAGTCGTGAGTCTTTAAGTTTAGGTTTTGGGAGAGATTTCCTACCTTTTGAATTGAAGGAATTGAGAGAGAGGAGTTTATCTTTATTTTCTTGTCAAGTTGTTTGATTTATTGAAGAAATAATGTGTTTTCTCTAATTTTTTTGAAAAAATGTGCCAATTTTGTAGTCGAATCGTATCAGAATGCTTTCAGATTTTCTGCACGGACGCCTGTTTTCTTTTATAGGGTTGTATCTGAGGAGGTGGTAGTGCTCCAGCTGATACAACTTCAAGGTGGTGATATATCTTCCCATTTTACCTTTTCTAACACTTCTCCGCCACTCATCCTAGCTGTCGGTTTGCTACCAACTCCTCTGGCCACTGTTTTCCCTCACTAGCCGCACTTCTACGGCCTTTCCCATTGTTGTCTGCACTTCCCCGCTCGCTTTCCACCTCCTAAAGTGTCAGCGAGTCTCCCTAGTTGTTGTCCCACCTTCCCAGCTTGCCACTCCACCTGCAACCTACCTCCCAGCCGCCCAACAGACCTTCCAGACGCCCCCTCCAATTCACCTTCCAACCCCTACCAACCCCTCTCCTGCATTCAACTCTACTGTCCCAAGCCGCTAGATCCATCTCGCCAACCTTCACAGCCCTTGAAATACACCACAGAGGTGTTTGCTTGTGTCGCGTATGTTCTGTGTTGTTATTTTCTGTTGTGTTATGTTGTAACTCTCTCTCTACATTAATAAAAGTTTGTTTTGTGTTTTCCGTTGAATTACCTAGTAGTTCTGGTATCACAAAGAAAGCATAGAGTCATCAAAGAATTCTGATTTGTGATGTTACAAGTGAAGTAAATTGGGTAATCAATAGAAGTGAATTTATTAAGGATTAATGCATAGCGCTGTTTGGGATCACTTTTGTTTTTGTTTTCTACTTATATATATATTTTTCTTATGTTTTACTTTAAAATAAATTTTTTTTTGTTTTAGTTATTTTTAAAAACACTCAAAACATCTTATTTTTAGTATTTTTTAAAAAAAAAATTTGATTTGTTTATAAAAATAAAAAATAAAAACAATTAAGAAATGCTTCAAACAAATATTTTCTTAAAAACAAAAACAAAAATGGTCCCAAACAAACCATAAGGGTTCAGGGATGATCAAGCCTTTTGAATTAAATTTTTAAGTTTGAATTCACTAATAAGTAGGTAAAAGCCCAAAGTGAAAGTAGATGAGAGCTTAAACAAGGTCCCAAACAAGTCATTAGTCTTTATAAAGCGAATAAGAGCTTGAAATCAAGTAACATGTAAGCCAAGGTTTCATGTGTAGCTGATAAAAAGATTTAACAAATATTGAACGGAAAGCAAATATTATTAATGAATTCAAATTGAAAATTATAACAAAACAATGCGGAAATCTAAATATTACAACAAAACAACACGCAACACTAGAACTAGGGTGAAGATGTTGTTGGGTAGGGGTTTGGACCTCTGGGGCGGAGGTGGTCAGATGGCAAGTTGAAAGGTGGTGGAAGGTGATGACAGCAAAGGGAAGTCGGCGAGTGGCGAAGGCGGCGATGGAAGGGTGATCCTGAGAGGCGGTGGCACGCTAGAAGGGGTACAATGGCGGGAAGGCAACGAGGCTGAGTAAAACAACTTGGTTGTTTTCTTGGTAGCAGCAACGAGAGCAATGGGAGAACTATGTAGAAGGAAGTAGGAAAGCGTAGAAGTGGATACACACCACCTCAGAAACAAAATACAACCAGAACATGGCTCAAAACCCTTGGATACAACCGGAGCTCAACTCAGCCCAGGACTTGGAATTAACACAGGTACGGACGGTCGAATGGTGAAAATTAAATTTTTCAGCATTCATATTCTAAAACTAACATTTAATAAATAAAGTGTCACTACAAAAAATAAATTAAATTAATACAATCAAATTTAACTCATTTATGATTGTCTACATCTTTTATAAATATTTTCTTTTATATTTTTCATCTCATAATCAAATAATTAAATCTGAAATATTAGTTTAAAACAACAGTGAGCTAGTCTTAGCCAGTAAGTACTCATGCTCTTAAACTCTAGTAACACAATGAAAAAAAAAATTAATATGCATGTCAATTATGTAAGTCAATATAAAGCATATGATGATTTGTATTATTTATTATGGTCATTTAAGGTGATTATAAACATTAATTGTGTCATTGTATCATTTACATATTAATATATTTTTAATTTGTATACAATTGTCACAGGAGCACCTTCTAAAACTTGTACCAATGAAAACACATCAATATCAATATTCTTTTTATTTACGTGCGAGTATTTTAATATTCCCCCTCTAGTACCATAAAAGAATGAACTTCATCATAACTAATCATGCACAAACAATCATTCTATATAGTCCATAACATTCACATTTTCATGTTATTCAATATGTAATATTTAATACTACAATGACTAAAACTTTTCATAATGAGATACTATAAGCATTCATATCAAAATGATCGATAAAATTTAAGAATAGAGAAATCATAAATGCATTAACCAATTCATCAATAACAATTAATACGACTAATCTAGAAGAAATACAAATAGACTAATATAACTTAATAGTGGTATTCACATTGATTTCACCTTATAAAATAACCCCTTCAAAATTCTTTAACTTGTTTTGCCTATAATTCATGATCTATATTTTCATCATAATTAAATATTAATAAAATATTTTTTTTAATAAATTTAATAAAAGTAAACTCAAGCTTCACCTCCTTATCTCATCTTCTTTTGCATTAACAATGATCTCGATCTCCCTTAATCTCAATTCAACTACTTGAAAATTTATAATCACTAATATTATTTTATAGAATTTAATATAAATTAATAATATTTAATTAATTTGATGAAATAATTTATATAATTAAACTATGAACTCTACTCACGGATTAAACTTCAATCCCTCATTCACGAACTTCCTCCTTTCTTTGTTTGCTTAGGGCACGGCTAGCACAAACCTACTCGGCTTGACCGCCCGGGAAATTTCTTCAGCTTCACACGATTGCACCTTCACCTAAATCCTTCCTCTCCTTCTCATTCTTCTTCCTATTCACGCATAAAGGCTCGGTCCTCCTTCCAACTCATGCTTCCAAAAACAAAACCACAATAACATGCGCTCACATCGCTCCCAAGAATAGTACCACAGCTTTGCCTCTCAATCTAGGATTGCAGGTGAAGAACCAGAAGCCTCAATGAATGAATTCAAAGCTCCCCCCTAACCCCGGGAGACTGGCGTGAGACGGCTAGGGTTGAACCATGCTTTGGGTTTAGCAAGGGGTTGTTGGTTAAGTAGGGAGGTTGAACCGGCCGGCCCTAATTTGGGTTGGAGGTTTGCAGCCTCCCCCCTAGTGATCTTTAGTTTATTATACATATGTTGTTATTTGGTTTTAAGGTTCAGTTTTGTGTTTTAGAATTTTGTCCAGTTTGTCGCCGCTGGCTTTTTCCCTCTAGGGCTGTATCCGAAGGTGAAATGTGCTCCGATTGTAACTGGTCTAATGTGATGATCTTCTCTAAGGGTTCAAGGAGTGCTACGGTTGTAACTCGCTCTCGCGTGGATAGTTATCCTTTACCTATTCCCCTTAACTATTTGTTGTCCACCAACGAGTGCACCCCCCTTGTCCACCTTACTATTGCGCCGTAGTTCCCATCCCACGCCGAACCTGCTGCCTGGAATCCATCCCACGCCCCTATTTGCTGCCTGGAATCCATCCCACGACCCCAACCAACAACCGTCAGACCCTCTTCAACCTTTTTGTTCCAGCCTTCGCCCTCTCCCCATCTTCGAGCTGCTGTCCCAGCCCCTTTTCCCACCTCATGGCTGACCCGCAACCTCCAACCTGCACCCTCCTGCATCCAGCCGTCACCCACGACTTGCATCCTCACTCAAGGATGTTATTCGTTTTTGTTGTTGTTTATTTTCTATTTTGAAGAATCTTTGTTGTAACCTTTTCGAATTTCAACAATAATATTTGCAACTCTATTGTGATTTGGTTAACTCATATCACCCGGTTTCTGAATTGAAGGAAGCTCAAGCATTCATTCAATGGATTTGTGGAGGCAGAAACACTACTGAGAGTTTAAAAGATAAAATTAGAGTCTTCATTCATCTAAACAGAGCTAAGCATCGCCCACATTTTATGTAGTGGAATGATTGTACCAACTGTTTGGAAAAGAGGGCTTGCCAAGAGACATCAAAATATACTATCTCTTTAAAGAATTAAGAGTGCATTGTCTAAACCTTGGTGATGCATACGGCAAGCTGTGTGAACTGGAACATTGATTATAATTTTCTTAGTTGGCCGAAGAAAAAGCCCCAAGACAAATACATGGATAAACTATTGTTTATTACTGGCGGACGAAGATGCAAATAAAAAATAATCACATGAGTTTTAGCCATGTCAAAAGCAACAGGAAAACAAACCCTGGATAAATTCCAAAATAAAACACAAAATTAGTTTGTGAACACATGCGTACATAACACCTGATATCTTTGTATTTCTATATCTAGCATCTAAATTTTGCTTTTTACATTTGTACCGCCCAAATCTTTCATATCACATAAAAAATATCAATATTTTAACATTTAAAAAGTTAAAATACATATTTTCATGCATAGATAAGGTGACATATATGTAAAAATTGAAGTTTAGGTGTTAGATAGGAAAATACATAGAATTGATTGGTATGTGTGTAAATATTCCAAAAATGGAGTGGGCATTTACATACATTCCACCCAATTCCTATGTATTTACATATCTGACACCTAAACTTAACTTTTTACATTTATACCACTCAAATCTTTCTTATCGCATCAAAATACTATTATTTTAACTTTTAAAAAGTGAAATACATCTTTTCATGCATAGGCAAGGTGGCATATATATATATGTAAAAATTAAAGCTTAGGCGTTAGATCTGTAAATACATAAGAATTAAGTGTTCCGTATCTAAATCTTCCAGTGAAGTTTTATTCTACCGACAACATACCTCATCATGTTCAAGAATCCCTCTAACTAGTGCTCGATAACACTTTAAAATTTTCCGAGCTTCGCCATAATTTTTTCCCAGCATTCTGATACAGCAAGTACGGATCAACAAAATGGCAGATGAAAATTGCTTTTTTTTAATTGTAAATACAATTGTACTACAAGACTTGGTAAACCTAAACTGAGCTATGGACACAACCTTCATCATCTATTTTAGTTTACAGTATCTTGCCTTAAAAGACATGGAACATAGAAATAAATAATGGTAATTAATACATAACACCATAGTCAACTTTAGTAATTGCAATTAAAAAATTGACGTTCAGATCTATTTAGCATATTGGTAATCCAACAGAAATGCAAGAATTTCAACATATTCAAATAATCAAAAGCAAGTGATAAAGCTAAGCAAGAATGTGAAATGATAGTTTTAAAATGTTTTGTATGGCAACTTTCAAAAACAAGCTTTTATAAAACAGACCTAAGTTGTCAGGTATGCATAAACGAAAATTGATGATGCACTAATAAGATGGTTACAACAATGAACAAAATAAAATTTTGAAGTATATTGATGCACGCTGCTGATATTTAATCACTAAAATAGGTAATTTTAATAAGAAAATATGTGTACAAGGTATTAAAATGGGCACAGTGGTGTTAAATGTCTGGCTATGTGGACCCAAATGAATATAGGCAGTATTTCATCGCCACCGGTAATTAATCCTAGGTCCGCAACAATAATATTTTAATTGATAAATGTGTTCCTTATTAGCATCTTTTAGAGGTCATATAAGTAGACTTCAGTCAAGCCAACCTCAACTAAAAGTCAATTTACTTCAATAAATGTGCGCCTCATCATCAATATTTAGGGGTGATATAAGTAGAGTTCAGGCAAGCCTGCCTCAACTTGAAATCAAAAATTTAAATTCAGTCTGACACAAATTTAAGTAATATCTACTTCAATATTTTGGTGATATAAGTGTTCAATGTAATTAGATTTTATTACATTTCACCTCTTTCTCTATAACATCTCAAGCGCATAATGACAGCAGAAAGAAATCGTTAAATATTAAATTTCCATTGATCCCACACCTTATTGGAAAAAAATTTCGTAATGTCTATTTCATTTTTTCAACAAAAAAAGATCCCTTAAAAATAATCACAACTTAAAATTTCTCAAAATTTTAGCTTGACTCTAATTTACTTCAACAAATTTCGCATATATTTTGAACTTGAATAATAAACCAAACTTATTGTATAGTAAATTTCCATGTTTAACCTAAATTGCTCCAATATAGTTCGAGTTAACACAAAACGTAATTCAATTGTGCTTACATATGATATGCCATCTAGTTTATAGAATGTAAAACATTTAAATAATACATTATTTTTTGTATATCCAAGGGTTTTTTATATAAATAAACAAATAATTTTGAGTCAACTCCAAATCATTTGATTTTTGGTCAAGCTAGCATGACTCGAGTGAATTTTGATTTTTAATCAAGTTTGAGTTAAATTAAATTGGTCCAAATTTACTTGAACTCTACACAATATTAACTCCCATAAGAGCACTTTTGGTTCCTTATTTATCACTAAAAGATTAATGTTAAAACTAAAAAAAAGAATTTCACATTTAAAGATAACCAACATGAATTTCAAAAAGCACTTGGAAATAAAGCACGAGTAAGCCCATGATCACAATATTTTTTCTCATTTTAACTGCAAATAGGTATATTAATAAAATTTAATGAGCACTCTTTCAATTTCATTAATGTGCACTTCCAGTTTTGTTGATGAAAAAAAGGTGCTTGGTTAACTAATCATCTCGTACCTTACTAAGAAAAAACAATCCAAAATATTTTATTTTAGCTCATTAATACTAATAATTTAATATTTGATGAACCAATGGATGTAAACCTTTTAGAAGGCCGATTATGCTTTTTTAATGAGTAAATAAATGCCTCCACTATTTTTAAACTTATATGCTTTCTTTCATGTTGGTTTTTTGTTTTTAATCTGCGCCTATTAAATAAATGTAAACAAAAAGAAGTCAACTATTATGATATGAACTTTGAATTATTTAATCGGATATACTAATCTTGCAATAAGGCAAAAGTAAACAGTAAACATAATTGCAGAACCTTATCTTGCAAAAATCCTCTAGCATATAATTTTAACGAGTTAAAAAGATAGGTTCCCAAAATACAGGCTTTTAAAGAATATTCTTATAGTTCTTAAACTCACAGAATATTTGGTTGATTCCAATTTGTACTCACTTTTAATAATATATTTTAACAGTAAAAGGTCCCCTGAGTTTTTTTAATCTATCATCAGAAGCAACTTCTTGGATTGGACATAACCATCATTCCTAGAACTTCATAAGAGCAGGAAATTAAATTCGTTATGTTTACGGTGGTCTCAATTATGCATTTCCTTTATATTATCAATTAGAAAGTTGGGTACTTGTTCCCCATAAAAAAAATATTCTCATAAGTGATACAGCATATAAATAAGGTAAAACCCTTAAATTATCCATCCAACCGTGATATTTGCTACAAGCTTGTTGACGGTTTCAATATTTTCAAGTGCAAGTTAAACTAAAGGGGTATTTACATACATACCACACAATTTGTATGTATTGCATATCTAACAACTAAATTTTAATATTTACATTCATAGCACAGAAATCTTTAACATCACATCAAAAATAACACTTTTATTAATTTTTTTAAAAGCTAAATGTCTTGATACCGGAACTAGTAAGGGTAACATTAGAAGCACCAAAAACAACTTTCATTAACATCAAAATAAAATTACATTATGATTCGAACGGAAATAACAAGTCACAAGATAAAACGACACAAACAACACTCCTAAATGTATCATAATGGGTGATGGAGGTCGGCTAGAGGGATGGGAATGATTGCAAGAGGTGACAA
The DNA here is from genome assembly GCF_001263595.1 of Phalaenopsis equestris. Lineage (NCBI taxonomy): Eukaryota > Viridiplantae > Streptophyta > Magnoliopsida > Asparagales > Orchidaceae > Phalaenopsis > Phalaenopsis equestris. Next base: position 1,709,031 of record NW_018164665.1, read on the forward strand.
CAGCCACAGGAGGCAGGTGATAGCGAAGGGAAGGTGTGGAGCTGAAGGGATAGCAAGAGGGGTGGGCGGTCGGCAGCGATTGTGTGGTGGTTAGGAGAAGCTTGAAATGGTCGGCGGCTAAGGGGAGTAAAAGAGATAGGTTGGGAAGGATAAAAGGGGACTATACAATCACCACCGCGGAGGGGATACAGTCGGAGCACCACCACTTCCTCGGATGCAGCCCACAAAGGAGAAAGAAACTCAATAAAGGAGATCTAAAGCTAAACTCAAACACAACTCCAATCTAACCCCCTCATACCCAAAAACAGCAATTTATAGATTCCTAAAGGAAGCTTCTACACAATGGAAGACAGTGGGAAGCCTGAAAAAATCTAGAATATCCAAATTCCACTGTTGGTGCCCATCAGGATCATGCATGTTCGTGATCCCGCTCCCCTGCGAAGGTTCTCAGGCTCCCTGCTCTCGCGCGGATTCTCCTGCTTTCGTGAATTCTCGTAGGTTCCCGCTCCTGCAAAGTCTTGTGGGACTTCGATCCTGCAGCGTCAAAGCGCTCCGATTTGGGGCGTATTTTAGTGCCTCGAGGGCATTGTTTTAGCGCCTAATTTAGGGGGCCGGTAGCGCCTGTGTCATGTATGTTTTAATAAAACCAAGGTGTTGTAAATGTAAATATCAAATTTTAGATGTGGATATGTAAATCCATAAGGACGTGTGGTAGGTTTTAAATTTCACTATACTTTAATGTTCTAACTGTAAAGATAAAAATTCTGGATCAAATCAAGTAGAGCAAAAAAATTTTAACTCTAAAGGCTGTAAACATTAAACAAGTGGAACAGAACACTCAACTTACCTATTCTCTCCAACAGCTAACGTGCCAACAGCAAAGTATTCTGCAAGTTTAGTTTTTGCAAGCTTTGTTTTGGCGCAAAGTAATATACCTGATTTAAATGAGCAAGTTGCCCGTTTAGGTTAGCACAAACACATAGCAAGAAGGAAAAAAGAAAAGGAAATTTACATACGTAGCAAACAATTATTATGTATTTACATATCCAAACCTAAACATTCATGTTTATATACATAGCACTTTGATGTTTTAAACCTATGCATGAAAAGGTGTATTTTACTTTTAAAAGTAATAAGTGTTATTTTTATGTGATATTAAAACTTGAGTGCAATGCGTGTAAATGTAAAAGTTTAGGTGTGAGACATGTAATAGATAAGAATTGTGTGCTATGTAGGTAAATGCCCTCAAAAAAAGAAAAGAATGAATTTTATTTGGGAAAAGAAACAAAATCTGTTCAAGCAATATGAGACTTAATTAATAATAAAAAATGATAAGGCTGCATGCAGTATAGCAACTGGGTACCAAAAAAATCATTAATCTAAGTGCACAAGTTTATCAACTATAAGCAAAAGAGAAAAAATCTAAAATAGTCTCTTGACTATCAAGAAGTGACCAATTTAGCCTAGAAATTTTAATTGCTCCATTTAAGGGTCCGTTTGGGGCAGTTGATTAGCTGCTGCATGGCACGAAAACGCTGCCGAAGGCGATTGTTTTCCGCAGCGGGGGTGTGTTTTATCAAACGAACACCTCATTTGCAGCCGTCGTCTCAGACCCAGGTTTTGCGGTTTCATTCAAAGGAAATTCCTTTGTTGCCCATATTATTCATATATGCAGTTTCACTCGAGTGATAAGCGGTCGAGCCTAGTGGTTTTTCTACCTTTGATTTTCTTCGTCCTCTAGTACCCTCTATCATTTAACTTTAAAGTTTTTGTTCTGTATGGTTTATGGCTTTTTTCTCAATGAGCTTTGTTGTTTGCGGTTTTTCTATGATGGAGAAATTTGGAGTATTTTTTTTTGGAGAAAAATGAAGAAATGTAGTTTTTGTGAGGGTCTTCAATTTTTTCTATAATGACCTTCGATTTTTCTATGATGGTCTTCAACTTTTTATGTGGTTTCTGTCTCACCGAGATTTGTTTTTTGTGGTTTTTTTGTAATGGAGAAATTTGGTAAAGTTGGAGAAACTTTTTCTCTAATGACCTTCGATTATTTCTGTGATGGCCTTCGAAATTCCTGTGAAGTTCGTATCGTGCATGTGTGCAACATCAAAAATTATTTTGAGGGATTTTGGGATATTTCTTGTTGAAATGAATGAGGATTATGCAATAAGCTCCGGCTTTCGATCTCACCTCTATAGCTTCCATTGTTGTGCTATGGTTCCTTGCCAAGGCTTCCACCATAGCTTCCACTATTTTTATGCACAATTTTAATGTTAGGAATAATTTATTGAAATCATAAGTAATATAGATGCACTAATATAGAACATGAACGTAATAGTCTCTAAATTTAATAGGGTTAAAGTGCTTACACCAACTGAAAGTATTTTCATCAAATTTTTAAGTCCTAATTTTTTTAGGCACCTATTTCTATCATATATAAGATGGCCATCTCTTTTAAGAAATATAAATCAATACTTCATATTCTTGACTTCAAGGTTTTCATATTAGAAAATGCATTTTCAAAGGCATGTTTTGTTGGTTTAATCTTCATAAGAAAATAGTCATAGTGAATGATATATTCCTTTTTGACCTCATAAACCATGAGAAGATCATAGCATATACTTTTTACTAAGATTGCCTTGATGTACTTTTTAGTAAGATTGCCTTGCACTATGTAGCACATGAACTCCATCATTATAGTCACTGATCATTTTTTTAAAATAGCATCATTTATTCCATGCTATATTCCATTAGCTAAAGGCAACTAAGGTCCCATTTCTTTAATGTCTTTTGTCTTCTAGTGAAAGATTATTCGTCGGTTTATCCTTTTGCTCTGAGACGTCACAATTTTATAAATCCTTAATTATGTATTTATATTATTTCATCTAACTGTTTATGATTTGTGATTTTAAACCTTCAAAAAATATGAGCATAAGGTCTTCTGGTACTCTAGTCTTGTAACGTTAGTGCGGCTTGCAATGTTCTATACATACCTCACAAAATCAGCATAGATATGGAGAAAATTTTACAGGTATCCAAGAAATTTATCAGCAGGGGGACTGTGATTTTTTCGGGGGGGAGGGAGGGGGGCGTCGGATCAGTTCGACGATTTCACCTCAGATAGTGATCAGGCACGAAGAGGTTCTTTAGAAAAGAAGTTATCTCGTGAAATTGATCGTCTGCAATTCAAATTTAATATCATGATAATATTAATTGTTGTTTTAACAGTTTAAATTTTATTTTATTTTTTATAAGTGTTTATGCTCCTCAAGGAGGTTTTTATGCTCCTCAAGGATGCTCCTCAAGTAGGTTTAGATACAGAGTCTAAAGATAAATTTTGGAATGACTTAGAAGACTTAATACAAATGATATCTCTTGAAGAAAGAATTTTTATTATTTAAATGGTAAATGGACATGTCGGTAGAGTGGTAGAAGACTTCAGAAATACTCATGGTGGCTACAGTTTTGGAATAACTAATGAAGGTAGAGTTATTTTAGAATTTTTGTTTTGGCGTATGATTTTGTTATTACTAATACTTTATTCAAAAAAAGAGATGAGCATCTTATTACTTATAATAGTGGATCTAATAAAATACAAATTAATTTTTTTTCTTATGAGAAAAAGATATCGTCGAGATTATAAAGATTGTAAGGTCATTCCAAGTGAGAATTTAAGTACCCAATATCGTTTATTAGTTATAGATTTAAGATAAAGAGTTGTAAAATAAAGAATACTATGACTCATCATCGTAGAATTAGATGGATGAACTTAAAAGACACAAATAAAATTATTTTTATGAGTAAAACTTAATGTTTCAAAATTTGGGATGTTCATGATGAAACAAATGTTATGTGGGATAAAGTAACAAATATTATTAAACAAGTAGCAAAAGATGTGCTTGGAAAATCTAAAGAAAAAAATTTTATTAATAAAAACAGTTAGTGGTGGAATAATAATGTGCAAGAAAAGATAAATATAAGAAGTTATGTTATATAAATTGGTTTAAATGTAAAAGCTTAGAGAACTGAGAAAAATATCAAACGACCCGTAGGGAGTCTAAAAGAACAATCTATGACGCCAAAAATGTTGTTTTGAATGATTTTTATAATATATTAGATACTAAAGAGAGTGAAAAATATATGTATAAACTAGTCAAACAAAGAGAAAGAAAATTAAAGATTTAACTCGAGTAAAGTGTATTAAAGATGAAAATCAAAAAGTATTTTTCTTAGAAAAAGAAATTTAACATAGGTGGGTGAGTTACTTTGATAATTTTTTTAATGAAATTTCTGAATATACGATCGACCTTAGTGATCTTAATATCATAAATAATAACAAAACGTTTCATTTTTACCGTCGCATTAGTAAAAAAGAAGTTGAGGAGGCTTTAAAGAAAACCAATCGTGGAAAGTCTGTAGGACCTAATGATATCTCAATTGAAGTGTGGAAATATTTAGGAGATTTGGGAGTTTCTTGGCTTACTAAACTCTAATATTATTTTAAAAACTAAAAAGATGTCTGAGTGGAGGAAGATTATTTTGGTCCCCATTTTTAAGAATAAATGAGATGCACGAGAGTGTGCAAATTATATAGGAATTAAGTTGATGTGTAATACTTTAAAGTTATGAGAGAGGGTAATTGAACATAGGTTAAGATGCATGACAAAGATTTCTCATAATCAATTTGGATTTATGTCGGGCATGTTGGAAGCTATACATTTATTGAGAGGTTTGATGGAAAAGTTCAGAGATAATAAGGAGAATCTACATTTGATTTTTATTGATTTAAAAAAAGCTTAAGATAAGGTTCCAAGAGATATCCTTTGGAGAGTTCTTGAGAAGAAAGGTGTTGATATGACATATATTCAAGTCATTAAATATATGTATACTAGAGTTGTTACTTGTGTTCAAACTGAAGGATTGACTAAATATTTTCCTATTTCTATTGGATTACATCAAGGATCGGCTTTACGCCCATATCTTTTTGCTTGAGTTATGGATGGTCTTACTGAACATCTACAGGAGGATGTACCTTGGTGTATGCTTTTTGCTGATGATATCCTTTTCGTGGATAAAACGAGAGAAAAGCCCAGGAAAAAACTTGAATTATGGAGGTCTACATTGGAGTCTAAAGGCCTTCATTTAAGTAGAACTAAAACTTAATACATGAAATGTAATTTTAGTAGTAGTATCTCTAGTGACAAAAGTGTGATTTTGGGTGATCACATTATTAAAAGGTGTGAACAATTTAGATACCTTGGGTCCGTTGTTCAAAGCGATGGTGATACAGATGGGGATGTTAATAGTAGAATTCAAGTTGGTTGGTTGAAGTGGAGGAATGCTTCGGGCCTTTTGTGTGATAGAAAAGTACCGCTTAAACTAAAAGGAAAATTTTATAAGACGGTGGTGAGACTTGCAATGCTCTATGGCGTTGAATGTTGGCCTTTAAAAGAGAAGCATAATAATAAGTTAAGTGTTGCCGAGATGAGAATGATTAGGTGGATGAGTGGCTTTACACTTAGAGACAAAATGCGAAATGAATATATCCGTGATAGGGTTGGTGTAGCTCCTGTGACGGACAAAATTAGAGAAAGTCGTCTTAGATGGTTTGGTCACATTAAACGTCGACCATCTAATGATCCGATTAGGAGAGGAGATGTTTTAAATTTGACTTGTGTTTAGGAAGGCAAAGGTTGACCTAGGAAGACTTGGGCATATTGTATAAAAAATTATCTTAATTTACTAGTACTAAATGAAAATATGACACTAAACAGGATGCAATGGAGAAAAAAGATTCATGTAGCCGATCCCACGTAGTGGGATTAATGCTTTGTTGTTGATGTTGTATTACTCAGAAGTGAGATGTCAATTCTACGTGTAATATTTAAACTTAAGAGTTTTTGGGAATCTTGAATATAATTTCTATGAAATTTTCACGTATGAGTTGTTCAACTTGGGCTAACTTTGTTATCAAAAGTATAGCAATACAAGGGCAGAAATTTTTTATCATAAACAGCTACTAGATAACTGCACAAAACAAACAAATACACAGCTTCCCCGTAATAGCTTCTGCGCAGCAGTTTTTTAAAAACTGCAGCTTCCCAAGCGGACCCTGAGTCCTAGACCCTAGGTTTAATTTCAAACTGTTAACTTTGAGGATATTTTAGGAATAAGAATTTTAAATCAACTTTTACTTTTATTATTACTCTATTTTCATATGTAATAAATTATTTAAATTTATGAATAAGATTAAATATTTATTTAATGAAGTAAATGATTAAATAGTCATCTCATTTAAAAAATTTGAGTACCTTATCGTTAGAATCAATATAGTCCCAAAGTTAAAAAAAAATTATTACTTAAATAAATAGATTAAAAATAAAACACTTTATTAAATAATAGAGAAATACTTCATGGCATATGAACATAGAGTAATAAAAAAAATAAATTTAGCTAAAAATTCTTATTTCTAAATATCCTCAAAGTAACAGTTGGCCTTAACTATCAACGCAAAATTAAACGTATGAACTAATTTGGATCAAGTTTTATTAGTATGGAATTAAAATGGAGCACTTTAAAACTTTGGCACTAAATTGGTCGCTTGTTGATAACCAAAGAATTATTTTGGGCTTTTTGCTCGTAAACAAATTCTCATAGTAAATATCACGTCAAATATAAAAGAATTCTGCTTAGTACACCTAGCATACACAAATATTTAGGCTTGTTTAAAGCTGTCTCTGTACAACATATCAAAGTATTGTTTTATACAGAAAACAAAGAAAGACAAAAGGGAAGAAAAAAGGACTGAATTCAAAAAGAATTAAACACAATGATATTGTATGTATTTCGTCAAATAATGCTTACACTTGAAAATTGGAAAATAGCACATTGAAACTCCGGGAAAATAGTTACGAAAGAATTGGCAGCTGATGGTAATGTTTGGAAGAAGCAAGCTTATGGAAATTTAGCCAAATGTACCAATAATAAAGAAAAAAAGGCTAGTTTCAAAGATCTGGAAAGAGGTGAAAAAAAGACCGGTTCAAGGAGGTTCTAAAAAAATGAGAAAATTGTTAAAATTGACCTTTGACTCTTTGTAGGGGTCCATTTTAGCCCCAGAGTACATCAAAGTGCAAACATTGTCAACAAACTCTTTTAATGGGGCTAAAATAATCATCCATGAAAACTATTTCAACCCATATTAAAAGAGTCTAGGCATTAATTTGATGCTTTTTATAGATTCTGGCATTAACATGAACCTAATGTAAATAGGCAGGGGACTATTTTGACAGTTTACTCTTCAAAAAACATAAACAATGAGAATATATCAGAAAATATAAAACAATCACAAGGAAGTATGCCATACGGAGAAGATAATTGGCATGAAGTTGAAAAGCAAGAAATTTTTTATAAAACTAGGGATATTTATCACAAATTATGAAAGAGTATGAACTTTATAGTCAGCATAATGCAGAATCGTAGAGACCACAAGCTTTAGGACATGAAAAAAGTCATAAGGAGATGGATAGCTGAAACTTAGCAAACTATACCTGATGTTCCTCTTCCCAAACGATGAACAGGTACAGGATATGGTCGTTGAACATCCTGACTAGTAGAACAAATTAAACCTTGCTTTGATGACTTCCATTGAAGCTGTGTTAAAACGGTACGCTGCTGGAAAAGCCCTCCAGGTAAAACTTGCAAACCAGATGGTTTATTTATAGCAACCTGACCAAATAAATAAAAAACGAGTAAAGCGTACATATAACCCTCTTAACTGTTTACATGAGGCATTTTAGTCTCAATGTATAAAAAATATCAAACTAATCCCCAAACTCTTTAAACTGGGAATGAAATGGTGCTCCTTGGAGACTGTTTCAGCCGGCAACCCTCCAGCACCCTTCCAACCTCCCAGACCATGCCGCAACCCCTCTGGACCCCTCCTAGACCATGTCATATCCCTCCAGACCTTCCACTTTTGCCGTAAGCCCCCTCAGATCCCTACTAGACCATGTCATAATCCCTCCCAGACCTTCCTGCACCCTTCTCCACATCTTCTAAACGCTACAGCCACCCACCCAACCCCTCCAACAAGCAGTGCGGCCCTCCACCATACCCAGCTGCTGTCGATACCCATTTAACTCCCTCCACTGTTGCCGCATACCCTAACCGATCATCCCACCTGCTGTCCAACCGGTGTTAACCCCTGTCGGTATCACCCTAGAGGGCCATTTGACTGTTTAGAAGTATTAGAAGTAGATCCAACTGCTAAAGTAACAAAAGAATGTGCTTATGAAAAGTAGAAAAGGTTTTGGATTATCTGTCATATAATTTGTAGCACAATAATCAATAACACATTGTATGGAAAAAAAAAAGGCAAGTATCATTGTTACTTGCTCAACAAAGGCATTAATAGAGATAGCAGATTGAGATTTAGGACCCTTTAGGTGCTTTTTCAGCAACTTCTGATGCGTCCTCTTTGTATAACCAGATTCATGACAGCAATAGCAGACATCCATCGACCCTTGATTTCCAGAATCTGGAATTCCACTATTGTAATTATCATAAGATTGAGATTGACTGATATAAGCTTTTTTCTGACTAGCAAGAGGACTATGTTGTTATCCGAATGAGGCCTGAGAACTTAAAATCATACGCGTACTCTGGTATAAGCTTCTCTCAGCATTGTATATCCAGGATCAGATAAGATATGTGATTTGATGTATTCATACTGAAAGTTAAGGCTAACTAGAAAACTCATATTAGTCATTTGTTCTCTTTTAGTCTGTAAAATCCGGACACAAGTACTAAAGGGCAATCAAGCATTCAATTCTTCATAAATACGTTTAAAGTGCATGTGATAAGCGTTCAGTGATTGATCATATTGTTTAGCTCGATGAAACTCTCAGCACATCAAAAATTTGAGAAATATTTTCTCCCAAAAAACACAAATGCTACTTCTTCCATCGCATCTTTAACATAATCACAATGAGTGAATGATCAGATTGATCTGGTTAGATGGAGTTCCATGTATGTATCAAAATTGGGCATCAACCCTTATCTACTCGAAATAACTCACATATGTCTCGACTAGGGGATTCTCAATGAGGCAACTCTCTTGAGAGATATTTTTTATGTATAGTCTCATCATTTTATTCCAGTAAAAATAATTGATGTTATTTAACTTTTTATTTGTAATCTTACTACTAATGAAACCAAACATGTCTCTAGATGTTTTTGTTCATTAATCATAAATGATGTCATTTAGTGCTAAAGGACGAGCCGAAGTAGTGGTCAAAGCACTAGGAGATAAATAACTCAGACCACAGGAAATGTAGATATGAAAAAAAAAACTGAATCGGTTGAGCAAAAGAAACCGAGCAAAACAGCTGCAAATAACAGCCAACCAAACCAATCTATGCAGACGACTCAGATCAAAGTAGACAGATTGGCTCGAAGCACATTAGGGTTTCGTTGATGCCCTAATCCCCTCAACGCAGTGTAATGCAAATGGGCATTGGGTGACGACAAAAGACAAAGACGAAGCGCGGGATGATGCAAATGAAGCCGAATACACCTTCATGCACGAAGCAGGCACGGACGTCGCAGATGAAGCAAACGCAGACATGTTTGAAGTGGTTCAACGGATAATACAGATGGTGTTCTTCGAAGTAGAAAAAGATTCGACGAAGTCGGAACGCACGCAAGTCGAAGGAGATCGAGTCTGTCGCGAGAAGAAGGTGTCGTTGCAGGAAGCATACAGAGCTATCGAGGAGGCCGAAAGGAGTCCGAGAGGAAAAAAACAAAAGGCTAACATCGAAGATGAAAAATGCAGAGAAGGATTAGGCGAGGCTCTGGTACCATGTAAGCGGAAAAATTTCTTTCTTATTATCCAATTGCAATCATATGTTACATATTTATAAACACTTCTCTCTCTATAGATTAGGAATATACCTAATATAGAATGGATCTGAAGTTAAATCTCATCTAATTAGATTATATAATATGCAAGTTTCCTAATATGCATGCAACCTAATATTTAGTATTTTCCATAACACTTTTGAAACCACTTTTATCACAACATGGCCTAGTTACTTGGAGTAAACCAAGACGGAAATAAACAGTTAGACGGTAAAAATAAATATTTTTAAACAACAATATGAGTCTACAATAACATTTAAATATAAAAGAGATATTAATCCATAATACATAAATAACTTCTAACAAAACACATAACATCATCCAGTGATACAACAAAATAAATAGTACAATAGAAAGTGATCAGATATATAATAAATAGTAAACCACCTATCATCAATAGTCTTTTTCCTATAAACAAACTCACTACTATCAGTTAAATCTGTTTAGCAGACTTTACCGTAAAAGAACAGTTAAGCATGTTAAATTTAAAAAAAACTTAGTTAATAATTAGCACTTTTTTATGCAAATGCCTAACATGATGACTCAAAGGAATATGATGATCAATCTATAAAATAAATTATACTTTTTTATTTTATAAAATATTTATCTAATCAACTATATTTTTCAATTATTATTTTCTTTTAAGAGTCGCCTCAAGAACAGCGTCAAAATATATTAACAAAAAGTATAATATTTACCATTTTGTATCATAAAGATACAAGATTTACTATTTTATGTCAAAAAGATATAGCATTTACCATTTCCTTTACCTTTAACATACACGAGAACAATAGTGTCCCCTACTAATACCATAGGGGTGAGTCCTAATAGATTTAATAATTTATCTTTCATTTAAATTATATTTTATTTCTTTCAACCGTTAAATCCATTTAATTTTTCATTTAATGTATATAGATTTGTTCAAGTTTGAGTTTAAGAAAATGCAAGAAAAGAATGTGAGACATGTAGCCAAGAGAGAAATGACATCGCTTGGAGCCTAAAATGGATGATTTGGAGATCGCTTGGAGCCTAAAATGGATGGTTTGGAGATATTAAGCACATGTCCCTGGTGCCAGCAATGAATTGTTCCAGGCAATACATCTACGACAATGGCAACCCCATAATTATATTTAGAATATTTTAGCCATCCATTTGATGGCATAAATGTGGCTTAAATTAAAAACTAAACTGAACGGGCTTAAATATGAATGGAAAAATAATTGCACGGCTGTGACGTCACAAAAATAGCTTCAAAACACTTTTTAAAGTAGTATAGATTCCAGGATTTATTAACGTTAGTTAGTTGACGCACACAAAAAAAAGTATTATCTAACTCTAATAGCCAACATTTTTCTTCTGTTTTTTTTTTTTTTTCTACTCACCTTGCTCTAATTCCCCTCCATTATTGAAGTATATATAAAATTGTCGTAGTAAAACAAGCATATAGAATCCCAAAGCAGTGAAACATAAGATATGATAACAGTAGCATGGCTTCAACAAAGATTTATAGAAATTAAAAGAGTAAACACACTAAAAAATAGGGAACTTAACATACCTAGCTTACAATTCCTATGTATTTAAATATCTCACACCTAAACTTTCATATTTAGATACATAGCACTTTGGTGCTTAAAACATATGCATGAAAAGATGTATTTTACTTTTAAAAAGTGTAAATAAAGCTATTTTTAATGTGATATTAAAGATTTGAGTGTTGTGTGTGTAAATATGAAAGTATAGGTGTGAGATATGCAAAACATATGAATTGTGTTCTATGTATGTAGATGCCCCAAAAAAATAATAGCCACTTAATAAGAATGCCTACAATGTCATCATCTTCATAGAGAACTTGCAGCATGAACGGAGTACCAGCTTCCTCCCAAGGCATCCGATGATATATAATTTTTGAGCCAATACTGAACAGATTCAGCATGTAATAATGACCATTAAAACAAACTTCTAAAATCAGAATTAAAAATGAAATATCTGAAAATTCTTGAACTGAGATTTAAGAAAGTAGTGTATCAAAGTTTTTGAAACAAAAAAGGCAGATAAAATACAAGGAATTATAAATTTGAAAAGTGTGGGTGTGAGAGTGAGAGAAGAGGGAATATGTCATGCATGTCTTCTCTTCCACAGACAGTATAACACACAATTCTTAGAACAATAATTATAACAAGAGAAACATTTTACAGAACCTTAGAACTGCTTCGGGATCGGTTACCACTATACCATCGATGGTGATCTGCTCAGAATCAAATAGTTAGAGTTGACAGGTCATCCGCCAAGAAAAAAAGGTGCATTTACAAACATACCACACAATTCCTATGTATTAACATATCTAAAACCAAAAATTTCATATCTAGTTGAATAGAACTTAAATCTTTAACATCAAATCAAAAATACCACTGTTACTTTTTAAAAGTGAAATGTACATTTTCATACATAAGTTTATGGCACCAAAGTATTCTAAATGTAAATATGAAAGGTTAGGTATTAGATATATAATTACCTGAGAATTGTGTGGTATGTGTGCATGTTTTCCAAAAAAAAACTCAAAAAAAAAGATAACTCACCTGCCCATTTCTGATTCTCTGAAGCCAGCTGTTCCAAAAGCAAACTGAACAGTTAGCCAGGTATACTGAGAAAGTTGGGCACAATACTATAGGTTGTGTTTCATTTGGAGAAATTAAAGGGAAAAGAAATATTATTAACTCATAATTAGATTTTCACTGTTTTATTTGAGCGTGATTCAAAGAAATTTAATGTCACTGAGGAAATTAGAACATATGCACATTTCTTATAAGGATTTTCTAGTTAAATCATGTGAAAAGCTGAAGTAGAAAAAAAATGTAGGATCCAAATTTGCTCTTAGATGATGCCCAAATCTTATTAATAAGTACATAATAAGCCTAATATAGAGAGAGATGAGAGAGAGAGGCTATGAAATTTTACAAGAACTCTGATAGAAAATACAAGTTAATGTGACCCGAGTCAATCCAGATGTGTCATAAAGTGCCACACTGATCTTGTGACTCCCTAGTTATGGGTTAAGGTCGAAGTTCAATGCTACAAGAATGGCCATATTTAAGTAATACAAATAAAAACAAAGCAAGTCGTTATCAGTATTTGCTATAAAAAATTGTAAGTTTTTTCTAGCATCATACAAGTACTCTGGTAACTCCTAGGGCTGTTTGGTTGACTGCAAAGAAGCGCACTACATTTCTTTGCAGGGGTTTTAGAAACTCAGGTGTTTGGTCGAAAGAATTTCAAATGCAGCATCAAATGGCATGTATTTAGAATACATTTCTTAGTTCATTTTCAATGTATTTGGATTTCGTTCCATTTGGGAAAATTCCAAAAACTCAACTTTATGTAAAGTATTGTGGCCCGCTACCACCCGCCTGCCATCGCCATCGCCATCACCATACAAGTACTTTAATAATTTTTTCAGGTTTAAGCTTTTAAATAAAATGAATACTAAAGAAGTTAGAGTGTACAGATGAAGAGGTTAGCAAACAGAAAGGTAAACTTTTATTTTGCTAAATTAAAATATTTCTTTAGTCGATCTTTTAATTAATATTTGGATATTAAATTATTAGTGATAGAAATTAAATTCTACAAAACTTAATTTCACTATCCGGTCATCTATTTCCGCCTTAGTTAGTTCAAAATCCTGAGACAAATCCTGATAATATATACATGTGTCTGTGTCAAAATGATTAAAATAAAATATTTTGATCAGTTTCAAAATGAGTGAAAATTGAGGAATAATTTTACTATAGACATTCTTCAAATAATTTTACAATTTTGACAAACAAAAGAACTTAATAAAAAATAATATCACTCATATTCAAGAGAACGTATTCAAGACAGCCCAAAAATTCTTTAAAGGTTTTTGAATGTTAGCAAATTATGTGACAAAAATTTGTTTAAATTCTAAAAAGCTAGTGATGCTTCTATGCAACGTTGGAGCCATCTTAGTGGTGTTTCCTTGAACGTTGTGAACAGTGGTTGACACTTCATAGCATCGCGAACGATAATGATTGTTGGGTGGTAGTCAATCGGTTATGTATTTTCTCAATAAGCTTCGATAGTTGTCATCTTAAATTTGATGGAGGTTGAGCTTCTATGATTTGAGCTCAAAAAGCAAGGTAAGCCAAGTAAAGAGTTCTCCAATTGACAGGGATGAGAAAATTATACTCCACCTTCTCCAGGAAAGATGAACCGCCCTCAATGGAATTCGACCAAAAAGCACAAAAACTATGATATCATTGACAATATGGCTAATCAGTCAAGTTATGTCTCAAAGAGGATGGATTGGAAGCGGCTCAGAAGCTCAGATTGTAAACATTCTAAAATTCTTTTGATCATTTTCATCAAACAGTCCTTTATATGATTTAATTGCTCAGAAGAGATATATAAATCAAATTAGCAACTGGAGACTATCATAAATAAAAGGTTATATGCTATACAAATTTTATTAGATATTAGAGACCTTCTTTTCATTATAAACTTTAAATTAAAAATATTCGTATCAAAATTTAAGAAAATTGTAATTTGCAAGAGGGCTTCGAATTCAAAATGCTTAAGAACGTATATAGATTGTGTTCATTCTTCAATTTACTGGTTATCAGTCAACCAAACGAAAAAAAAAACTTATCAATAAATTTATAAATCAATTATGTGGGTGAAAATTAATTTCAATCCTGTACTTTTACCATTTCCTTTGCCTACTCAATTCCTCTCTTTCAATTCTTCAGAACCAAACAGAGCCCTAGGGGCATAAAGGAGGCCGACTTACCCTTGCAATGGCGCGGAACTCCTATACTTGGAGCAGTAGAAATCAATTAGCGTTGTTGCTGTAAAAACTAGGGTTAGCAACCAGCGTCATTGAGAAGAGATGAAAGAAGGAGGGTGATAGCTGACCATTTTGGGATGAACGGACAGTGTCAGTATAGGAGAGACCATCGTTGAACTCCGGCCATGGCTCTCCAAATGTGTAGAGCGGCGGCGGCTGCAATTGCTCCGGCTGAGAAGCTTTGCAAACAGTTGACATTGCAGAAGACATTGCAGAAACGCCACCAATGCGTCGGTGAAATTCAAAAGGAACAATAAAAAACAAAGTTATAGATGTCAAAATTTTACAAGACCTCAGAGCTCGTATTTGAGTTTGTGTCAGAGAATTTGACATGTTTATTATTTAGTTTAGGTTCAGATTGATTCTATTCGGGGTCGTGTCATTTTTTTGGGTTAGAACCAAACACGACTCGCCAACTCAAATTAATATCCCTCAATATCAAATATTGACCTGACGCGCTAACACGACTCTAACTCGACTAAAAAAAAATCGTATTTGGGCTGACCTGAATATTTAGAGTCGGCTTAAAGAGAGAGTTCGATGCATTTATTATTCGGGTCAGGTCATTCTCGGGTCAACTTGAACCGAACCGATCAACCTATATTGAAAACCCTATTGTTAACCAGCGATATTCAAGATTTGATTTTTAGACTAATTGGTGTAGGCTCAAAGTTGGCACCAAAAAAATTTGATTCAAATATTTTCTCATTGCTAGGCTTATTTATTTTAATTCGATCCCGATTCGAGGTAAAATTCAAACTAAGTTTCGAGCAATTAACAATCAACCATCTAAATTTATTAAATGCACATCCCTGACATTACTAAGAATGTTAACAATCCAATTTCGAGTCGAGCTGTGGTCTGCTTGAAAAAAATTAGATCCAAATTTTTTGCTCGTAGCTCGGCTCATTTATTTCGATCCTAACTAAAATTTGAATCATTTTTCGAACAATTTACGATCATTGAGCAAAGTTCACAGCCTTTTTTGTTGAAACTACTTTCATTTGATTTACAAAATGGTTAGGGACTTTTAATTTTTTGGGCAAAAAGAGTATCATTATTTTGGGTCATTTATATACATACCACCCAATTATTATGTATTTATATATCTGACAAAAAAAAACTTTATTTTTTACATGTACACCACCCAAATCTTTCGTATCATACCAAAAATATCATCATTTTAACTTTTTAAAAGTGAAATAAACATTTTCATGCAGTGTAAATACATAAGAATTGAGTCGTATGTATAGAGATAAATCTTCATATTATTCTTTCTGGTCGTTTTAAAAATTTCAAATGAAGTCTAAAATTTAATATGTTTAAAATTAATTATTTAATTTAATGTTAATGTGTTTGAAATTTATTCGATCTAGTTAAATTCCAAATATATTATATCATCTCTGCCAACCCCAACACTCTTACAATCAGATGTCAACCGTTGCCGCCTGCCACTTGCTGTACTTTTATCGCCGCCCAACCTTTTACGATGTATTTAAGAAAGTCGTATTGTCCATTTAAGAAAGAACCTAAATGCATATTAGAATAATATATTTTAAAAATCAAATTTAAAATCGTGCAAACTTGTATTTTAGTAAATTTACGATAAAAAAACAAAATGTCAAAACAACATAATAACATCAAAAGTAATCTTATATGAGTTCCAATGAGTCTATATCAAACATTGAAGCACAGTTAAAAATTTAATGATGTTAATGTTACATGTTTATAGTCAAATCAAGCATCTTAATGAGCTAAAATATAATGAGCTTGAACTTCTGCAACATTAAAGCACCTACAATTATTTTTATTAATGGGATCTCATTGGGGTATCTGACGAAGTGTTTTACACTTTAAATTCCATGCATGTAATGATTTGATGTAATGCATAACTTTAATTGAGACGGTTGAGAAGAAATATATATTGTCTTCACAAGTTCTATGTACCAATGATGTCAATTATTAATATCAAGTAACCACACAATCATAGTTGATGATGACATCAAACTATGATGCAACTTGACTTATAAAGTCTATTGTGTACACATATTAGAGTTATATTGGTCCTTTTGGACCATCCTATATTTATTGTGTTGGCCAATGGAGATCAAAATAGTCATCCTTTTTGCTTTCAAAAATTTGCAATTAATGCATTTTTTTCATTTAGAAGTATAAAAAGATAGCAAAACAATTCATTATAGGTAAATTATATATATATATATATAT
>NW_018164665.1:1726042-1752598 GCF_001263595.1 Phalaenopsis equestris
TATATATATATATAATCCTACAAGAATGATTAGATTCTAAAACTAGGCTCATAATCTTAATGGTGTTATTTCTTATTTTTGCGCTGCCCCGTACTTGTTGCCACTCCCGAAAACATGTTAAAGCTATTATTATGCTTTATCCCATCACCTTAGGACATCTGACATCTGTTGTTTCTACCTTCCCAGTCGCTCCTCCCCTTCCCCTTGTTGTTGCCGACCCCGTACTACTCATTCCCTGGCTATTGTTGATATAAAGAACCGGCCCTTCACATAAATTTAGACACCTTTTTTATTATGTGAAACTTGGAAAACATTATCCTTACTGTTATAGTTTTCAAATCACCATTTTTCATCAACTACCACATTTCAAAACCTCACTGACCATCACGAGCACCCCTTGGGATATAATACTAATTGTTTTTGGGCCGTGTATATTGTTATTTCTATTTTTCTCATGTGGTTGTAATTCTCTAATTCTAAATTTAACAATAATATTTGGTTTCCCCTCACTATTTGGGTTAACTCTGATATTATTTGGTATCAGAACTAGCTCAACCATAATCCTATCATGTGATTACTAGCATTCACCCATACCCAATTCTATATCCACCAATTTTTTTTCTTTTAAACCCTGCATCACCCTTACGCAACTCCTTCCACCTATTCATTACCAAATCCTAATCCATGCCACCACCAATATAATTGACAGAACTCGATCAAGAGTTCATCGTGAAAGAGATACAATGAAAACTTCATTGAGTGCTATAACAACTTAATGAAATTGAAAAAAGGGTTCACCCAAACTCCATTTGATTCTAAAGACAAAGGACCACTACCTAAGAGATCCGGCATGAGATATCAGAGAAACCAAGATTTGGAGGTAAAGGAATATTTGTCATATTTTGACAGCCATATGGATCCGAAAAGTTCATCGAGTGGCTCTAGATTATGAAACTTTTCTTTGAGTGTCAGGACGTCCCTTTCAGAGAGAAGGGTGTAGCTAGCTACCAACAAGTTAGAAAACAGTGCATTATTTTGGTGAAAATTTTTGAAACACATGTGTTAGCGTGAGGGAAAAGATAATATCACTATCTAGTCCAAGAAGAAACAGAGATGCAACGTTGGTGCCTACCAGCTCACTACAGACCAAATGTTTAGACCTAAGCTTCAAAAGTAGAGAGACCACAACACTGAGCGACATCAAATCTTATAGGTATGGCTCAACCCAAGGATCTTATGGCTAAAGTACGCCCATTGGATCATCCAAGCTGATCCTCTGATTCTACGTAGAGAACGCGTGGAACAAACCAGTACTTTGTACTCTCGAATCAATCCTAGCCATACATTCTTTCAAGTGTTGGAGTTACTATCTTTTTTTATTGTTGTTATATTTTCTATCTGTATGATGAAATGCCAAAGCATCGAAACGGGAGTATCTAGTTGTCGTTTTTACAGTCAACGCGCTTCCTTACAGCCAAAGGCTTTTCATCGAACACATACTGCGCACGTAATTGGCCGGGCTTTCAGGTCATGGCGAATCGAGGAGAAGAAGAAGAAGCGGCTCCTCTCCTTCATCCCGAAGCTCATAATGCAGATAGCGTCTTCTTAGCTGTTCCCCAACCGCGGGCTCCGCCACCGGCCGTCTCTCCGGCGCCCTCCACAGTCGTGGACTGCGGTGAGAAGGGATCTTCCAAATGGACTGCAGAGGGCGTGCCGCTGGTGTTTGCTCACGGGAGCATCGTCGGTGAGCCATTGGTGCGCGATCAGTGGGATTCTGGACTATTCTCCTGCCTCGGCCGCAACGATGAATTCTGCAGCACCGATCTCGAAGTTTGTAAGTTCGATTATCTGTTTTACTTCAGCTTGAATCTTGGGGATTGAGACAATTTCTGCTTTTCTCAAAATGTTTTCCTCTTGAAATTGACATGGGAAATCATAGATCCGTAGTTTCCGAACGTCGAACTTTTTTTTTACATTATTGCTTTTTTTAGAACTTGCAAGGCGATTTGGGACTCGTTGTGGCAGGAATTATTTTTCCAGAATCTTGATTAGCCGTCAACTTTTTCATTTAATCAGCACACAAAAAAATTTCCGAGGGTTGATCAATCTTTTTGGATCTTTGGGCAATTAACTTTTTTTCCATGCACAATCTCTCATCAATCCCTAGAACACTTTTTTAAAAATTCTGAATATTCAGGCCAAATGTTTAGTTCTGTACATTAATTACCGGTTAAAGCTGAACATTTCGCTTGTTAAGAGAGCTATAAGTGATTAATCTTTGACTTCTGCACACTATTATTTCGATAATAGGTTTAATTTGCTCGGAAGCTTTGAAGGGACTATAGATCCTGGTTTGTAACTGCAGTGCATGTTACTACTATATAGAAGTCATGTAGACATCTTGAGATATTATTGCTAACAAGTGAGAATTTTCAAAACTCTCTAACCTTACCAAGACCTACACTTGTTTTATATGAAGTATTTTTATTTAATTTTCTCTTATAAATTTACTTTTATACAAATAATTTTTATATAGAAAGCATGGCATCAAGAGAAATAATGTCATTCCTTTTGAAGCAAATTTTGATTTTTGATATGTTTATTAATATCTCCAGAGGCGAAACCAATATTATTTATTAGGGTGAGTGAAAAAATATTGAATTTTACTATTTATATAGAGAAATCTCAAATCCTAGGAGGGCAATTGACTACCTCGGACATAACTTGGTTCCACCCCTAAATATCTCAACCCAAACATCTTGAGTAATTTGTCTTGAGGGCTTACCCTTACACTAAATTGCCTAAACTAGATAAGAAAAAAATATTAAATTTTACTTTTATATAGAGAAATCTCAAATTTGAGGGTGGGCAATTGTCCACCCTGGACATAACCTGGTTCCTCGCCTGAATATCTCAACCTAGACATCTTGAGTAATTTTTCTTGAGGGTTTACCCTTAACCCTAAAAATTAACTAATAATCCTTCACTTTTTTTGTTGAAAGACATTAGATTTTAATATTTGGATGCAGGAGCCTCTAGTTTCATATCAAACATGTATTATAATTCTCAAAGGAATGTGTAAAAAGTGCTTCCATGATATTATCTTGTAGTGAATTTTCATTAGAAAGGAGGTATTTTTGACTTTTGCCTTACCAAATTTGTTACTGCAAGGATTCTCTTCTTAAATTTAATTTCAATTCATAGATCCTTATAATTGTGCATTTGGTTGTTTCCTACTTTTCCTTGTTCAGCTTAGGCAAGCACTATCTTTTCCAACCACTACTTTTGAACTGAAGAATCTAAATAGGTTTTGATTTTCACTTTGTCTTGTCTTATCCAAAATAAGGAGGTGATGATGATGGAATGCATCTTTTAAATTTATTTTTAAATATATTTTAAATTTATTTTTAATGCACACTTTCTGTAATTCAAATGCTAAGGATCTAAATTTAAGTTTAGGAATGAGGTTTCTTTCTTTTAATTTAATTTAAGGAATTTTAGAAGCTTACTAGAAAGCCTAAAATGAATTTAGTAAAATTGATTTTGAAATGTATCATAGTTTTTATGTGTACTCAAGTTCGAAGCGCCAGAGAAAACTAATTTTTTCCATATCTAAGAGGCCACTGGCCATTACCTGTAGTGGTGGAACAAGTATGCAGGTTATAGTAATCCAGGTATTTTTGCTTCTCAATTTGATTTTCAAAATGATAGACTGATCAATCCTTGACTCTCAAATTTAGGATTAATGTTGTTTAGATTAATGATAAATCCTTAAATGTTGCTTTAGTTCTTGTGAATCCTAATCCTAATAGTGGGGTTCATAATTTAGGGCATTTGAAAAGTTAGGCTGTCCCCATAAAACTTAATTTGATGGTGATCAATATATCAATATATTTGATTTCATTCAAATAATTTCCCCCTCCCTTAAATAATATCTAATTATTAACTGCCTATGCAAGGATGTAATGTTCTAAGATAAAGTAATACTAGAATGCTCTTATTCGAGGATGATGAAGTATTAGTTTGTAATGTCTCGATCTCCTTTAATTTTTCTTTGATTTCCCCCATTCTTATTTTTATTGGGTCTACTTTTCTTTCTATAATCCTTTTTTTCCTAATATGATAAATTTCTTCTTGTGCCCTCACCTTTGATTTTCTTGTGTGGATGTGAGAGTGCAAGTTTCTATGTAATTTCAAAGAGAGAATGGTGAAGATATATAAACTTGATTATGTTGTATGTTAACTTCAATCAAATCAAACAATATTTTCTCGATGCAAGGTAATATTCAATGTTGAATAATTCGTCACCCATTCTGCGTAATCGATACTTGATAACCTTGATTACAGAAAATGCTCTTTTTATTGTAGTAATAACCACTCGTAACGTTAATTCTAAGGTAATAACTTTGTAAATTATGGGATACACACTATTATTTTTTACTTTAATTGTTTCTTTCATATGATCAACTATTGCGCCGCGCCCTATAATGAGAACTCATCACTGATGTATATTTTATTATGTAATTGGAAAATTGATTCTCAAGAGCTATATGCTCAACTGTAGAAAAATTAATTGGATATAAATTCTCAGGGTAAATTAGTTTCTCCTTATTGAAAGAACATAATGAATCACTTGATTTTAACGCATCACATAAATAGACAACTCGTTACTAGTCTGATGAAATGGTTAAATAGACAAACTTTAAATATAGAGTTCATATTTAGAAAATCAATTTTATAAATATTATAAAAGTGTAACACTTCATTCAATAAAGAATTTTATCTATTCTTTCTCATAATTTGTAGTTATTATTTAATATTTGTACTGATTTCATCTCATTTTTAGTGTCTTAATATTTATATTATCTAAGATGTTAATCATTAAATGCATTATGAATATAAAGTTAAAGGATGATATTATTATATCTATTAACACATTAGCTTCAATCAACTGTTGATCATGTATTCCATTCTCCTTCATAAAGAACTCAAGTACAAAACATACATTTTCATGAGATTAATTAGAATGTTAAAACGTGAAAGCTAATAAGTGTCACTAATTAGCTTTTAGATGAAATGGTTTATTTTATAAATTTATTATTTTATTTATTAAAATTCAACGTCTTTCTGCACATCTAGACTTGCAGTTGCAGCTGTGGCTTTGTGTGAGGCTTGTTCGGTGTCCCACACTGGATGCGTAGGCATTTACATACATACTACCCAAATTCCTATGTATTTATATATCTAACATCTAAAGTTTAATTGCTTTTTACATTTGTGCCACCAAAATCTTTTATATCACATAAAAGTGCTACTATTATAACTTTTAAAAAGTAAAATACATCTTTTCATGCATCAATAAGGTGACATATATGCAAAAAATTGAAGTTTTGCTGTTAGATGTGTAAATAACATATGAATTGATTGGTATGCTTGTAAGTCTTCGTTTCTACGACTGAATTTCTTACTATCAGTTACTGTACTGACTTAAATGGCAACATTTCAGGTCTTCTTGGAAGTTTTGCTCCATGTGTGCTATTTGGCAGTAATGCTGAGAGGCTTGGATCAGCTCCTGGGTCATTCATTCATAACTGCTTCACATATGCCGGCCTTTATATGCTCGGAAATTGTTTCTTTGGCTGGAACTGTCTAGCACCTTGGCTTGCTTACCCTCGCCGTGCGGCGATTCGGCGAAGATTCAATCTTGAAGTAAGTTATATCGTAATTTACGTGCATATCAGTCAATTCCTATGTAATTTACATATATTTCATTTTTGAAGAGTTAAAATGATGGTATTTTTTATGCGGTAGGAAAGATTTGAGTGGTATAAATGTAAAAATCAAGTTTAGGTGTTAGATTTGTATATACATAAGAACTGGGTGGTATGTGTGTAAATGCCCCATAGTTATATCATAATTATTTATTTTTTTGTATGTTTTTATTGGTGATTGCTTCTGGATTGTATTTTCTATATCTTTTGACAAATGTTAGTTAAGCTGTATTTATTTTTTGGGGCATTTATATACATACCACTCAAGTCTTATGTATTTACATATCTAACACTTAAAACTGTACCTTTTTTATTAATACCACCGAAATATTTCATATCACATAAAAAATACAATCATTTTAACTTTTAAAATGTGAAATGCACATTTTCATGCATAAGTAAGGTGACATGCATGTAAAAATTGAAGCTTAGGTGTTAGATATGTAAATACATAAGAATTTAGTGGTTTGTATGTAAATCTTCCTATATAATTGCTTGATTATTTCCTTTGCCATGATGGGTAATACAAGCATTATATAATAGGGGCATTTATGCATTTATATACATACCACCCAATTCCAATATATTTACATATTTTACACCTAAACTCTACTTTTTCACATTTATACCTCTCAAATCTGTCATATCACATAAAAAATACTATTATTTTAACTTTTAAAAAGTGAAATACGTACGCCTTTTCATGCATAGGCAAGGCGGCGTCTATGACAAACTTGAAATTTACATGTTAGATATGTAAATACATAAGAATTGATGGTATATAGATGTAAATCTTTCTATGCGTTCTTATGTTTTTAACATTTTATCATAACATTTACCTCTTCCGTAGTTATATCAAAATCAAAAAGCTAAAATTGAATAATGTTTAAACCGTTTGATTCTTTAAAGACCGGACGAGCTCTCCAATTCAACCCCGATTATGACCGGTTCTATTCCGGTTCTATGTCAAAATGGTTTTGAGCTTGGACAGAAACCGGTTCACGGTTGAATTGGCCGGTCCGATCCGATTTTTAAAACCATGTTTATAATACTAATTTTCTTTAAAATGGGGGATTAATCTATTCAGGGAAACTGCGAGGCATTAGCAAAGTCTATTGGATGCCACGGAATAGTAAGTGATGAAGAAAGTCGCGAGCAATTGGAGTCAATATGCGATGTTGCAACTCACGTGTTTTGTCACCCGTGTGCGTTGTGCCAGGAAGGGCGAGAGCTTCGCCGCAGATTGCCACATCCTTGCTTGGCTGCTACATCTATGATGATTATGATGCCTCCCATGGAGCAATGTATGGGACGTGGATAATTAGTTACATACAGGCCATCCAAAACATTGATATTTACAAATTGATCATCATTGATTCTTTTTGAACTACCGAACCGTTGTATTTATTATGCTTGCCACGATCAAACTATGCTCTTTTTAGCGAGTTATTTTAACGCCCAAAGTTTATAAAAATATGTTCTTTTGATGGGGGCTAAAATAGCCATCATTGCGAACTATTTTAAGCCCTCATTAAAGCAGTATGTGGACTATTTTGCTATTTTTATTGAGTCTGAGACTAACATGGCAGGAGACTACTTTGACATTTCACTCTGGTGCAATTTTGAAGACATTCTAATGCATTCTATGTTAGTATGTTATATATATGCTAAGAGTAATTTGAATGGAAATGTGTTTGTTAATATGGAGGAGATAATTTACTATACAACAATGAGGCTAATTTATTTAAGGAAATAAATTGGATAGTTATTGTCCATTTATTGTAACAACTTGAAAATTTTGGAAATATTTTGCAAGCTTGCCACACTATTTCTATGTATTTGCATATTAAACTTTAATTTTTTTCATTCATGCAACTTTATTTATACATGAAAAATGTGTGTTGTAGTGATATTTTTTTATGTGATATGCAAGTTGATACGCCACAAACAAATTTTCATCACCCGACACGAATTTTGATCATGTCACGGATTCCGAGATGATATTTTGAGTAAAAAAATATTTAAATTTTGATAAAAATTCATCCATATCTCTGATTTCAACAAACTTATAGTCAAACTGACCGGCTCGATGAGACAGACTTAATGATATAAAAATTAGTCTAATCAGAGTCAAATCAAGCTCAGATCAAGTCATTAAACTACCCTTAAAATATTTTTGGACACATTTGGAAGGTCAAATATATGTTGACACTACCAAGCTTATACTAGAATCGAGTGTCTCGACAAGACAAATCCAACGAGCCCAATATCACTCAATTCTGACATCGTTAAGGCACTCAAATGTCCATTAAACGTCGCATAATCCAAGAAAATTCTCTGGACTGTCCCATCAAAATGGTTGATACTCCTGCATAAATTGCACCCATAACATTATAAATAGACCTACACCCCTCACATGAAGGGAAGCTGAAGTCTAGAGAGAGGGCCTGAGGCCTTGAGAAGAAGCTGCAGCTCAACATCACCGTCGATTGTCGTCGCCCACTGCCGACATCCGTCGTCAACAGCTGTCGACCACCGTCGACCGCCAACAACCACCGTCGGCTGTCGTCGACCACAGCTAACCGTCATCGACCACCACTGATTACCATCGATCACCACCAACTAGACGTCGTCAGCGACGTTGTAATCTGAAAAATATAATTACTTTTTTCCAGTCTGTGGGATAAGAAAATTATGTAATCATCAATTCAATAATGGATTTCTGCAAATTAGTCAGTTCCCGTGGTTTTTTCTTTACGGGCTTTCCACTTAAAAGTTATTGGAGTCATCACCTCTTGTTTCTTTTTCATCCGTGTGAGTGTTGAACTTTCATACAACGCTAAGACGATAGTCCGCTCCTCTACCGCCGCGAATTTTCTTGCACGCATCAAAAATGTCATTCCTTTAATAATTAAAATTTAGATGTGGGGTATGTAAATACATAAAAATTGTGCTATATGCATGTAAATGCACCAATTTACTATGCGTTGGTAAATTTGTGTGGGTTCAAAATATAAATACATGTTTAGTTTAAAAAAAGATCTATAAGATCTATAATTGTGTGATAAGCAAATAACATACAAATTGAAGAAAAAAAAATTATGCATATTATTAAACATATTAATCTTTATTACTCGAGATTTTATTATTATTATTATTTTAAAATAGTCTGAGACTATGATATGAGTTCCTAGCCGCCCTCATGCGGTTAAACACTCACTGCAAAGCAAATGCATTTAGGCGGGATCGAACTCGTGACTCAAGAGGACTTACACACGGTTGCACTACAAAAGAGTCACGACAAACATCACATTACTTGAGATTCTCTCATATATAATATGATTTAATTGAATAAAAATTATTTTATTTCTATATCTATATTTGCTGAAAAAGTAAGCCTTCAATTAAATTAATTAAATGCTTTTTTATAATTTTTTAAATTATATTTCAAAAAACTTAATCTTAGAATTAGTAAAGCGATTGACAGAGGATCTAGATGAGATTTTTATATAAAAATTAAAGAAGAAAAGCAGGGGCACCAGAGATTGAGAAGCACTCAAAATCATCTTATATCAAGCCATCATTTTTATAATTTGATTTATATGTGAATTGGCCAATTTATTTGGAATATGGAGCATATACTTCTCTAAATTAATATTAATAAAAAGCCTACTAAAGGCAAAATTATAATGTTAAATTAGAGACACTCTACTTGAATTCTTTATCCGAGTGGGGGCAACCACTAAAATAGAGTAATGAATCTAAATATAATGTAGTGAAAGAAAGAACCCTCTGGTCAGGGGTCTGAATCCCCTCTGACACAGTTGACCTTAAGGAGGTGGGTGGTATTTGAATTGTTAGGCACGTTAGAGGTGACTAGAGACTCGTATAATAGTCTGATCCTTCCTTAATAAGCCTTAAAAAAATTTAAAAAACTTTATTAGTACATTATTTTCTATATAAGATTGAACCCACCTAAGCATTTTAAAAGTCAAGTTGTAGTTGCCTCAATGTAAATGTATGATATGTTAAATCATTAAAATTTAGGTATTGCCACTAAGGTACTAAAGATGGCTTAATTATATGGTTATTAATGTTGACTCACCCATTTAGTTTTCTAGTGATTTACTCTTTAGTGAGATGATAAATTATTCTAATGTGAGTCACAATGGCTTGTATTTGTGTGTGTTGGCCAAATATTTGAATGAATTTTTACAAAGTAAAACCTCAAATTTATTTACAAAATGGTCCATAAGGAGGCAAAAGGATAATTTCCAATTAAACAATGGATTAAAAATAAATGATTACATTTTATATGGAATTAGTTTTTCATCCAATTTTTTCATCTTACATGAAATTGTCTCGTTATTATGAGAAATTATTACGTGCGATCACCGCACGTCTGAATGATAGTTTGACAAAAGCAAAAATACAACTACAACCTAGCCGTCTTCCTTGTGGGATCTAAATGTATGACCATCACAACATCTAATGTAAGTCAAGTCTATGTGTATGGCATTCTATTAGGCATATATTATCTTAGGGGCATTTAGGCACATACCTATTCTTATGTTATTTCACATTTTTTTAAGTATCAAATTCTTATGTATTTGGATATATAACACCTAAAGTATTTTACATGCATACCATCCTAATCTTTCACAACACATAAAAATAATATTATTTTAATTTTTAAGAAAAGAAATACAGATTTTCATGCATAAGTAAAGTGACGTGCGTAATATATGAAAGAAATAATAATAATGCATGAAAAAACAAAAATTTAACTTTAGGTCGATTCAAAAACATCAACCGTCTCACAGTTATTGACGGTTGTCTCACTCGAACTAGATGGAGGAACGCCTGATCAGAGAACTAGAGACTAGTTTGAATTTTAACTATTTTAAATACTCGTTCACTTGTCATAAACAAATCAACTTCAAGTATTACAAATTTTAGCAAGCCAAATTTGAACAATATGTGAAAGCTCGATAAGCCAAACATGAACAACTTACAATTATACCAACTCAAATCTAAAATATGATATACTCTGGCTCTAATATATGATATACTCTGGCTCGATTACAAACTAGGTGCAGTAACAGTGCAGCAATGTATGGTGTGCAGGGAGCACAGAGACTGACCAGCTGATGTTGTGCAGAAAAGTGGGAAGATTATATGTGAGGGTGCACCACCATGTAACAATGGTGTGCAGGGAACAGAGAGATTGACCAGCTGATGTTGTGCAGAAAAGTGGGAAGATGATATGTGAGGGTGCACCACCATGTAAAAATGGTGTGCAGGGAACAGAGAAATTGACCAGCTGATGTTGTGCAGAAAAGTGGGAAGATGATATGTGAGGAAGCACCACCATGTAACAATGGTGCTGCAACTCTGTGTTAGAGAGTTGGAAGAAGATCTAAGAAAGAGATCAATACGTGTAAAAAAAAAAAGGCAAAACTTGAATTAAGAACTCAAGGTGCAGAGTAGTTTAGCAAAGTTAACATCACAACATGATAAATTAAAGACAAATATTGTTCGGCTCACGCCTCACATAAACTCAACAACATGGAAATAACAAATCAAAATCCCACCGCCAGCGCCCATCCGACACCCACTCATTCAAATGGATGCTAAGATAGCGATACCGGATTAGACACTCTTACTAGAGGACTCGAAGACTAAAGCATAAATAAAACTCACAAAATACATAAAGTATATATATAACGATACAATCTCACCAATAAATTAGAAGGCTTTTGGTTTTATTTCTTCTTGGCAGCAGATCTTCTTGGCAGCAGATTTGGTAACCTTGGCTCCACTGGGATCCTTCTTCTCAACGCTCTTGATGACTCCAACAGCCACAGTTTGCCTCATGTCCCTCACGGCAAAACGGCCCAGTGGAGGATACTCGGAGAAGGTTTCGACCACCATCGGTTTTGTGGGAACCATCTTCACGAAACCCGCATCGCCATTCTTCAGGAACTTGGGCTCCTTCTCGAGCTCCTTGCCAGACCGTCTGTCGATCTTGGTCAGGATTTCGGCAAACTTGACGGCTATGTGGGAGGTGTGGCAGTCCAGCACGGGAGCGACCAGGGTGGTTCATTATGATGACCTGGGAAGTGAAGTTAGCGGCTTCCCTGGCAGGATCATCCTTGGAGTTTGAGGCAACGAAACCTCGCTTCAGATCTTTAACTGCAACATTCTTCACATTGAAGCCGACATTGTCGCCAGGGAGGGCCTCCTGAAGAGCTTCATGGTGCATCTCAACAGACTTTACTTCAGTGGTGAGACCGGTGGGACCAAAGGTGACTACCATGCCAGGCTTCAAAACGCCAGTCTCCACTCGACCGACAGGGACGGTTCCAATACCACCGATCTTGTAGACGTCCTGAAGGGGGAGTCGGAGGGGCTTGTCTGTTGGCCTCTTGGGCTCTTGGATCAGGTCGAGAGCTTCGAGAAGAGTTGGACCCTTGTACCAGTCAAGGTTTGTGGATCTCTCTATCATGTTGTCACCCTCAAACCCAGAGATGGGAACAAATGGAATCTTCTCAGGGTTGTAGCCAACCTTCTTCAGATAGGAGGAGACTTCCTTGACGATTTCATCATACCTAGCCTTTGAATACTTAGGGGTGGTGGCATCCATCTGTTAGACATCAAACAAAACCCACATGAAACCTTCCTAAAGTTCTTCAGCGATCAACATGAACCATTATTATTATGTGTGATAAAAAGGCTTTACCTTGTTGCAGCAGCAAATCATCTGCTTCACCCCAAGAGTGAAAGCAAGCAGAGCATGCTCACGAGTCTGGCCATCCTTGGAGATACCAGCTTCAAAACCACCAGTGGTTGAATCGATGATCAGGACAGCACAGTCAGCCTGAGAAGTTCCAGTAATCATGTTCTTGATGAAGTCACGATGGCCGGGAGCATCAATAACAGTGCAATAGTACTTAGTTGTCTCGAACTTCCAGAGAGCAATATCAATGGTGATTCCTCTCTCGCGCTCCGCCTTCAGCTTGTCGAGAACCCAGGCATATTTGAATGACCTCTTGTTCATTTCAGCAGCCTCCTTCTCAAACCTCTCAATCACACGCTTGTCAATACCGCCAAGCTTGTAAATGAGATGGCCGGTGGTGGTGGACTTGCCGGAATCGACATGGCCAATGACCACAATGTTGATGTGTACCTTCTCCTTACCCATGGCTGGAGAAAACTACTAGCTAGGCAGGAGAATGACAAATATAAAATTAGAAGAGAAATCAACATTATGAGAAAAGTTCCTCAAGCAGGCATAAAGTGAGGTATACCTGATATTTTGGACACCTATTTTTTTTTTAAGAGAGAATGCTTTCTGAGAAATACATCCAACATCACAAGTTTAAACTTAAAAATAAAAGATTTCTAAAGAAAATTACAAATGCACTTCTGCATGCGGTGTTTGATCTCCACAGTCGATCACTCGATTAGCCCCACTTTTAATTTTTTTTTTTTTAAAAAAAATTGATCATGGTGATCCACGGTGGAGATCAGACTGCATGCGGTGTCCGTATGGAATAATTTCTCGATCCAGACATGCATGTACCATCACATGCTTGAAAAGGCAACATAAAATAACAAAGAGTTTGTATCATTATGTAAAATATATACTGAAATCAACACTGAAAGCGGCAAAGCTAATTGTTGATGAGTAAAGACAAAGAAAACTAAATTGCCCAAAAAATTAAACACATAAATAGATAGAGAAACTGCTATCTAAAAGTACTTTTTTAGCAATGTAAAGATTCCAATCAAACACGCAAATAGATAGAAAAGCTGCCTTTGAAAAGAACTTTTTTAGCAATGTAAAGATTCCAATCTACTTGTTGCTTTTCTAAGGTAAATTCCCTAGAAAAAAAAAGGCATTTTTATGCATCTTTTGTTATACAATGGTGTCATATAATAATTATGCGTTCAGCAGCCTATGATTTAATTCATGCTAGCCCTTTGCAAATATTAAAAATCTCATGCAATAGGGAATAAGCAGCTCTACTAGAATCAACCCAAAGCATTTTCAATGACCAAATTATTTCAACTTATTACCTATTCTATTACTTTCATTATACATGATCGCTTTCTAATGTCCTGGTTTTTCTATACACATCGTCAAATTTTCCGACTAAAATCTATTCTACTAGAATCATACCAAAACATTTCAAAATAAATAAAAATTTGCATGCCACCCAAACATTTATCAAGTAATTAAATGAGCTTGCTCTTCCATATCTCAACAGGGCAACTGTGTATCATCAAAAGCTATCAGTCAAATATGATTGAAGCATTGATTTATCATCATAAAAATAAACTGCGACATACAACTAAGCCTATATTATCAAAACCAACCAACCACAAGCTTATCTTCACAATGTAATGCTTGAACAAAATTAACCATAAATAGTTGCATCTATAAGAAACTCAACCAACAAAATTAAAATTAACCTTAATTGAATCTCTTTGCTTCTTCCCACTATGAAAAGTCTCTGAAAGCCCAGAAAGGTTTTGTTTGGTAAATTTGTGTGCTACTCGGTTCGCTAAGAATAAAATTAATGACACCTACTGAGTTGAGCATGTTTCTCTACAGGTTCATTGCTCGGGGTCACCTAGCTTTGGAGAAGTGCAGCACAAAACTTCCCAATTTTTATACAAAACTAAAAGTAGGGGTCATTAACATACATACCACCCAATTCATACAAAAAAGTTTACTTTTTTACATCTACACCAAAATCTTTCAAATCCCATAAACATACCAAAATATATTCTTTAATCTTTCATAGTTTGCACCAAAACAGGCACAATAAACATATTCCTGTAAATCCTCAGTCATTGTTTGGGAGAATGATATCCAGAGCTAGTAAGAAACAGCACTAGACATGAAAACTCCCCGATTTACAAAATTTCTATACGCCCCCAGAACAAGGCCATCAAGATGCTCAAAAACAGTAACTTGAAGCCGAAAGAAGAGGCAATAAAATACTCCAACCATATACCACGATTTGGAACATTCGATCATATAAACTAAGTTAGCGATTTTATATTGCAATAGCCAATCCAAACACAAAAAAAAATCAAAAAAAAATTTGAAAACAAGTTCGCCATATCAATTAACATAGAGCGGAAGATACAATAACAACAAAAAAACATGTAGCTTAGATCTCGAAACCGGAAAAAAAAAGATGCTACAAAATCTGAATTAAACTATAGATCACTGACAGCAGATGCATAAGAAAACATCAACAAATGAAGGAGGTTTGGGAATCAAGCAATCAAACCTTATGAGAGTATGAGAGAAGATTCGGACGATCTGTGCAGGGGGCTGTTGCTGCAAGAAGGAGAAAGAATGAGAGGATTTGCTCTTATTTATAAATGCTGAATGGAAGGACAGTTAATGGTCGTGCGGCTGCTGAGCTAGGGCTTCTGTGGTAGAGCAAGGGCCCAATATTGACCGTTAAAAGTGTCAAAGTAGATCGGACGGTGTTACATAGGCTCAGGGTTGCGTGGATCGCACACCAGGCGTGGATCACGTGCGTGGTGATGGGGGCGACATTAGATAACGCTTGATAGCGACAATTTCCATGTTCTCTTTTATCGTTTATATTTAGATGCAAATATGATAACAAAAAAAAAAAAAAAACAGATGTAAATTTCAATTTTAATAAAAAAATTTGAAAATAAATTTGATTTTTTGATCAATTAAATTATATAACTGTACAACCAAAAATAACATGCACAAATTTCGAGAAAATTAAACTGTCCACAAGAAAATAAAAATGAAGAGAATCATCTCAGACAAAAAGAGAAAAATATTACATCAGGACTCCTAACGTAGAGCTACGTTCGGATTGGAATATCCGGCTGTGTTACCGGAATATTTCATCTGCGTTATTTGTAAAAATGATGTGTTATTCTAGTATTATATTGTGTTATTCGATTATTTTGCAGTGTTATTGAAATATTCTACTACGTTACTTGATTTGGGGTTATGTTATTCGGAATATTCCCCATGTTATTTCAATTTCCACTTTGTTATTGGAATAACACAACCCCAAATCAAATAATGCGGGGAAATATTCCAATAACACTTCAGCCCCAAATCAAACAACGCGATATAGAAATACACCTCAAAATAATCTAATAACACTATATAATACTCGAATAACACATTATTTTACTGAATAACACATTATTTTTACAAATAACACAGATGAAATATTCTCATAACACAACCGAATATTCCAATCTGAATGTAGCTCTACATTAGGAGTCCTGATATAATATTTTTCCGACAAAAAGCTACAAGTCTCATGAATCTGATTCGTTGAACACTCACAATTGGTCAAAAATCTAACACCCTCAATAATTTCACAGGTATCAATGTGTAGCTCTCTTACCAACTTCTCCAAAAATCTTTAGAGATCACCAACAATCTCTAGAGATCACCAACGAACAATAATCATGCAAGCCGGCCGGCAATCCAACTTTCCATCACAATTAAAACCGACGACTTCCTAGAGCGAATGCGTCGAGCCGACTGAAAATAGCTCAGCCGACAGACCCAATGATCTATCATGCCATCACTAACATGTTTCTCGATGTTGTGCCCTAAGCCTTGGGCCCCCTTAAGCCAATCATCTACCGACTAATCTTAGCTTGTGGGCCCTAGACCATGTCCTTTTTAGCTTGGTGTTGACTCAGAGCAGCAACAACACTTAATGGCGCGGCAACACAAAGCCTACCTAAGAATTTCATTTCTCGTTGACACGTAATCAGTGCACTGTCTTTCTTGCAGTGCAAACTCTTCGAGTCACCCTGTCGAGTATTCGGGTACTACTCAGTAGAACATTTGTTGGCATCTTCACTTTATAAGTTTAGATAAGCGTCATATCTTTACACATAGGCTGTTGGTACACCCTTTTGTATGGATGGCGACTCTCATTCCAGCTTTGATCCACTAATCAAGTTCGGTTGTTCCGAATGAACAAATCTCTAACATTTATAGGTTAGAAACTTGGGGATTTGTATCACGAATAGTTGGTACACTACACTTTTCTACATGGTTGGTGGTTCTTTGGTCCGATTAATCGGCCGAACTTATAACAAATGCTATGAACGACTATAAACAATTAGCCAAAAAAAATAATATTTCTTTGTTTATTAATTTATTCTTAAACGATGGCATCAAAATATTATAAAGTAAAATTTTCTGATGAATTAAGGCTGTTTAACAACGAAAATAGCTATATAAACAAAAGTCAAAATAAAAACTTCTGAAACAGTTAAAACCATAAAAACCTAAACTGTCAAATCGGACCATAAAAATAGAAACGAAAATCATAAATTTGTATTTACACATCAAATCCAATAAGAATATCCCAAATATTAATAGTTGGATCAAACTAAACTTCAAACAAATATCTAATGATCTTCACATTTTTCAAAAGCCGCATGATAAACCCCCACGTCAAATCCTCAATTCACATCAAAGTATGGCAAAAAAAAGCAAGATCTGTCAATCAAAGCATCAAAATATTCAATAACAAAAAATCGCAAGCAAAGTACAGAATTCCATAGAACAAATAAAAATTACTATCAAATAGGCTTCCTAAATTCCTGATCCAAACTACCAGACGTCATATCCATCCATATCCACTGATGATAGCAAACTGCAACTAAATTAGCTTCTATGGATACTTGAAAGCAAAAAAAAAAAAAAAAGAGAAACTTGTAAAATATACAGCTACAACAACAGGAAAGTAAAATCCATACGAAAACTGATGAACACCAAGAGAATCTGAATAGTTCGATAATCTCACCAAGAGGAGAAGAAGGAGCGGCTCTGCACGGGAGCTCGGAGCAAAATTAGGGATTTGAGGCAGGCATCAATTCTTTCATGGTCTCCTTAAATAGCAATCCGCTACCGTTTTCCAATTTTGGGACTCTCCTCTGCCGTCCGATGTAGCAAAGACTTTCATCCGATGGTACTCCGTTATTTACCACCGTTGATGCCCATCTCTACGGTCAGATATCTTCGCCAGGTGTCATTTTTTTTGTTCGTGTTCGTGTTTGAACTATCCCGGTTCTCCATGGATTTTATTAGCAAAGACCCAAATTTTTACCCGCGTCTACAGCCACTCATTATGAAACATCATATGGGGGCCAGGGTGATTTTATTAATAATCTGCTGATAAGCTGATTAAAAATAATTTGTTTATAAGTTAGGTGCAGTGATTATTATAATTTTTTTTTTTAGAAAAGTCAGATCGCTGTCAGAAAGCTGTCACTGTACCAAGATAGTTGCGGTATGAAAAAGTTGTTTTCAACGTTTTGAAAACGCATAAGCTGTCAAAACACAGTTTACCCAAACAGGTCAAACAACCCAAACAGGTCATGTGCGTTTTTAAAACGTCACCGCATCAAATAAGCTGCCCCAAACGGATCATTAGTTGCAAGATAGATTTACTTGAAGGAGGATTTATTAAACACCATAAATTCGTTTTATCTTCGATGGTGAAGTTCGCGAGTGATAATGAAAGAAATTCTTCTTACGATCGAATTTACTAAATTCAGAATTACGTCGTGAGAAAGATAGAATATGGGAAAAAATAGACCTTACATAAGAAAATTTGATTTAATGTACCGTTGGATTTAATGTTCAATTTTTTTTTTTTTATATTTAAATGAATTTCTAAATCTATCGCTAAATCCTATAATGATTTGAAATATATGATGCATCACCTAAGCCTCTACTTATATATTTAAATTAAGAGGTAATATTATAACAAATGTTGTATTTAAAAAGTATACAAACAATATCACATAATAAAAGTTAATTAATGATTACTATAAAATAAATAAATTTAAATAGCTTAGCTATTATAATATAAAGTTGATTCATAATAAGCTTTGAGTAGATATCAAATTCTAATGAAGTCTTTAACGATCTCACTTTGATTTGATGAGTTACTTTGGCCAACTACATCGACCATCTAATCTTACGCAGCTTGAACTCGGTAGTGATTAAGCATTATTTACTAGCGGCTTTTATTTAGTTTTGAGTTTATCTTTGTAATCCTGGCAATTAACCCTCAACATAATTCATCATGATCAGTTGATGTGATAAACCAACTTAGATGACATTAAGAATATATTTAATTCTCTAATTCTCGTATCACTTAAAAGATATTCTCACGAAGAATAAAAAGCAAAAAACAAAAAATTATCATATTCAACTATTACGTCAATCACGCTCCTTTTGTACACATCAACATCATTTGAAGTCAACAAAT
This sequence comes from Phalaenopsis equestris, assembly GCF_001263595.1. Classification (NCBI taxonomy): domain Eukaryota; kingdom Viridiplantae; phylum Streptophyta; class Magnoliopsida; order Asparagales; family Orchidaceae; genus Phalaenopsis; species Phalaenopsis equestris. Next base: position 1,745,136 of record NW_018164665.1, read on the forward strand.
ACTTGTTTAGGAAAGATATTCTATATATTGTTTGTTCTTGGTCTTCTTCCCCAACACTAATTTGAGAGTTCCATTATGGTTGAGATGAAACATCTTGCCAATTTCAATCTTGAAAATCATGCAAATCAAAATCTTTCTTCACTTGTGGTCAAAAGATGCAAGTAGATGAAACTTCACAAAATGTGGAATACATTAAGAAGATACTCTCAATTCCCTTTTTGACTTAATGAATTGGAACTTAGCAATGTAACTAAGTTGTTATTGAGATTCTAATTAATGTAGGGATTATGATGAATTCTTTTTTTATATTTTACTGCTTATTGTCAGTCTCTCGTTCTTATTCTCCTGTTGACTTGACATGGGGTACGTGACCCTCAAGTCAAAATGAAAAGTTGCTCATCCTTATGTCTTTTTTATTACTAATACTATTATTATTACTTTAAATCTAGTTACTATACATAAATGGCTAATTTAAGTATATTAATACTCCAAAACATAATATTTACTTATCTAGGTCATCCTTGAAGTTTGTTGTATGTCAGAAGATTTGTAGCGGTAAAAAGATATTTTAAAGTTTTACCGCTACACAGAGATCTATCACGCACAAATAAATGAAAAATAGGAAGAGAAGGCACCTGATTTTTTTTGTGAAAAAATCATTAAAATGGGAAAAATCACGGGACATTGTCAAGTCAAAGTAATCCACAATATAATTGTAAGTACAAATATTCACTATTCTCCTGAATTAAAGAAGTTGTAATTATAAAGATGATTATCATAGATGTAGAACAGTAGTTTAGTTATATTAGTCAAAATTGAGTTACAAAAAATATTTTTCATGGTTATAATAGCAATAACTAACCATAAGAGTCATCGTTGGTTGCTAAAAATGTAGTATTTGATCATAAGGTTGTAGTCGGTGGCTCCAATAGTTGTAGTTGGCTACAGATGTCTTAATTGGAGATTGCAACAGTAGTAGATGGCCAAAATTGTCATAATTGTTTGTTTATACAGGCAGTAGTTGGCCACAAAGACCATGGTTGGAAACTACAGTATCGTCAGTATGCCACAAATACAATAGTTGATCATTGCAATAGTGTTAGTTGAGCACATTGGTCCTAATTGAACGTTATGATAACATTAGTTGGCCACATAAGTTTTAGTTAGTGATTGTAATATTATCGGTTGGTTATATATGTCATAATTGGTGACTGTAATATCATTTGTTGGGCACAAATACCATAGTTGATGACTACAATATCATCAACTTGCCAGAGACATCATAGTTAATGACCTCAATATCATTAGTTAGTCACAAAGAGCGTAGTTGATGACGACAGTAGCGTCGGTCAACCATAGAGGCCATATTTTAAATCTAAAACAGTAGCAGATAGTCATAAAGGCTGTAATTGGTTGTTGTGCATGCAGAAATTGGTCACAGAGGTCGTGCTTGGAAATTACAAGTTGTAATTTACTAATTTTAATAAAAACTCTTGAGAATAAATTTGATTTTTTTGATCAATTAAATTAACTAGTTGTACAACCAAATATGGTATGCACGAATCTCAAGACAATCTAATGATCCTTATAAAAAGAAAAATTACAAAAATCATCTCAGACGAAAAGCTACAAGTCAACATGAATCTGACCGATTGAACACCACAAGCCTACCGACTTAAGGTCAGATGACCCAAACGACCACCAAGACCAACAAGAGGCAATCATCCACACCAACAACCGGTCAAAAGTCTAACACCCCCAACAATCTCACAAGTATCAATGTGTAGTTCTCTCAACAGCTTCCCTAAGGATATCCAGAGATCACCAAGAACGACAATAATGCAAGTCGACTGACCGGCCTGAGCTGCTACCACACTCAAAACCGACGGCTTCCTAAAGCAAAAGTTGACCGGTGTCCAAATAGAAAGCCGACTGAAACCAGCTCAACCAAACCAGCCGAAGGACCTGTCAACAAAAGGTATAGGCATGCAAAAGTACCATAACACCCCGTAAAATGGGGTAAAACATGTAATTTTACACATTTGCCCCTTTATCTCCAATATAATGTATTAGGGTTTTTCTGGCACTTCTCTCTAAACCAATCTTTTGTAGGGAGAATTCTCTCACCTATTCACTTGTAACGACCACTTCTAATATATAAAATGGGTCACATAGCCCGGAAATACCTCAGTTTAACCTAAAGGGACAAATCATTGTGTACTTTTTCCTCCTTTCTCCATCTCCATCTTCTCTACATCTCCCTCATGTTTAAGGCTGTCAAAACGGCTCGTTGTTCGCAAACAACTCATGTTTGACTCGCTAAGAAGCTCGTTTTCTGCTCGTTCGCTAAGTTAGTTCGCTAAGTTAACGAGTCTAACGAGTCTAACACGAACAACACAAACAAATATTTGTTCGTTTGTGTTCGACTCTTTTTAGCTCGAAATACTACTAATCAATTTTATATATATCTTTGATGAGTAGTACTTTTTTTTTTTCCTCCTTTCTCCATCTCCATCTTCTCTACATCTCCCTCATGTTTAAGGCTGTCAAAACGGCTCGTTGTTCGCAAACAACTCATGTTTGACTCGCTAAGAAGCTCGTTTTCTGCTCGTTCGCTAAGTTAACGAGTCTAACACGAACAACACAAACAAATATTTGTTCGTTTGTGTTCGACTCTTTTTAGCTCGAAATACTACTAATCAATTTTATATATATCTTTGATGAGTAGTACTTTTTTTAAGTTTAATTGACTACAAGGCTACAAAGATTTATAATCAATTAAAAATATTAATGAAGAAAATAGAATAAAAAATTATTAAATTAGATTCAAATGATGTTTTAAATCTTGCCCCAATCCTTAACATTATATGACTACGTGATTAGGGTTGTTAAAATAGACTATCAAAACAGCTCTTTGTTCGTGAACGGCTCGTGTTCAGCTCGCTAAGAAAATGAGCCGAACACGAACACACTTTTTGAGCTCGAAATACAAACGAGCCGAACATGAGATGGGCCTGGGCTAACTCGTGTTCGGCTTGTTTACACCCCTACTCATGTTTCCTACCACACTGATCCCTTGGCATGCCTCATAGGATGGTTTTAGATTCAACACTAATATATACCATCTTAATACTATTTATATATTTTATATCATTAAAAAAAAGATGAAAATAGTAATGGTTTTATCGAAAATATTCTCTGATTTTTGTAAATATGAATTGAAAATTTGACTAAATGTGCCTTATGATACATGTATTTTTAAAAATGTGCCCCCCTTACATTTTTATTTGGGAAAATAAGCTCAAAAATCTAATGTACAAGTTTGAATGAAACTATCGCTCAAACTTCTCTTGACTCTCTTTATGAATTTTCACGTGTGTGTGTGTGTATATATATATTATTGTGCTTTTATCAATTATTATAAAACCAATAGTCCTCCTAGTTTAAAGTAGGATGGCAAATGAAGAAGAGTGGTTTGAATCCAGTTAGATCTTAATTCAAACTTTACTCTAACCGAGTTAAAACTTAAATTTAAACAATTACTTCAAGATAGATTTGAATTGGGTCAAGTAAGGTTTGACCATTTGGTTTCAAACATATTTATGTCATTATTTTCTATGAGATTGATTCATTATATTTATGTTGTCATGTATGCACAAGTCTAAAATCATTATTCTTGTAGATGTATTACAATGCAAGAATAACATATAGAAGTGGGGCGCTGATGGAGAAATGATCAATCGATATGAAACAAATGACCTCTTTGGTCAGACCAGTTGAAGACTCCATTATGTTTAACAATGTAATAGAGAATATATTTAGGAATTTATAAATATATTTTGACCACCAACATATGATGCTATGAATTACTTAATAGGAGAAATTTGAAAAGATGACTATAAGCATAAAGCTTATTGTGCGCTATCAAATAAGATATAGGACAACTAGGTATTTGCTTTGTTATTGATTTATTGTTGTTAATCGTAGATGGAACAATGCTAACTTTATTGAGTGTTCCGACATTGCCTTTGTCTGTTTGGCCTAGAGCCTAGGCGTTGTTTTCTTTTTAGGACAACACTACGACATCGTTTCTACAATGATGTGATATCTTCCTATCTCAAGTTGGCATGGTATTGTGATGCTACTCTAAGCACCACGACCTCACAAGACTTCGTGTCTGTCTGGCATAGAGTCACTAAGCTGTTTCTCGATGCTGTGGCCTAAGCCTTGGGCCCCCTTAGGACAATCGTCCGTGGAGTAATCTTAGCTTGTGAGCCCAAGACCATGGCCTTTCTGGATTGGCACTGCAAAGCAGTGTCGTGGTGTTTTGATCAACGACTAAGAGCAGCAACAACACTTAATGTCGCAATAGCACGAAGCCTACCTGAGAATTTCCTTTGTCGTTGGCACGTAGTGAGTGCACTGCCTTTGTTGCAGTGCAAAGACTTCGAGCCACCCTGTCGATTATTTAGGTACAACTCAATATAACATTTGTTGGCATCTTAACTTTATAAGTTGAGATAAGCCTTAAATTTTTACACATGGGTCGTTGGTACACCCTTTTGTATGGATGGCGATCCTCATTCTGGCTTTGCTTTGCTAGACAAGTTTGGTTCTTCCGAATGAACAAATCTCTAACATTTATTGGTTAGAAACTTTGGGATTTGTATCCCAAACTGTTGGTACACTTTTTCGCATGGGTGGTGGTTCTTTGGTTTGACTAATCGGTCAAACTTATAACAATATCGTTGTTGTCGGCTTGATCGTTATAAGTCTGTTTCATTTCTTTTATTTCGGGTTATACATTTTCAAACCACACGATGAGGAATGCAGGAAAATGTTGAAGTCCTTCCACTACCTAGGAGCAGATGACTGCATATAGGAATTTAGAGCGTCAGCATGATCCTTAAAATGGTGAGAGGATCAAAAAGATCGGCGATTAGGTGCCACATTTTGGTGCCATAACTCTGCCCTATTTATCTTCGGATCAGAGAGGCAATGTTGCAATTGTGTCTTTGTGACATTGCAGCTTTATCCCTTTGAATTGACTATTGCATTTGTGCATTTCCTTAAATATGCATATTTGGAGTCATTTTGACTTATCTTATGCATGTTGTTTCACATTTGTTGTGTTACATGCTTATTATTCATTTGTTGCATGTTAAGTAATTTGCCACCACTATACCTAGAGATACAGTGGTTGGCAACTTAGTGTTGTATCAGTGGCACAATGGTGTCAACTTTGTTCCTTTCTAAGATAAAAGGTGGATACCCTAAGTACAACCTTGTGGTGCCATCCTTTTGATTCAAGGCCATATTTTGTATGTGTTATGACCCTTTGTATGTTTGATTGTTAGTATATATTTATTGCATTTATCATTTGTGTGATGCATTTGTTGCATTATGATACCTTTGTTGCATCATTTATATCTTAACAACCTTATTATGTTGTGCTTCTTGGGGCTTAGTTTCTCATGCAATTGATTTGCATGTTGTGCATTTCTATGCACTAAGAATTTTACTATCTCCAAGTAAAACACTCATTTTCCTTCTATAGGTCTAGGTTGCATGAGTCAGCACATTAGTGGTTATGCTTCAGGTACACTTAGATTGACATATGATGGTAATAGGAAAATGAGCATTGTCTACTAGTTTATATAGTTGGGCAACATGAATTATCATATTACTGCCATATCTTATAGGATCGTTTCAACCATATGTCTGGTTTAACATTCATCACTAATTGTGATGAGTGTTAGCTCATTCAGAAGCTTGGGATGAGACCAACTTGGTCACCTCATCAAGATCTTACAGGAAAAAGCTTAGCCCTGCACTGCACAACCGTTACTTAAATGTATGTGTACGCACACCCTGCAAATGTTTGTTTATAACTAGGGCTAGGGTGCAGTTAGAATTTTACATGTGTGGTTATTATTTGATATGTTTGCTAGTCACTATATTTATGTGTTTCTTTGAGTGTTTGTCGAATTTGAAACTCCCACATTCACAATATTAGGATGGTTTTCTTGCAGGGAGCCAAGTTCAACATGGAGGAGCTAATTAATGATTGAGCTAACACTTTTTCTACTAGTGCTGCTAACCTCTCTCCTCCCACATGACTTGACTCATTATTCGTTGCATGCGCTAACGATCTTTTATGCAAATCGAGTATTTGGTTTCAGACCTTTTTTATGTACTTTTATATTCCTCGGTTTGAATCTCTATTGGAAATAAGTTATGAGCAAGAGTTTTTGTGGCATTCAATGTAAGGAACTATGTAGATAGGACCAGTTTGCACGTGCCTCATATCTTAATTTCAAGTCTATTTTGTTGTATAAACTTAAGATCGTTCATGTATTATACAGAGCCCGTTTACCATTTTACTTTTCTGGGATTGTAGCCAACTTGTGATATTTTGCCTCTTATTATTTATTCAGTGTGCTTATTTCAATGTTGAGTGTTACCTTTTCGCCTTTATTTGTTTGTGATTTGTTTGATTATTATCACAATTAGGCTCTTAGGTTAAAATGTTTGTTATAAAACATTAACTTAAAAATATTTACTCGTAATAAATCCGGCATTCAACAGTTTATTTCTTATTTTTATTTTCTGCATGGTCTTTGGGTCAGTTTTAAAATGATCATAATTGCATGAATTTATCTCTTAAGCATTCAAGAGAACCTCAACACTTCTGACGTCTTAGACAATTGAATGCATTATGTATATCCTGAGGGAAGTACTCTTGCTTCCCAATCTGACGGGCTTATATGTGATTTATATGCTTAGGTGGTTGTCTAGCACGTATAGGGTGTTAAAGGTAGTCCCGGTCCAGACGGGATCGCGAGTCCTTTGTGGGGCAATTTGACTTTGCAGTTTGATTGTTCATTTAATATTTCCACTCTATAGGCCTCCCCGTCATAGTTTTAGCAGACTTAAGTCCCACTCTATCTTATTCTACCCGAGTAAAGTCATTGGAGTTTAGATGTCTCCTTTTGGCTTTAGCGCTACTAATCCACCAGACAACACAACTTGTTGGTTACCATCATGTGGTTCTTGTTCGAGATAGGTCAAATACCTTTTTGATCTATGTTGACCTCACTTTTGGTTGAGGTCTAGAAAACTTCTTTAGTAGCCTAGGTCTAGCCATAGGACTTTCCTATTGACTAGTCTTAGAAAATTAGAAGAGGTACCCCACCATTAGAAATTCAAAACTCTTCTTTTTACTCAGCTTGAAATTCCACATATTGATCTTAACCTCTAGCATTTAGTAGGTAAGATCATTATAAGAGAATTCAAGAAGAGTCCCTATAGGATTACTTGGCTTTAGGGTCGACCCTGGAACTAGGATACACCATATCTTCACAATATATTAATCCATGGTTCATTTAGAATGGATATTTATCCAATTCTATGTGAAATGCTTAACTTGGTATTTTGCCCCTAGGCACCTCCAAATTACCTAA
>NW_018164665.1:1756873-1758236 GCF_001263595.1 Phalaenopsis equestris
TTGACAAATTATGAAAGTTTGGACCCTTAGGGGCAAAATTGTAATTTTGGATATTTTGGCCTTAATGAACATTTAGGCTTAATCAAAATGGGAAATGGGTAATTTATGATATTAATTAATTCATTTGATGATTTTCAGTCAAAAAAATGGGTTTAATTGGTAGAAACACACTTCACTTTGTCAAGTCACAAGATAAAAGAATAATTCTCATAATTATCAAAATTTTGAAACTTCATTAGCATAAGATGACTTTTGAATTTAGGGGTATAACTTTGGAAATCAATGATTTCACACCCCTATTTGATAATCAAACTTTGGAAATCAATGATTTCATACCGTTATTTGATAATCAAAATGATGTTGATAATGATCATTTAAAGTTTTAAATCTTTTTTAAAATTAATACACACACACTTAATACATTCACTTAGGTCTTAAGGACTTAGTGGTGAACTTAAGTTGAAATTCACATGTTAAAAGAGGATTAGGAAAATCAATATAATTAAACTCTTTTAAAAACACCATAAGTCCAATTAGGACTAAAAAAAATTTGGCTAAGTGTTCTCAATAACACTGATTTGCCCCTTTCAGGGTCTTCACCCACATAATTACTTGGGGATAATCAAGATATCAATATTCACTGAGCATCAGGATATTCAGGATGAATTATTAAGTAACGTAATAAATTTTAAATGAACCCAAGGCCTTTTACCAGATGTTAAGAAGGTTGCATGGACCTGCTCCCTACTCTTAACCTGGTGAATACCTTAGAGATCTATTAAACTTAATATGTTTTGCTTAATAATATAGTATTCTTAAAATTTAAGGACCCCCAATACACAACATAGAGTTAGGAAGATTTCCAAAACTTTACTTTTCCAGCTCTATATACATAAATGCTCTGACATGCATTTTGAGTTGCAGGTGGTGGAACGAGAAGACTCACCAGGTACACTTTTACAGTTTACCGCATTTTACAGTCTTTCTTGTACTTTCTTACCGCGCTTTTATTCATGCTTGTATTTATATACCTGCATAGAAAATATAAAATTGCATAAATCATCACCACAACATTTCAAAATATAAAACAACTCAAAATTTAATCACAAACATCATACAAAATACAACTTCAATTAAATTAATATGCCTCTATTGGAAAATCGGGAACCCCTCAGAGGAGGTAACCTACGGTTGCTAACGAGGCTTCCCACGGTCTAAATGAAATTATGGAACTCATTAAGTTGAGTTTAGTAAATTCATTTGGACTAAGTGATTCCAATAGAAAAGAGTGGTGCCGGGACGACGGAACCGTAGGATCTTGACCGGTGTCACTTTAATCAACTTTAATATGCCCATAAAAAAA
>NW_018164665.1:1758247-1758644 GCF_001263595.1 Phalaenopsis equestris
GCTTTAATCAATTTTAATATGCCCATAATAAAATTTAAAGAACTTTAACCATAGGGTCACTTGATTTGACATTATAACCAAATGACCTAGAAAACTTGAACTCTGCTACAACAAGGAGCTTGGAGCTTACATGGTGGGCAGCCCAGCCATCTTCAATAGCAAGAGAATCTACAACAACATGTCCGACACATAGCTTTAAACAACAAAGCCATAGGATAGGAACTCGAGCTCCTTTGCCTAGTGCAACATAAATCCTCAAACACATCTTTTAGGCATTTGTACAATCCTGTTGTACAATCTAAGCCCTAAACTCATCTTAAGATTCCGAGGTTGTCATTCGTCATGACCTAAACCCTCACATCTTCAAGGTTATTTGTGTTGATTGCTTCACACAAAT
>NW_018164665.1:1758846-1835112 GCF_001263595.1 Phalaenopsis equestris
TAATTTTTCTTGACTTTTATCGAGAGTATTCTTAGGTAACTTTTGTTACCAAGATGTAATTAATTATAGGGGCTTGCCCTTATAGGAAGCTTTTCCCGAACCCAGCATAATATAAACCCTATTTAATTCCTTATATTAAATAGGGGAACTTGTCGGCCAATACATTGGTTTCGCAGACCAAACGGATGTCATAACTTTCTTTAGTTTATTTGATCGAGCATCACCCTCAATTCTTGCGTTCATCCTTCGGGATAGATACAGGATTTGAGGTAAAACGCTCTTTCATTTAAACTATGAAAATTATGAGGTCAGTTTGACTTCATCTTTTTTTTAAAACTAAATTTTTTAAAACGTCCTTCCGAAGCGGGCAACGGGATTTCAATTCCGATGACCGACAGCTTCTTACGGGCAAACCCCACACCAAAAATAGTGCCGACAATCTAATAGACTAGCAGGCACGACTAATCCGTGGAATCCTGAGAGGGCTATTTCTACCTATTTAGGACTTTTGGCTAGCCCCTTTGGGCCCTTTCTGTACTTCTTTATCAAGTCTTGTAGTCATCGTATAGGCCCTCGTTAAAGGGTGAGTTACTTGTCGGGTTACAGTGATTCACCCTATTCCTGATAGCTTAGTGATGCCATGGAAACCAGTTTTTCCTCCTTTTGAAACAACATAAATCACATTTAAGACATTATTAAGAGTTTTCCTAGGTTATCTTAAGCAAACATAACTTATATTATTCATAGTTTTCCAATATATCCCCCAATATGTAATTGATCACGATAATATGTCATTGTGGGAAGCCTCTTAGACCATAGAACAAATAAATTTAATTTTATAGTCTAATTTGATTACGAATATCTTTTTATAGGATCTTCTCATATATTTACTCAAATAGAGCATGATCTTTTTACTTTGAACCTCTCTTCTTAGATTTATGGTACGAGAAATTTTCTATATAAATAGATTTTTAATTACTTGTTTTGTTTCATTTTAGTTGTATCCACTTTTAGACTTTCCTTTCTTCCTTTGTTTTTCTAAGAGAGAATAACCTAAAAAGGGAATCTAAGAAAGAACACTAAGAAAACCATTTAGATAACAAAAAAGGAAACTGATTTGGTCGTTAGTGTGTGTGTGTGCGCTTGCGTGGGCGGGCAGGTGGGTGGTCGCCCACACGGTAAGAATCAAATCAGTTCGTTCAAGAAGATGGTCAGATGGTTAGACATTTCCTCCTATACTGAAAAATCCCATGCTCTGAGCTCACCGATCCCTCCCAAAAAGAAAAAAGAGCCCAACAAAGCTACATGCATAATTTTTTTTATATCATTCAGTAATCAAAATATCTTCATACAAATTTTCCTTCTGAAAATGGACAAAAAACTATAATATATATATATATATATATATATTAAACAAATCACAGTTGCAAATTAAAACTTAATAAATCATAAATATAAAATTTCAATTTAGAACTTGTTTCAATCACAGCACCAGTTGTGAAGTTTGCAGTATAGAAGCAATCAGCGCGGCCAGCCCCTCTGAATTCCAGCTTGGAACCCTTGTGTATATGCTGCATTCTTCAATATCATCTGCAAGAGTTTGTCAATCAACTGCCTCAGATTAATAGCTTATATAATCTGCAGTATAATGCAGGCTTTTCTATTTTGAATAGAATGTTTGCTTGAATTCTTTTAGGTTCAATTTACTCTTAATTTTGTGAATATATAGTCAAAATGATCATCATCACAGGACTCTAACAACATCAGAATCATCTAAATTTCTGTGAATTTGGGAGATTGAATAATGTAGGCAGGCACGAGATGCACGACCAAGAGTTGGGACATGGTTGTCCATCATCGTCGTTGCTCCGACCAACCAAACTCTCGCCACTTTTCATTCACAAGCAATTGATCCACAACCCTAAATCAATCCGACCGTCGGAATTTTAATCCATCAATTTCATTGGACTCGTAATGTGGCAATCGTTGCCAACCTTGGGCCAAGGAGGATTTTCAAGCTAAGCCGAAGTGTGGGATGTGTGATCACCTACCGGCTAGGGGAGAACACGATCTAGACCATTCACATTGGTGGCTGGCCAATCATTATCGGCGTTCTCGGATCTCACCTCCTTCACCAATATTCAAGCCACCTAAGGGCTCATTTGAAGGGCAGCTTGCCTCCTTTTCATCACAGAGAAAGCCGCAAGTACGCCCGTTGTTCGTTTGGCAGATCTACTTCTCCGTAAATGCTTATGTCGGAACGGCATTTATCATCGTTTTGGGATCGCAACATCTCCCTCCTTAAAAGAGAGGAATTGCCCCAAACACGTCTCGTCGCTTCATGAGTCAAGGCCACCCAAATACCCGTCCTTTTATGAGAAGGATTATCCCCACCATCTCTAGTCGCCCGCAGACTTTAGTTAACCTAATTCTCCATCCTATTGGAAAAAGATTAAGGCTTGATAGGTGCTCAAGTTACTCCATCATCCAGAAGACTATTATGCCCATCTCCGATGCCTGTCCGCTCCAAGGTCCCCAGTTTTCTATTCTTCAAGGGAGGGCCTTTCTAACTTTCTGAACTTATTAGTCAACCATAGAGAGTGAAATTATCCCTCCTTCCAAGGAGCAAATATTACATACTTTCTCCGCATATATACAGAGAATGCTGCAGATGCACATGATCTCGTTGTTTTTTTTTTTTTCCCGTGCATCTTCACCGTGATCGTACATATGTTTAAATAACCTACTGATTTCTTAATGCCAAGTTCCCCCTCCATCCAAGAAATAAGCTACCCTAATCTTCTCCTCTCATTGACTCCCAACCGTCGAGCAACACCATTCATATACATCGGCACGAATGCTATCAATGGTAGTTCAAGTTGGCACATTCTACAATTTCTGCAGATGCATTGCCCTTTGAAATCCAGAGCAAAGTAATCCAAATGTATTGAAATTTTCACATTCTAATCCTATCAAAGAATTTAAGAAGCACGGATCAAGCCTTCATATCTCGATATTGTTTCCCAATGACCATTGAATAGCAAAAAACTCAAGACACAAAGACCAAGGATTTGTACCATTGGGACTGTCTCTCTATGAACCTCGGACTACAATGGATGTGTTTTATGTAGGATTGCCGGCACCTCATTATTCTCCTCACTTTTTTTTTAACTTATAACTATTTTATAATACCTCTAGGAGATGTATATATACTTCCTTTTTGTACAAAGAAAATAATAAAATTTTTGAAAATTTTTCCATTATTTTATTTTCTGCAAATTCCCTTGTCAATTTTTCTACACAAAATCTGTCTCGTGTGCTTTGCATTTCGAGTTTTATGATTGTGTGTGTGAACCTCATTCAAAGTTGAACAGACAAAATTTTCTCTATCATAGTGATGTTGTAACGCAACAAAAAAAAGAAAAAAAGAGAGAGGCCCATTCTATCATCCAAACAAACTACTATTATTTGATGTCTACATTTCCTACTACAAAAAACAGAAAAAATGTGGAATAGAAAATAAATTTTAGTTTAATTTTCAGCTAAGACCGGCTATAATATCACATCTACTTTTCCTGCCTCAAAAGAAAATACAAAGCAGAAACAGAACGAAGGCTTGAAATGTGCTTGGAGGGCTTCATGCCGAGCAAAGTTAAAATCCATTTGAATAGGCATTCCAAACAACCCCGCTGACGTCACCTAAGATGGTTGTATCCAAGAATTTGGGTGGTGCTCCAGCTGTATCTCTCTCTTTAGATAGTGATTATCTTCCCTATCCGCTTCCACATCCTCCACAAGTCGCTCTCGGTCGCCCTCCGTTGCTGCAGCAGCCCCCGCACAGTCGTCGTTGCTGTTCTCGCTACAGTTTTTCTCATTCTAGCCACATGTCCTCGTTGTCGCCGCCCCAGTCAGTCGTCCTATTGCTGTCCTGCAGTTCCCTGCATCTCTCGCCGCTGCCCACTGGCATTGACTCTCGCTACCACCATCTGGAACAACTCCTATTTACTGTTCACATGAAGTTCCAGACATCCAGCCACCCATTTCTTGCATTCCATCTTGCTGTCATTGCCGCAACTCCTCACATTCGCTGCCGTCGTCCTCCTCCCTTGCCACCGCATATAAAAGCCTCTCCCAGCCGCTTCCTTGCTGTCCAACACCCTCATTCTCGCTACCCCCGTCTGAGACAGCAACCGCACTTGCTGTACCTGCAGCTTCATACCTCCCCCTCACGGTTATCCACACACCTTTGCTGCCGTCACACCTTCCAGCCTATACCCCACTCATCGCTCTCTCCAAAGGACCAAACCCTCGCTGATCAACTTCACAACCCCGAGATTCACCCTAGTTTGAGTGTTTGTGTCGTGTCTATTGCTATTTTCGATTTTTGAGAGTCGTGTTGCTGTGTTTTTCCTTTTCAAGTGTGTTAGTTGTGACTACCTATTTGCTTTAAGTAATAATATTTGTTCTGCCTTTGGTGATTTAGATTAACTCTAGTATCACTACTAGCCTTTGAACGTTAACCTTTCTTAAAAGAATTTTTTTGTGAAATTAAGAACACAATCAAGCTTTAGAAAAAGTTTATCGGATCATAAGAAACACAAAGCCTAATAGATTCAAGACCCTTCCCACAAAAACAAATACAATTTGTGCTTTAATCTGCAATGATATTTTTAGTTTATTATAATCAATCAATTAGTTATGAGACATAACTAAAAGATTTCAAATATTCCATTTTATGATTTTCTATTATGGCAATTTACATACATACCATACCACATTACCACCCAATTCTTATGTGATTACACATCTAACCAAAATTTTACTTTTTAAATTTATATCATCCAAACCTTTCATATCACATCAAAAATACCATTATTTTAACTTTTCAAACGCAAAATATACTTTTTCATGCACAGATTAAGTGGCATATATGTAAAAATTAAAGATTAATGGTGCAGTACTTACAGCTAAGTTCTCTAGATCAGAGGCGATCCGCTTATTGACTCCATCCAGCACTGCTGATTTGAGAGGCTCTCTCCCATCATCTTTTGCATCTTTGGATATCTGCAGGTTTTATGTCAGTTGATGCTCAATCAAAACCACAGGAGTATGTGCAACCAGTGGTTATTTAAAATATTACAATAACAACAATAACAATAGTAATAATAATAATAATGATGATGATAATGATGATGATAACCTCAGACAAAACAGCCAAAGATGTCTTCTCTATCAGTTCTTTGATAAATTTCTTGACATCCGTTGCCTCGGCTAGAACGTCGCTAGTTCGGCTTGGCTTCTCTGTTGCTTTTTTGGAATTTTTAGACAGGTTATCAGCTTCTGTGATCAAATTAGCAGCCAGAAATCATGAGTGCTACAACATAAACAGAAGAATAAAACTTATCAAAGTTTTACTGCCTTGGTATCTCATAATTACAAAGAAGTTAAAGCAGTGGAAAAATGAACAAATGGAGAAAATCATAGATAGCTTTAAGGAACTTCAGAACAGAACCATTCCTTATATTAAGATCAATTTACAACTGAAATTCTGAAAAATAAAATAAATGCAGGTATTAAGATTTGAATATGGGATTTGTTTGGATATATTCTTAATGTTTACTTAACCAACTGTCATAAATTGCATCATATCACTAACTTTGGCAACGAAGGAGATGTGGAGTGAGGATGATGTGAGTTCGTTAAAAGCTGGAAACATTTAAAACAAAGAAATGAGAAATTTTGATTATTAATGAGCAATTGAAGTGGTAAGGTTCATGAATACTTTTCATGAAATTATCAACACTAAGAGGAAATCAAACAATTGGAGAAGTTATATTTTAGCACCAAATTTTAATATTTAAGAGATATTAATAATTATGATAATGATAGCTAGGAGTCAGGTTTATGATTCAAACAATGGAGTTAAAGGGAGGATCATGGAACAAGCACTCAAAAATCATTGTCAAGAAATCAATTTGGTTCAATGCCGTATATGTCAACTACAGATAGATTTGGTGCAGAGTCAATTAGAAAAAGATATAGAGAACAATGTAAATATTCATAATATTTGATGAAGCAGAAATTGAGCACCACTTCTAACAAAGCTTCTTTATCCATGCATTGGGCTTCCATAACTCTTTACATGGTAGAGATGGATAGAACTAGCTCGGTTAAAATGTCCGAAGGGTATGAAACGAATTAACACTTGAGGCTATTTCAAGAAGATCATTGATACTGATAAAATCCAATTGTCATTGGAGAACTATTTGTGCTAGGTGTTTCAACTACAGTTCCAAATTTGCTAAGTCTGCCACTTGTGCCTTAGTTGATAGAGATACCAAAAACAGGTTTATGCCAATTGAAGCAACAACAAAGATAGTAAAGATTGGGGAATTAACATAAATAGCACACAATTCTTATGTATTTACATATCTCACGCCTAAACCTTCATGTTTACACGCATAGCACCCAAATCTTTAAAATCAAATAAAAAATGGTACTATTAATATTTTTTAAAGGTGAAATACATATTTTCATGCATAGGTTTAAAGATTTTCATGCATAGGTAGGTTTAAAGCACCAAAGTGCTAAGTATGTAAATATGAAAGTTTAGGTATGATAAACTTAAATGCATAAGAATTGTGTGATACGTATGTAAGTTTCCCAAAAATATATTGGCGGCATGACTCGGTGCATCCGAAAATTTTCCATGACCCTTTTTCCAGCCATAATGGAAAACACATCAAAAGAAGGTATGAGCTGGGATTTGTTATTTCTTTTCTTAGGCCAAATGTCAGCCAAGCAAATGGGTACTTGTATTTTTTTACTTCTCAAGTTTCAGCAAATAACTACATTAGGCCCTTGCCAATAAATCAACTTATTCAATTAATTCATAAAGTAATGACTAAAATTATGGTTAATTGGCTCAAGCCATTCTTCTCGGGGTCTTATCTCATCAAGAGTGTGTGCATATGTCCCAAAATGTTGCATCTCCATGAAACCAGAGTTAACCCAAACCATAACAGAAAAGCAAATATGAGATTACAAACATACACAATTGAAAAGAAAATACAATAGAAAACACAACACAGACATGATGAGAGTTGTATCCCAAAAGAGTTGGTGGTTGGTTGGGTGGGTGGAATGGTGGCGGTTGATTGTCAGAAGGCTAGTAGGAAATGGCGGTAGAGCAAGAGGCATGGGGACAAAGGTTTCTAAACAGCAGGTGGAGGTAAGGGGGCTTAGTGGGGTTGTGTGTAGGAAGAAGAATGGATTGCGGGTTGGGTTGCAGAAGCGGGTGCTAGAAGGAGGTTATGGTGGCAGGGCAACAGCTGAGAAGTAAGGCACGTGGTAGGATGGGAACAACAGCTGCAAAGACAGCAGGGTAATAGTCCAAGCTGGCTGAGAACAGCCGGGCAGATGACTTAAAAAGGCAAAATTGGGGTTGCAGCTGGATTGGGAAACTGATTGGAGGCTGGGAATGGGATGCGGCTGGAGCAACAAGAAGATATCCAAAGGAAGATGACAGCGACAGCGAAACGAGGACTGCGAAGGATGAAAGAGTCGGGGATAAATGCCCTCGCAGGAACAAACTACAGTCGGAACACCACTCAATCCCTTTGAAGAAGATCACCATGTCGAACGAGCTATAGTTGTAGCACCACACGCCTTTGGATACAACCCTAGAAGAGAAAAAGATGACGTGGACAACTGCACTGACAAAAAACAACATATATAGTCACTATCAATGTTTAGGAAAATCAAAATGGGTTTGTTCACCTAAGCTTTTTTTTTCCCTTGATTCCGGGCAATGTATTACTCGTCACCTTTTTGTTGAAGATTGCTTGCTCGTGGACAAGGCTTTCTTATTTTTCTTAATTTGGGCAATGTTTTACTATCTTTTTTTGTTGATTAGGGGTGCAGAAATTGACCTGATACGTCAACACGATTAGAACTCAATTCGAAAAATTCAAGTTAGGGTTAATTCGAATATTTCTCGAGTCGGGTTT
Organism: Phalaenopsis equestris; assembly: GCF_001263595.1. Taxonomy (NCBI): domain Eukaryota; kingdom Viridiplantae; phylum Streptophyta; class Magnoliopsida; order Asparagales; family Orchidaceae; genus Phalaenopsis; species Phalaenopsis equestris. The sequence continues at coordinate 1,766,856 of NW_018164665.1, forward strand.
GTGTCAGAGAATTTGACCTGTTTATTATTTGGATCAAGTTTGGGTTGAACCAAAAAACCCAAACATGACTCGAATAAGCCCAAAAGTTTGGTTCGGGTTCGGGTTCGAGTTTTAGTTTTTGACTCATTTATTATTCGACTCGGGTCGAGTTCGGGTTGACCTATTCAGGTCAAGTCATCTTGGGGTCAAACCCGAACCTACTCGTTGACCCAAAGTGACACCCCTATTGTTGCTGAAAGCCAGTCAATGGGCAATGAGAACTCTTCCCTAAATATCTTTTTCATCAGTTCAAGCACCTTTACAAATAGACATTTATTTTAATCTGTTAAGTATTATGCACCACAAGATGTGAGATTTTTTTTGTTACTATTAGAGATCAGCAATAGAAATGTATTAACGTGAGAAGCTCAAAAACCAAACAAATGAAATGAGACTTCAAAGACCTACTTGGAGGTGTAAGTAAAGCTCTAATCCTAAGGGCGTGTTTGGGATCAATTTTAATTTTTGATTTTGCTTTTGTTTTTAAAAACATATTTATTTAGTGTTTTTTTTTTTGGGTTTCTATAAATAAGTTAACATATTTTTAATGTCACTTCAACCAACGTTTAGGTGTTTTGAGTTTTTTTTTTTTAAATAGTCTTACCTTACATAGTTAAACATGTTTTGTTGCAAATTAAAATATGAACAAAATAAAATAAAAATAAAATAATAAAAAATAAAAGTGATTCCACATAACCCCCAGGACTCTTGTGGTATTGTTTTGCTTATTATTGTTCCCTCTTTTTTTATGTTCTTGTTCCATGGAAATGCCAACATGAATCTTTTTTATCAGCTGGAGCATATCTATAGAGGTTTGTTGTGGAGAAAAAGCCAAAATCAAGAGGATTACCTCTGGTGGATTGGGATACCATTTTTTTATAGCTACCATAGATGGGAATGTTGGAGTGTTTAAGCAAATCATCTCAATTTCATGAAGCTTTGGCACCAAGACTTCAATACATCATCAATGAGACCGCAAACAATAGCGTCCAATCAGGGGTTAGGGGTTTGGGGTTTGGGGTTTAGGGTTCTAACATTCGATGCAGCTACGTTGAGGACAAACCTTGTTTGAATTGAGAAAGTAGCAATCAAAGTCGATGAACTCAAGACACCCTCTTTGCATAGACTCAATTTTATCAAATTCTCAATAGTTTGATCGTGGCACGCGTAAATACATCAGTTCTGTAGTTAAAAAAATTCACCTGGGCGCTCAATTTATAAATATCAATGTTTCGGGTGCCATCCCTAGGAAAATATCTTAACTAATGTGAAAAAGCTTGCATAAACCCAACTAACAACACATAGAACTTAACAAAAAAAGATGAGAAATATTCTAGAAGCTGATTCTAAACTATAGAAATAAGAATGATGGTGATGGCAAAATTCATAATTCATGTTCATATTGGATTATAGTGTACCATGCAGAAAAAACAAAAATATAACATCGCAAGATGATAAGGTATGAGCTCTACTATCAACCATTTTACAAACAAGACTTCCATGACTGTAAATGATGAGAATAACCTTGAACGTTAGTTAACCTTTTCTCCAAAGGTGCATGCTTTTGCTCATGAACATGAGTAACTGCTGCACTAATTGTTTGTAAGGGCGGCTGTGGTACTTCTACTGGTACAAAAGCAGCAAGATCAGGAGGATTATCTTTTCCTACCACTGTTTGAGCCTGCTTCAGAGCAATGCCAATCAATAATTCTCTTCCCATGAAAGTGCGCGAAACTATAATATAAGAAGCTTACAAAAGACTACCTCAAGGTCTACATAAGACGGATTTCTTCCGATAGATGACAGGAACATGTCAAGGTTGGTTGCACTGAGAGCTGCCAAAAGTGAATCATGCACTGAGTGATTTGGTAGAGAAAAGGTAGGGACATGTGATATTAGCTACATAAACAAAGCAATATATTCATTTTAAGGAATTCAATTGCTGAAATACTTGATTCAAATTTGACCATGCAACACTAAATTCTACATGCAAAGAAGATGCCTCTGCTTTAAGAAAAAGAGATAAAAAACTGAATCTTGAAAATAATAACAGACTCGAACAAAATCACAGTACACTGATTAACTTGTAGCATTGTAGCACAATATTGATCATGACAGATATGGGACTTCGGAGCACAGCACGGACGAAAAAAAAAAGGATAAAAGAATAGGCCTATCTTAGAGCTAACCCATCCTGGCAAAGCTGATTCCATGATGCATAAACCAGAGGCTAACATGGACAAAATCCAATTCTTGTTCCGTTCCATAATTATTCGCATCATAATTTGTGCCATTTACAATGAACAAGTTTGTGAATCAATTATAGGATGACAAAAAAAGTTAAAAATAGACAGCATGTCAACCAATAAACACCAACGTTTCAAAAGAGTGATAATATAGAATATTAAGAAAGATGATAGTTGTCTTCAATAGAATCGAAATCTTTAGAAGAGAGAGGAACAGTTGGTACCAACCAAGAGGGAGCTAGCTCCAATCGATAGGGGTCGAGATCTCAACGCTGGCCGAGAGCATGCTGGCTGAAACTCCATGAGAACAGGCTAGAAAGAAACCAGCGCTTTATTAAATTAATCATTACACCATTACAAGCCAAGAAAATTCATGAGTATAGAATAGGTTTGTTACGCCTGTACCTAAGGACAATTTTATTTTTTGCATGCCTAAGGGCTAATTAGTCTTATGTTATTTATTTAAAGTTTAGGGTGATGCATGAGATTGTGTCTTGACTCTTTTGGTTAGAATTTAGGATTTGGAGAGATTGACCACCTCTCGAATTGCAGTTGTTTATCTTTATGTAGTTGTGTTGAGTTTTTTGTTGTTCTTGCAATAAAATATTTGTTTGCTTATCAAGTGGTATCAAAGCATTTGGTCACGCTGCAAAGCTTAGGATCGTACTGAAATCAGTCAATCGTTGCGTCAAACTTAGTGATACTCGTGATTCAAGCTAGTTGGGAAGCAAATACGGAATCCAAGTGCACAGAAGCGTCGTTTTTGGAACGAACACACGCTAATAGCTGCAGGAAGCCGCAGACAGGGTCGATGTCCTTTGAGACTCGACCTCGCAACCTAGATGTCGCTTTCCTGAGAATCGTGACTGTATCGAATCACCCTGAGAAAGCCAACGAAAGGATTGCGATACCTTCTTTGCAATATAGTGCAACGTGATTGCTAGCTAGGAACAGAGGGGATCACGACGTACTTGAAAGCCACCAATGAGATCATGTACCTTGCAATATAGTTGCGATAAGAGCTAGCTAGGAAGCTGCAGACGGGATTGCGTACAACCTCCCCAAATTGTGATGATGGTATCCCATACTACTTCTAATACAATCGCGATCGGAGCTAGTTGGGAAGACTGAAAGGAATCGAGGTGTCCAGGCTTTCGTGAACAAGCTCCTTCGTGACTAAACCTGTGATATAGTCGTGATCTTGGGGAGCATCGATGAGACTGCAACACACATGCCCTCGTGACCAAACCTCGCGATCAGGATCAAGACGAACTATGACCTAACCTCACGATACAATTGCGAATTGAAAAACTTAGGAAATCATATTCTGGATTTCTCGTTCGAAAACGACCTTGGAGAAATAGCAGCAACAAATATTGATGCTTTGGAAGTGAATTTGAAAGTAGGTAAGCCTACCTCAATACTGGATAGAAAAAAGATTTTACTCCATTGAAAACTTATTCGAGAACTTAGAGAAGATGATAAGAAAGCTTATTGGATGCAATTCAAGACCCCGCCGACAACTCAACTTGCAAACCTTCACCAAGGGTTGACCGGAGAATTCGTGGTCGGATCAAAAGGAAAAGAGATCGAACGTGAGGAACATGAGGAAAACATCCACCATCAAGAACTCCCCACTAAGACTTTGATGGGGGTGAATTAAAGATTTCAGATGAAGGGAGTTGGACCGAAGTATTGACGGGTTATGCAAGGGGTTTGGAGCACAAAGAGGAAAGGAGAGAAGCCGAGATGGGGTATAGCTATGATCAAATGAGGGATTTTCACCCTAGATATGTGGGCGGGAAACACCAGAGGAAGAAGAATTTGAGCTGGAGATTCTAGGAATAGAAAGTTGAAGATGTCGATCTTAGAGGGGGAAAACGCACATGGTTGTGTACTTGAAGTGATATTTCCTGGTGAATAGGCATAAAAGGGAGGAGAAGCTCATAGCGGCAGAGTTATGTTTAGAGGGAAAAGCTCTAGCATGGTTTTAGTGGAAGGAGGTTAGATATTCGATCCGTTCGTGGAAGAAATTCAAGGATTGCTTATTGGAACGTTTCTGGGTTAATAGGGAAGGAGACCTGCACAAGCAACTTTATGCCTTTACTAAGAAGGGGACTGGTATGCAATATAGAGAAACATTTGAGTTATTGTCGGGACGACTAAGAGGGATTTTTTGAAGCAGGATTGGAGGGAAACTTCATGAAGAGCCTAAACCACAGGAGGATTCCACAATTTTACCTCAATGATTATGACATCGAGGACCCAGACTGTGTCATTTAAGAAGGAGGCGCCAAAAGAGAGAAATATGAGGGCTTGTCCGAAGGGAAACCTCAAGCGCCTCACAGAAAGCGAAGGGCTTATACGGGAAGTATAGGCCATCGGTAGGAGAAGGCAGATAGTGAAGATTCAGAGGAAGAAGTGGGGAAGGGAAAAGAGCAATTACACTCGAATGTAGTGAATATCTCTCAACTCAACGGGGGATTTACTCCAAATCACACCATGAATGTAAGGGGACAGATCAAGGAGCAACTGGTAGTGGTGTTGGTGGATAGGGGGGCAACTCAAAATTTCATCTCAAATTGGGTCGTGGAGCAGTTGGGTTGAAGTTGGTAGATATGGGAAGTCTTGGGGTTATGATGAGAATAAAGGTGGAAAAAAGCAGTGGAATTTGCATGGAATTGGTGTTGACTCTACAGGGCATACAAATGGTGGAAGGCTTCCTTCCCTTAGACTTGGGAAACACTAATGAGATTCTGTGGATGAAGTGACTACAAAAAATCAGAGAGACTAGGGTGGATTGGAAACCCTTGACTATAGAGATTCGGGTGGAGGGGAGGAAGGTGGTGCTTCGCAATGACCCTAGCTTGCGCAAGACCTTGGTGTCAGTGGATCAATCGAAGGTGGTGGCTATATTGGAGAGGCCACTACTTAAAACCTAGAACACTACCATAAGTTCGTGATGAGTGAAGATTTGATTGTGTGGTTGAGGACAAAGAAATAAAAGAATGACAACTTTCAGTGAAGGAAAGTGATGACCCAGATTTCTGAGAAGTTAAAGAAAGTCATGATGAGTGTACCAGTGCTAATGGTAAGAACCATACTCAAGCCAGTTTATAAGCAAAAGGCACACGACTTGATCTAGCAACAGTTTTCTTTTTTTTTCCCACATTGAGGACATAGAGTTTTTTTGGGAAAAGAGAATTGTTATGATGTTGCCTAAAGGAAAATTTGTCTTTTTAGCACCTAAGGGCAATTTAGTTTTTTATTATTTATTATTATTTAGTATAAATATGGCTGATATGTTTAGGATTAGGGTGATGTATGAAATTGTGTCTTGAGTCTTATGGTTAGGATTTGGAATAGATTTTCTGCCTCTCATATAATAGGATTTGGAGGAAATTGCCTACCACTCGAATTCTAGGTGTTTATTTTTATGTATTTATGTTGATTTGTTTGTTTTTCTTGCAATAAAATAATTTCTTGCCCTAATTTTGATGGAAAAATCTGCTTGCATCATATCAAGGTAATACCATTAGAAAGTGATATTATTGGAGAGAAAACGTATCTCTATTGATTTGTGTCTATTGTACAACATATGCAGGCTCATCTGTAGGCAAAGAGAGAAAGTTAAAAAAAAGATAATACAACAACCACCACCCTTTATCCAACTAAGTGGGGTCGACTACATGAATCTTTTTTCTCCATTGCGTCCCATTGAGTGTCATATTTTCATTTAATTTTAATACATTAAGATCATTTTCTATACAATATGTTCAAGTCTTTTTAGGTATACCTCTGTCTTTCTTAACATAAGTCAAATCTATAACATCTACTCTCTTAACCGGATCATCAGAGGGTCGACTTTTAATGTGACCAAACCATCTAAGACGACTCACTCTAATCTTGTCTGCCACTAGAGCAACACCAACCCCATTACGGATATATTTATTTCGCATTTAGTCTCTAAGTTTCAAGCCACTCATCCACCAAACCATCCTCATCTTAGCAACACTTAATTTTATTTTATGCTTCTATTTTAAAGGCCAACATTCTGCACCATAGAGCATTGCAGGTCTCACTACCATCTTATAAAGTTTTACTTCCAAGTCTAAGCGGTACTTTTCTCTCACGCAATAGGTCTGATGCATTCCCCCACTTCAACCAACTTCAACCAACCAACTTGACCAACTTGAATTATACTAATAATATCTCCATCTATATCACCATCATTTTGAATAATAGACCCGAGATATCTAAAACGTTCAGACCTTTTAATGATTTGATCACCCACAATTACAACTCTGTCATTAGAGCTACCGCTACTAAAATTATATTCCATGTATTTAGTTTTAGATCTACTCCAACAAAGGCCTTTAAACTCTAATGTGGGCCTCCATAATTTAAGTTTCTCCTGACATCTTTCTCTAATCTTATCCACAAGAAGGATATAATTAGCGAAAAGCATAAACCAAGCTACACCTTCCTATAAATGTCAAGTAAGAGCATCCATAACTAGAGCAAAAATATATTGACTTAAAGTCGGTCCTTGATATAATCCAATTGAAAGAGAAAAGTTCTTGATCAATTCTCCTTCTATTCGAACACAAGTAACAACTCTAGTATACATATCTTTAATGACTTGAATATAAGTCATATCAGCACATTTCTTCTCTAAAACTCTCCAAAAAACTTCTCTTGGAACCTTATCATAACTTTTTTCTAAATCAATAAAAATCATAGGCAAGTCCTCCTTAGTCTCTTTGTACTTCTCCATCAAACCTCTCAAAAAATAGATAGCTTCCATTGTAGACCTGCTCGGCATAAATCCGAACTGATTATGAGAAATCTATGTATCACATCTTAAAATACATTCAATAACCTTCTCCAAAAACTTCAAATTATGAAACATCAACTTAATTACTCGTAATGATAAAAAATCTCATAATAATAAGATCGAACTTGATATTGATATATATGTATATATCAGGAGAACCTTGCAGCTACCCATCTTCAGGAAGTATCCGGGGTAGAGGCGACAACTCTTACCTCACATACACTTGTTGGCCCAACTGTGGGCAATCTTTCTACCGCAGCACTGCCACCTCATCCGAATGAGCAACAATCTTCGGATAAAGAATGACAGGTCTACACTTCCAGGAGGAAGAAGAAGAATGGAGATCTACTTGAGCTAAAGAATCTAATGGATGATACTCTGGTTACTTCGGGCAATGGTACACACCTCATCAATCTGTTAGTTGGTTCCTTTCAGAGAACTAGAGGCAGATACAAAACTAAAGTTGGTCGACCTGGACCCGACCTGGTTGATCTTTTATGTACCATCTACTTTTGGGTTTTTAATTTTCTTCTTTTTTCTTTTGTGTATGTTGTACCGTATGAGTTGGGTGTCTATTTGGGTCCACTCATACAACCTATCTGTACCTCTTTCTCTTTAATATAATTGCCCTTGGGTTTTTTTTAAATATATATATATATATATATGCATGTATGTATGTATATATGTATGCATGTACCCCTCATATTACAGTACTAGAGACAAGGAGGAACCATTGAAAGGAGAAAACATTCTCACTCCCCTTTACCTGAAGGACATATCAAAGAGGATATAACCGTAAGAAGGAAGAAAAAGAAAACTTGATGCAGGAACTATTCTTTAGTGAAATACGGCCTGAAACCGATACTAGAAGAGATAGAGTGAGGAAGAAGCATGAGAAGAAACCTCATAGCACAGTCCTATGGCTTCTTAGAGAAAGGAAAAGGCATTATATATGTATGTATGTATGCACACACACAGTGTGTGTGTGCGCGCACGCATGTGTGTGTATCATTAACTCCCCCTCAAACTCATATTGGCAAAGAATGTGAAGGCTTAAGTTTGGTCTTTAACCTACAAGAGAGTCTTGAAAAAGAGGTTTGATGAAAGTATCAACAAGTTGATATTAGAAGAAATGTGTTTTAAGAGAATTATTAAATATAAAAATCTCACTCAAGATAAAGTGTAAATCAATCCTTATACATTAATGGCAGGCATCATTTAAACAAATTATAATTGCGCTATGGCTTTCAAGATGTAAAGCATGTCTGGCATGATCAATATGCATATCTAAGAATGATCATAAAAGGCAAATCATTTTTCCCACAATGTTAATATGGACGCGATATTTAACTTCAGCATTGGAACAAGAAACCCTGATTTGTTTCTAATTTTGCAAAGAATTAAAGATATTCTTAAGAATGGACTATATATATATATATATATATATATATAATTTTTACTGATTGGATCTCCAACTCAAATAGAATCAACGTGCAAAAAAAAGTTAAGGTAAAGATTGATAGTAATAATAGGGAAAACCGTCATGAAAACATGAATATTTGATGCACCGGTGACCTTATTTCAACACTAAAAAACCTTTTTTTGACATACATCCCCTTCATGCACACCAAAGTTTTTGCTCAACTCCCTTGAGGGTCCTCCCCACCTCAAAATCCAATTGCTGCTACATTTATCCTGCCAAGTTTGGTATGCATAAAGATCATAACATTGTTGATAAAATAGATATGCAAGTGACTGCACCACCACCACCACCATCATCCACATCATCATCAAAATTAGCCTTGGCCTAACTATTTGGTGTTGGCTTTATTAACATTGATTTTTCAATTGTTCCTTCTTAGTGTTGTCTAAGGCATTAAACATATTGATTGTAAATTATTTTGAATCACTTGTATCAACTTATCAAATATGTACATTGCCTATCATTTTTGGTACATGTTCATACCACATAAAAGTCTATTTTCAGTTCTCCTGTCTTCAATACATACCACACTTACCATTTCCTCTAATATTATCATTTTTAATAATACCTACTTTTGCTACACAACAATCTTTAACATATTCATTTCAACCACATTCAACTAAGATATAAAAAATTATTTTTCAGCCCACAACATTTAAATCCATACAACTACGTGGGCTTAATTATCATTTTTTATTTAATATTTTAAACCTTAATGATATCCTCTTATCACACAAAATTCCCAAGCCACTTCTCTTCTTTAACCATTTAGCTTTAACTCTAAAAGTTATATCATTATTTATATCTTATTCTTTTATATAATAGAATAAAAATACTTAAATTTATCACACACATATATCACCTATCTTTTAATAATATCAAATGATAATTGTTAATATCATACCCACTAACATTATATAGCATATACTCAGACTTTTTTTTACTAATTTTAAGACTTCGGTCTTCCAGACATCTCTTCATTGTATTAAGTTTTTATTTAATTTAACAGATATCTCACTAATTGGAGCTGTAACTGCCAAAAACACATAACCAAAGCATCTTGCTTTAAAAATCATTTGTGGGCATCTTCATCGAAAATACAAAAAATAAAAAAATAAAAAAAATAAAAAATAAGGTCACCCTTAATGTAAACTATGATGTCATACCCTTGATACATGCATTTTGGCCTTAAAGTACAACTAATTAATTCTCACAATGCTCAATCATATGCTTTCTTAAGATCAATAAAAAACATATGAAGATTCTTCCTTTTACTTTTTTACTTCTACATTAGTTTTCTCAAAACAAAATTGATTCCATTATGTATTTTTTTCATGAAATCAAAATTATTCTCAAAGATTGGTTTTTTTTTTCTTGAGCTTATGTTCCAAAACTCTTTCTCGTAGCTTCATTGTATGACTCATTACTCATATGTTTGATTCCTATATATTTGGTATAATGTTAAACATTGACAATGCTCTTAAATATAGTTTCAAAATGATTCTTCTCGGATTATTTAGAATCCAATTAGACTTCAAATTCTATTGAAAATTTTGCTAACCAAATTATTGTAGCATCCCCATAATGCATCAAATCTCTAAGGGCATCTCATCTTGATCTAAAACTATACCTTTATATATCTTTTCACATCTAGGACCACTTCACTTTCTTAGATCAGTCTATGATATGCTTCGCCATATTGTTTGTTATACTCTTCTAAAATAATTTCTTCATAGGAGCTCTCAATTAACAATTTATCAAAATTAATAATTTATTCCTTTTTTTATGTCTTCATTTTTAACTAAAATCATATCATCTTCGTTGTATTGCATCAAATTTGATCAAAATCATTAGATCTCTTATCTTACTTAATCTCTATACATCTTTATATTAGCTCAAGTGACTTTGAACAACTAAATATAGTGAAACGAGGTTTAGGAAGCAAACAAGACATTTCATGACTTTGCTTTCGTCAAGGTTGATGGCATAGATTTATATTGTCAGAGGAGAACAATGGTATTTAATGGTGTAAGATTTTCTAGATGAAATAAATTTATAAGAAAAGAATGGACCTTAAGGGCAATGCAAAGCTAGAAACAAGATCAAGCTTTTTTTTAGCTCTTTACCAACATATGGTGTGCAAAGGCCTTGATATAATTCCAGAAATGCAACTGATTTCGACCATCCCAAATCCCAACGTGTCTTGTAAATCTCTAGATAAAAAAGGCCATTGTAATGATCGCTTTAATGTAGCGCCTAACAAAAAGAATCTAGGTCTCTTGGAGAGTGGGCTAGAAAAGGCCATAAGCACTGATAAAACTACAGAATATAAAAACAAAAGAAGGAAGAAAGGAGGAGGTGAGATTTCGTAATGCTTTACACCCACACCCTACACATCTTAGAAGGTTATTTAAGAATTTTCAAATTCATTTACCTTCGCGAACTTTCAATCCTTGAATGCACATAAAAGATGAGTCACATTTCTTCCTCATGAAAATTTAAAAAAGCTGTGAGTCATAGTAAATGTTGTGGATTTGTGTATTGGATTTTCCATCTGAATCCATGAGCAGAAGACCGGTTCTATTAGGAAAAATGGAGGGAAATATTTTAAGCATTTGTGAGCTAAAGATTACTTGGATTCTCAGGGAAATTAAAGAAATTCATCAGACACGGTGAGAAGTTCATAGCTCATCCAAATAAGAAGATCAAACAGCCCGAATACATGGTCTTGAGATTGTCAAAATTAATTGGCAAAATAAAAATAAAAAAAAGACAAAATGTTCATGCTCATTGTTCAGCAGCAGTCATCATTATCACCGTAAATTACAAGTTAGCTGATTGACTATACCAGCTTTTTACAGCCAAATGTATCATGCATGGACATAAAAAATTAATTTGAAGAAACCAAGTGTTAAAATTTGAGCAAATCAAATAATTCGCTTTAAGCGAGTCTGGTACATCTAATAGAAACAAAACATTCATTGTTAAGGGAATAAGTTGCAGCGTAAGTAAATTAACCTGTACTCACATCCTCCTAAAATAGATAATATAACCAGTAAACGGAGAAAAAAAAACAGTAAATGTCAATTCTGAAGCAAATACAGAACGTAGAAAATTAAACCAGAGGAAACGGAATAAAGATGACATTACTAACAAATTGTTGTGTCATTTGACAAAGGATGGAAAAAGCAGCACTCCTGAGCTTTAAATGCTTGATCCAACAACAGTGAAACAGCACTGCAGAAAAGAGGCAAGAATCAATAAGAGCTTCCAAAAGAATTGCAGAACTCTGTAAATCAAATTATATCACGTATACTAATTCATCCAGCTAATAATACATAGAAAAAAAATACAGCAAGTGGTTGAAAACTGGACAATGTCTGGATTTGTCGAGTGTTCATTTTGTTTCTGGTTTGATTTGTTCTAATTTCACCTTTACTTTAGTCGCTTTCACTAGTAACAAAATCATGTTTTGATGGTTTTACTCATTTTCCATATTACGCAAGGAGAGAACTGCTAGGCAATAGAAACAGAAAAACAAAAGAAAACTTTATTAAATTAGCATAATTATGACTATCTAATGATATTTAATCTCAGAAAAGCAGTTTGGTAATATCCTTTTTAAACCATTCGCAAGCCCTACCTAGTTTAATTAAATGAACGAGCCGATTACTTTGCCAAGTTAATTAATGAAAGCCACCCCAAACTAGGTGTCACGACCCAGCCTGATGGCTTAGAATTAATCATGTCAGAAAAAACGGTAGGATGGTATTAATCTTTCTTTTACATTTTATATAATAAACCATCATAACTTCCAAAAATAAAAAGAGCCACTAAAAATTACAAGTACACTAAACAGAAATCCAATTCATCCAAAGTATCAACATAGTATAAGAGTAAAATAGTATCACAATCTAACTAACATAGTCCAACATTTCTCAGAATTAAAGAGCATAAGAACTATAACTAAAATAAACAACATACTATCTAGTATCAGTAGTATACCTATAAATCAAATCTCTCATATCAGTTATATCAATCTAGAGTTTTGTCAGAAAGGAACAATTACTCAACAATAAGTTTTTCATGTAGTAAACAATTACAATCATATTATACATTAAATTAATATGCAAATGCTATGCATGAATATCTATAATAAATGTGATTCATTAATTAATCAAATTATAAACTTTTATTAAAAATTAACCATTACTCAAGTATTTACATTTTTAACATATGCCTTTCTTTTAAGAAGCCATATCAGGATCACCGTTATACCTAAAAGAATCTTTAAAAAATTGTACCCGTAGGTACATTCAAAATTTTGTACGCATAAGCACCCTCATATTTTTTTTACGCATGGTACCCTCAAAATTTTGCACCGAAAGTACAATTTTACCATTTTCATTTCCTTTTTCGTACACAGGAACATCACATCCCCTGTCACTACCATCTGGGGGTGAATCATGATTTAACTTAAGCTTTTACTTATCATTATATATACATTTAAAATCATTTAAATGTGCTTTCATGTATCAATTATTATCCTCTCATGTGAAACATTTCTCAAACATTTAAAATGCAAATTCTAAATGAAATATTTTAAAATAATATTGCAAAGTCATTTTTATCAACTTGAAATGTAACTACTACATATATCACTAATCTAACACTAATAAGAGAATGATCACTCACCTTTATCTTAAAGCATTTCTTTACAAGCTTGATTATATGATTACTTCTGCTGCATATATGTATAGATATATATACATATGTATAGATATATATACATATGTATAGATATATATACATATGTATAGATATATATACATATGTATACATATATATACACACACATATATATATACATACATATATATAATATTAAATTCATTAACCTTTGCCTGATTCGGTCTCCCTCTTCTCGAACGCTCGAAGCTTCGATACGGAGCTCTTTCCCGTACGTGCACGAGCCGCCTCCCTTTCTTCTTCCTTCGAGCTCCGTTAATGTCTGCTACAGTATGCACTCCTCCCTCCTTCCTCGTATTCTTCATGTAAACGGCGTCGTCCTTCTTCCCGCAACACCCGTACTCGACACTAAAGCCTTTTGTACCTGCAAATAATGTCAAATTTCCCTTCGAAGAGAACGGATGTGTGCCCTAGAAGCACATAAGTTTTCCTCTTCACTCTTTCTTCAACTTTGCTCGGCCAAAGCACAACTTCTCTTCCACAAAGTCCCGTAAGCAAAGCCGTCTCTTCTCCTTCTTCCTTATTCTTCTCCACTGGTTGGCTAGGACATGCATGCTACCCTTCTTCTTCCCTTCATTCACTGTTGTTACTTCATATCCTTCCTTTGTCTTCCACTCACTCTATCCAATCTGCGATTCCAAAATGAGTGAGACACTAGCCTCCTTAAGTAAGATTGTCGAGATAGTTATTCTATCCCACCTATTCAATTTATTATTATTACTTCAATTTTAGTTATTATACTAAGTTACCATAACTAAGCATCGATAGACATTAATTTTCATGATTAAAATTATGATTAATTCATAATCAGCAGAAAATTAGTTAATTGCAAATTTTCTGGTTGCTTCATCAATTAATTAATTTTCCAAAGAACACTAAAATAATTAAATGAGAAAAAAAATTATTGATCTTAATTAAAACTCTACTCATCCTAAATATTTAATTATCAATTACTCTGACAAAATCAATAATTAACAATCTGGGCCTAGTTATCATGGTTAAATATTAACAAGCCTTAAAAGATTTTGACTAAAATCATACTTAATCCATAATTAGCCATAATAATAAGTTAATTGCTAGTTAATATGATAAGTAAAAACTAATAAATATTAATGATTTTAATTTAAACCTAAAGAGCCTTTATGATAAGTAAAATGCTCTTTGCTACATAATTAAAACCTTCATATATCCCTTAGCTTTAATCACGCACTATCGCCTATTTCGCCTCCGGCTCTCATGCGTGTTCACCATGCTTGTGACCCTACTAATGCAGAAGTTGAGGTCGCGATTCTGCATGCGAGACATCCGCAAAAATTTCTCACATGTGCGGGAACAGAGACGGGATTATGTCCTGGTAGGCTTGAAACGAGCTTTCCTGCTCGGCATTTTTTTTATCAGTCATGTAAGACCTTTTTTATTTTATTTTATATTTGAAGTCTAATTAGGGTTATTTTCATTTAAAGAGACTTAGGGTCTATTTGGGGTAATTGTAGCTTATTGAATAATCTGCTGATAAGCTGATTAAAAATAATCTGCTAATAAGCTAGATGCGGTAGCTATTACAAATTTTTATTTTTTTGGAAAAGTCATAAAGCTGTCACCGCACCTAGACAGGTGCGGTGTGAAAACGCTATTTTTAGCGTTTTGAAAACACATAAGCTGCCAAAACGTAATTTACCCAAATAGGTCAGGTGTGTTTTCAAAACGCCACTGCACTAAATAAGCTGCCCCAAACGGACCCTTAATATATTGCATTTTCTCCTTTTAAAGACTTAGCAATGTTTTTGTATATTTTGCAGATTGTATTCTCTGATTTCTACCATTATGAATGTTTTATGATCTTCTTTTACAAGTGGTGTTTCTAGAGCTTGTTTAAGAACAAGTGGTGAAACTACCTTGGCATTTAGCAGCCCAACCGCTATTTACCAACCAAACAGCTGACAATTAACCCCTATCCTCTTCCAAACGTTTTCAATCTTGCATATTATCAAGCTATTGTTATTCCATAACCACCTCCCTGCTAAATCCACTTCCTAAACACCTTCTAGGAGCCCTAGAAAAGCGTCACCAACGCTCTGCCGCTCATGGCAGGTCTCGTGCTCGCTCGTGTTCATTTGTGTATTCACGAGCTTGCTCCATATCCAATTCATTCTAGCCTTTGATGTAACACCTCATGGCATCAATGACTCATTTTCTCTCAACCCATCATCATGTATTTATCTTCAATTTTTTTCATCAACTATTCTACTGGTTGTAGATGTAGAAAAGTATGTCATTTAGCGACGCGGTGGAGTTAGGGTAGGCATGACCTGATTGAACCAATTGTTGGGGTCAGCAGAAGAAGGCTCTCGATCCAGCATGAGGCTAGACCGACCCCCTCCTCCCTCTTTCATTGGGCGGGAATTAATCCCCCCTTCCTTTTTTATTTTCCCGCCTATATATCTATTATAAATAAGTGTTTTTGTTTTTTTAGATTTAGTTTTTTGGTTGAGATTTCTGTCGGACAGTCTCCGACGTCCCCCTTTTCCCTTCTAGGGTTATATCTGACAGCGAGAATATGCTCCGGTTGTAACTCGTTCGAGATGGTGTGTATCTTGCTCTATCCTCCTTGTTATCATCCTCACTGCAGCCCTCCAACACCCCCTATTGTCGTTGTTGTCCACCTCTTGCACCCAAATCTTCTACCCATCCAGCCATCAATCCCCTTTCCTTCCCCGACCAATCCAACAACCGGCCACCCCTTCCCCAATCTCCAGGCACCCATCCAACCGTTGACCACCTTACTTCCCTTACCATCCTAGCCGAAAACCAAGCTACTCCCACTAGCGAGTAGCGCCTCTCCCAACCGTAACCCATCTCTGCACCCTAATTTTTTCCCTACTTGTAGGCCCTCTACAGTGCATTTCCTTCGAAGAAAGTGCAGCAAACCCCCCACCACTGCAGCCCACTTCCTTCCACCTGCAGCAAACAACACATCACAGCAGCCCACTTCACTCCCCCTTTAGTGGCCCTACACCCCGCCGAACTGCTTGCTGCCCCCACACCCCGACCATTCCTTACCTGTTGTCCAAATGTCAAAGCTTGAACCTCTCTCGTCTAAAAATTCAGGGAAGCACTAGAAGCCAATACTTACAGAATATTGCTTAATCTAATTAAATATTGTGTGACACTACAAAGAACATCCCCCGAAACAACTCTGGTATTTATTGATAAAGTAAAAAACTCAGCCAAGTCAAAAAATGATGTCAATTCTGATCATGGATAGATATAAATACCTTGCAGACTCATTAATCAATGCCAATGGAGTAACACATCCCAGAGGTACCTAAAAACAACAAAATATGGTCAATAGAGAAGAATGATAACGCAAAAGTGGGCTCATAACTGAACTCTATAGTAATTTATTCTTTGTCATCTTATAATAAGAATACGAAGCATGCTATCATTAAAGAGAAACAACATGGAAGAAAATAAAACTTCCATGGATATGACAGATATCAGAATCACTATTATACGATAGTTAATAACTTCACATCTTTACCAATGGATGACCGGAGATAACTTAAACATTGGATTTTAAAGCATTTCACAAGTTCTACTAGCTTAGAAAATATATTTTTGTACAAATTACTTCCTTTTTTTTGGGAAAGAATGGAAGATCACCACCTCTTAATCATATAAATGATAAGAACTGCTAGGCCTACTTCAAAACCCTGATCTTAATGTGGAAATTCTTCAATTTAATCATTACTCTTCAAAAGCCTCAGCAAGAATGTATATAGTAACGTTAAAAATTCCCTTCATCAATTCCATAAAAAAAATATGGCAAAGAAGACAATATGACCAAATTTAATGAGTTGGGGGACAAAAATGAATACTTCAATTTCTTAAAAGTAATAGATGTGCGCATCTTAAAAGTCCAAGAGCCATTTTGATCATTTAATCTTTTAAAAATGGCTGCTATGAAATTAGTACAAACGTGGCAGTAAGAAAAATGCCAAAAAATAGAAGGCTGCAAGCAAAACAAGTAAATTACATGGTTTCTATTCTTAAAATTTTATATCAAATGGATTTCAAACTTTCACAATTGATCATGTCAAGCACAAGGTAGATTAGAACCAAACCTTATATTAGTTCAGTATTATATTAGGTTCTTTATGTTGAGTGTGTAGGAGATTATAGAAAAAATCATGAATACTAGTAAAATATGCCATTTCTTATGTTTAAAAGATAAAATGGAAACCAACCAAATGCCAGAAAAAAGTTTAAGAAAATAATTCAATCCACCATTGTTTCCTACTTATTGCTAACCATGCTACACACATTTTCAGCATAATGTTTATGATTCCTTCCCCTTTCAAGCCTTATTTATGCACCTGAAGTATTTCCTGCAAAGCTTCTTCAGGAGCCATTCTCAAGCCTCCTTTCCCTAAACCAAGGCGCTGGGACAGAACTGCTCAGATAAGGGGATGACAGCATATCCAACAATCAAAATAATAATTAATTCAATTATAAAAAGTGCATGCCCTCCATATCAAAACAAAGATTTTTTTTTTAAATAAGGCAAAAAAATAAAAAACAAACCTTTTAGATCAACATTAGTTCCTGCCAAAGCTGAGATCATGTAGTATCGATGCTTCTTGTCCTATAAAAGCAGCAGCTCAATGTCAGGCAACGGAATATAGAAGACAAGGGGTAGGATATTATTGAGAAAAGTGTCAAAATATTTTCTGACTCTTTGTTAGGGGCTTCTTTAGCCTCAAATTGTACAAAAATATTTATGTGAGCTAAAATAGTCCTCTATTGGGAAAATTTTAGCCCATATTAAAAGAGTATAGCGACTAATTTGACACTTTTATAGACCCTGAGATTAAAATGGCGTCATACAGATAATCAGGGACTACTTAGGCGCATTAATTGGAAATCATCGATAAGAGTTGAACAGAGAAGATAATTTCTGATACCTACTATATTACCTTTAACAACAAGTTCTTGCTCAGACCACCTCCCAAGTGTCCGACATATTTAGCCTAAAAAAGATGGTTATTAATGCAAATATTTAGTATAACCCCTATAGTGTGCATCAGTTTTGGTCCTACTAACCTGTGCTTCAACTGTCAATACAGCAGGGTGCTCAAAGGTGGCAAAATCAATATGTAGTTCCTAGACAGGCCAAAAAACCAACACAATGATTAAACGCTATAGAAGGAAATCCAAGGAAAACAGTATTTGAAAAAACATATTTGTAGCATATCCTTACAAACTTTATCAAAATGGTAAACTGCATTCTTAAAATGAGAAATACTAAAAAAAGAAGAAGACTTACATAAGCACCACTCAATCCTTATGTATTTACATACTAACACATAAACTTCAATTTTTACATATATGTCATTTTGCTTATGCATAAAAATGTGTATTTCACATTTCAGAAGTTAAAATAGTGGTAATTTTTGTGATATAGAAGATTTGAGTGGTATAGATGTAAAAAGTAAAGTTTAGGTGTTAGATATGTACATACATAAGAATTGGGTGTATGTATGTAAATGCCCAAAAGAAAAATCTACACTAGGATCTTATTATTGTGTTCACAGCTAAAATGGCCAAATCAAATAGAGATGACCTTAAACCCAAAACCATTTTGGACATGAGAATGTATGTGTGTGTGTGTGTGTGTGTGTTAATTGTGAATTTATTTGGGAGTGAAGCATAATTACTCCTAACCCGAGTCAATAGCAAGTAGCTAGATAGCGGGCATGTACAACTCTAACCATATAGTGATAGCATTATGAATCAAGTCTTTTGAACAGAAAAAAACAATTAGCTCGTTTAATGCCTTGTGGGGAAACTCATGGATGGATCATTCAAAAGGACCAAAAAGTAAGTAAATCAAAATAAAGAAATAAAAGAAAAGCAAATGGTGCAAGATACCATAGCTAGGATTTCTAATGAAGATCTATGATAGATGCAAGAAAATCATGCAGCATGCACGCAAAACATTGCAAATCACAAACCCTTAATTTTAACAATAACTCATTATCTTCGCTGAAAAGAGAGATTGTGGCAAGAAGATGAAAATAGATAATGTGATTAAATCAATGCAAATGATAAATCAATAGTTTATTTATTAGAAATAACCCTAAAAATTTAAAACTATGAAAAATAATACAATTATTGAGATTGAACGCTCGTAGAAACCTAAATTTTATGAAAAGAGAATAAAAGAAAGAACCATTCAATCCGTCAAAAAGCTTTAGAGCTTTAAATAAAAGGTACGAGGATAAAGGTCATCAAAGCGATAGAATCATGCCTCATGCTTGGAGAGGGAGATAATATCTCCAGAAAAAACTGTTCAAGGCTCTAACTTGACTAGGAATTTGATTCCCTCAAGAAAGAAAAAAATAGCATATCTAACAAGAATTTATTCATTACCAAAACAAACTTTTTTTTTCAAGTCTAAGACTTATTATATAATAAAATATCTCCCAAATCTATCCCAAAAAAAGAAAAGCATCATTGTCAAAGTTAGTCTCAGAGTGCACACAAGTCATTCTACTTCTTTGGGAGAAACTTCATGGCTTATCTATGTTCATTGATTTGGTGACTTGAAACCACCCTATTGGATGAAGTTTATTTTTACTGTTATATTTTTAATATGTGTATTTTCTTTCTTTCATTTGCATCCCTATATCTTCTTCAGATGTCATAGAGCTTCGCTCAAAGTTCCCACACTCGATGTTATCTCCAACTAAAGCACGTTCTACAAAAACTATCTCCATCCAACCAATCTTTCTTTCATCAAATCCAAAACAATAAAATATACATACTACAACCTAAAACAGCTCTTGCATCGTTCCCTCCACATCCTAAGCTCACCATATATATATACAGCTATCATACTTTCCAATATAACCTACACTTAGCATCCATATAAATCAGCCAGCAGAAATCAGCACAAACACGACTAAAAAAAAACTATCGAACACCATGGAAAGCAAGCTTACTAAAGATCTCTAAACCCCAAATAAAATTCATCTGGTCCTCCAATATCCCCTCATATTAAATAAAATCACATATGTCAATTCTTCGCTGCAAAGCCAACCTTACACCTAGCGTGATTGCAAGAACATTGTATCGATTCCATCTCCACATAAGAGAAAAAGGCGTCGATAGTTGTAGTTGCAGAAACCCTGCAACAAAAAATCATCTCATCTAATATCTATTTTGAAAAGATAGAACCACCAAAAAAAACATAGTGGAGCAAGGAGAGTTGAGAAAGGTTAGGAATTTTTTAACCCACAAAAAGTACATCTCTTAAATTAATAAAACTAAATGTCGCAGATGTTGATAGGTCTATGCACATTTAAGCCACTGAAAGTGGGCCTTTTCTCTTGATGAAAATATGTAGATGATAAAGCCTTACCATAACTCTTAAGATAATGCATGATAGCATTGTTTTGTAACCTGACACATTAGAAGTTCAGCTGGTAATGCTTAAGATGGAAGCTGTAAAATTCAGAAACTAGGACACATTTGTACAGCTAGTTGTACTCCAAGGTAAACGTTAAATGATTTTGGCCAATCAAATAAATTTTATTTAATAATAAAATATATATCTTGGTGCTGATATCCTAGAAAACATTCAGAAACTGATGTGGATATGCACTCAATAAGTTTGAGGAAATTTGGGAAATTCTGAAACTCGTAACTAATCCATGTCACAAAAATTATAATTTTTTGTTTGATGGGGAAGTTTCCCGACCAAAATTTGTAAGGAGAGTTGGTGATATTGAGAATGGAATGAAATACTGAAAGAAATTCACAAGAACGTCATCGAGGAAACTAAGATTTGTGTGGTTCAAAGATTGCACTCCAACAGAAAACCACAAAGGTTCCACTGTAATATTAACAGAGAATATGCCCTTAAATAGAAGGTTAACGCTGTCATGAAGAAAAAAATTCAAGTTGATCCCCAAAATATTCCATAGAATATACGCTATAATATTTTTAAGAATTGGGTCTTCAATCCCGACAACGCCTGACCAGTTCAACGAGAAAAGTAGGAATGGATCGTCATTAGGGACTAAATTAATGAAAAGGAACATCTCCATTATCCTCCAATAAGTGATTCCAAGAAACAGATCTTCATTAAAAGAAACCCAAAAAGAGCTTTTAGAAAAACAATTGAACAAATGGTTTCGGCAGATGTTTTTCTAACTAGTTATTGTAAACCTTTAAACAGGAAATTCATTGAACCAAAGAAATTAGAGCAGAAAAATACTTTACATGACAAATTTCTAGATTGCGTGAGATGAGATATCATGATTAAGAATCAAAACCTTGAGGCGAGCTAGTAACTGAATCTTTGTGTATCCCATTCTCTTTGGTTCTTCGATGAGCCTGCATTCAAAATTATGAATAGAAAATGAAGCTCAGATCACATTCCTGAATTCCATTTTTCTTCTTTTTCTCCTTTTTTCTTATATTTTTCTCTTTCCTTTTTGTTATTGAGGTGGGAAGAAAGGGGAGTTAAGTCCAAATGGTGTTAAACTGATTCAATTGGCTGAGTGTAACATATAAAGAGTAGATATACAACCTCAAGCAGAATAAAGAACTACTTAAAGTTGCAAAATTTGAGAACATTCAACGTCAAGTTTACATTCATGATTCAACTATGAAACTTCTTAGTTTATAATTTGTGATCTATACAAGTTTTACATTTCAAAACATAAATGAGAATTGAGAAGTACAGTTCTTGTAACATCGTTGTTGTTTCGTGGAATGAAATAAAAGATTGATAACATGAGTTAGCCATTCAGAGCCTGGACATATTTGAATTATCATTTTTTTCTTCCCTGTATGGTAAATTATTCATGGAAGAGTCATGAACTCTTGATTCAAACAAAAAACAGTAGTTGCTCAAAGCCTAGTGGCCCAAAGAGTCATGCAAAAATGAGAAGGGAGATGCATGGTAGATTTCTCGGGAACATTGCAGACTACTAAAGGCATCTACTAGAGCCTTGGAAAAGAAAACCATTGATGTCAAGCATAAATAAAATGGTGATGTAATTAAAATTTTTGGGAGTGACCGAACATATAGGAGAAGAGACAACAAGCCTTATCAGGGATCGTAATAGAACATTACAGGTCAAGAATATAACAAAAACATGACAACCGGAAGCCAAAGACTACGGGACATTTGGAATCACCTTTTTTTTCTATCTTTGTTTTTATTTTGTTTTGTTTATGTTTTGATTTGAAATAAAACATGCTTGACATATTTGATTAAAGTATGATAGTTTTTACAAACATTCAAACGAAATCAAATCTGTTTTGGGTGTTTCAAAAATATGTTAACTTGTTTTTTGAAAATAAAAAAATAAATACATATAAAAAACACACTAAACCAATATTTAAAAAAGTAAAAAAAAAAAAATGCATCCCAAACAAGCCCTACAATTGCACTGTTTAATTTCTTCAAACAACAATTAGAAGGCTATTTGCAGCAAGTTAGAGATTTGGAGGACCTGGGGGAGTAGAATACCACATATAACTCCTAAAGTGTTTCACTAAGAAAGAAGTCACTCAAAATTCTCTTTCATTATTGATATACTGTTGATGACAGGTTTGAATATACAAAGTAAAGCTAAAACAAAATAAGTTCTCGGCTGCAATACACATGCTACCTGCATATTAAGGATGCTAGAAAGAAAAAGTTTCTTCTCAAATAAGAAGAATGTGCAAAATAAGGGGAAAAAATATTTAGGGAAATTAACATACACAGCACACAATTCTAGTGTATTTATATATCTCACACCTAAAGTTTCATATTCACATATATAGCATTTTGGTGTTTTAAACCTATCATGAAAATGTGTATTTAACTTTTAAAAAGATGACCCTGAATAAACCTAAAGTGCTGGTTCCTTAAGGATACATTAATCATGAATTTAGATGAGTTCTCGCACATTTGTTCTTCCTCTACTGCAGAAATACAACATTGATATAACCAAATAGACAAGGATAGAATGATAAGAGATAATAAAAATCTTGCCTTTATCATGTAATAAGGAGCACAGGGTGCGCACCAAATGAAAGCATAATTTCAATGATGATTTCTCATCTACATTACTCGTTGCTAATGACACGAGATTGATTGAGTTCGGGCCAAAATTTAACCTTCTCTGATTCTTAATTTCTTTTTATCACAGTTTTCGATGATTTTTCTCAGCCCTAACGCCAAAGTTGAATGTGCAATCCTTTACCTCATATTAAGCTTCTAATCTAGATCAAGAACTTTCCTAAAAAAGTTTTTTTTAGACAAAAAAAGGATTTTTAGAGAAGTTACAATAAGAGTGATAAAGAAAAGGAAAGGTATGACCAGGTATTGGAGCTTGAGGAGCAGACGAAAGGAAGGTAGTGTACCTGATAAGTATGAACAGATGAATCGGTGAGCGACGTAGGTCACTTCTTGGGTCGGTGTGCTGGTATTTCAATGGTGGTTTAAAGCTTAGGTTTTGTTTGGGAAGCCTTCAAGTTCAGTTCCATTTGAGTGATCTTTGATGTCTGGAAATTCTTTTGTGCTTTTAAAAAAGATTGGTGGAATGATGAAGCTACTTCCATGAAGGATTAGAAAAACAACTTTTAAAAGAACTGTGGTAAAAATTATGAATATTTACAAAAAATATATAATAATTTTTCTGATAATCATTACACTGACATTTTTTTTTTTTGCAAAAAATAACTTCTAATTGCAAAATGAATCAGGAAAAAAAACTTCTAAATGATGGCGGACTTATACACAGTGTAAAAAGACTCCTAACATGGAGCATCGAAGATGCAGCTTGGGTTTTCTTTTTAAAAATGATTTACATATGATGTGTTATCAAGAAATTTTCATCATCATATGTGACTCTTGGTGCATTTTGAGCATGAAACATTCCAAATTTAAATTTAAAATCGCTCGAGCCTCGATTGCAATAATTTTATAGTTAAACTGAGCGTATCGACAAGAAAAACTCAGTGACATTAAAATTTATTTAATCTAAGTTCGAGTAAGTCTAGATCAATCAATTGAATTGTATTTAAAAATTTTAGAACACTTGTTGGAAGGTCAGATATATGAACATTTAAAATGTTTATAGTCAGATCGAGTAGCTTGGCGAAAGAAATCTAATGAGCTTAATTTAATTGTGGTGTCGTTAAGACACTTAAATACTGCAAAAATAACATGTGATTAATAAAATTAATGTGCACCATGTTATTTAGTGTTTTGATATTCTTTATGCTTTTACTAAAATGTTCATCTCAAAAACTATAAATAGACCTCTATGCTTCGTATTAATGGGAGAGGAGAAAAAAGAGTAAGTTGACTAGAAAAGTTTAACTCTTAAAGTACTTATAATTGTCGTCGCTCACCGATGATTGTGCCTGAGCACCATAGTTAAAC
This sequence comes from Phalaenopsis equestris, assembly GCF_001263595.1. Taxonomy (NCBI): domain Eukaryota; kingdom Viridiplantae; phylum Streptophyta; class Magnoliopsida; order Asparagales; family Orchidaceae; genus Phalaenopsis; species Phalaenopsis equestris. Next base: position 1,791,659 of record NW_018164665.1, read on the forward strand.
TTCAAGGCACTAAAAATATTAAAATACTTTTATGATTAATGAAGATAGATATGAGTCATTTAATAGGGTGTTTGGGGGAAGTTATTTTAATGAGGAAGAAGAAAATTTTCAGAGTTTATTATGTTATGAAGCCCCGATAATAACTTTTGATATCTGTAGTTGTCAACCACTACTAACCATCATTGCTTACTGTTGTTGACCACTTATTTTCTGTGGTTTCAATTTGCACATGACATATCTCAATAAAGTTGCAACATATAAACGTTTATATTAAATACTTGATGATAATTTATGGTCTTCATGACCGTCCATCACTTTCAATCGTCGTCTGCATGTCACATCCAATCACCACCAATCATCACTATTTGCAATCACCGACCTCCGATCGCTGATGAATACTGCCCATGATCATCGTGGCTAGAATACGGTTGTTATTCATAACAACTATACTTTTCTTATGTTGAATAAGTACAAGAGCAGTGTTTGGTGTAAAATTGTAACCATATTTTACCTTATATATGGGGTTCATTCACCGACTACATCCTATGTGACCAACTATAGTTGTTAAAACTTTTTAATATAATCTCTATGGCCAACCATCGCTATTACATTCACCAATTATGGCTTCTATGGTACCCTAGTGTAGTTTCCGAGCACGACCTTTGTGACCAACTTCTACATGCACCTCAACCAATTACAACATTTACGACAACCTGCTAATGTTACAAATTTAAAATATGACATATGTGGCAGACTAACGTTATTGTAGCCATCGACTGCGATTTTTGTGTCTAATTGATGATATTGTAGTCACCAACTACAACATTTGTGGCAAATTAATAATATTGCGGTCATCAAATAATACATTCATGACCAATTAACGATATTGGTGTCACTAATTATGACATATATGACCAGTTGACAATATGACAATCACTAACTACAACTTATGTGACCAATTAATGTTATTACAATGTTCAACTATGACTAACGTGCCCAAATAATGGTATTGCAATCATCAATTGCGGCTTTTGTGGCAAACTAACGATGTTGTAGTTTCCAACCATGACCTTTGTGACTAACTACTGTTAGTATAACAAACAATTATGATTTTTGTTGCCACCACTACTGTTGCAGTCTATAATTTTGACATATGTAACTAACTATATATATTGCAGCCACCGACTATAACCTCATGATAAAATATTATATTTTTAACAACCAACTATCACTCTTAAGACAAATCATTGCTATTATAAATATGAACTATATTTTTTGTAACTCAGTTATGATTATTATGTCTAAACTACTGCTGTACGTCTATGATAATCGTCATTGTAATTACATCATCTCTAATTTAGAAGAACAATAAATCTTTGTACTTGCAATTATATGGTGAATTACTTTTAACTTTACAATATTGCGTTATTTTTCCATTTTCATGATTTTTTCACGTAAAAGTTCAAGTGTCTGCTCCTCCTATTTTTCATTTATTTGTGTGTGATAGATTTATGTAAAACAATAAGACGTTAAAATACACTTTACCGCTATAAATCTTCCGACATGCAACAAACTTCAATGATGACTTGGATAAGTAAATATTATGTTTTGGAGTATAAATCTACTTAAAATAGCCATTTATGTATAGTAAATGGAATTGAAGTAACAATAATAATATCTGTAATAAAAAAGACATAAGGATGAGCATCTTCCATTTCGGCTCAAGAGTGATATACCCCATTTCAAATCAACATAACAACAAGAAAGAGAGCCTAACAATGAGGGATGCAAAGGAGAGGAGAGTGGGAGACCAAGGGACCTTGCATGTCATAGTCGTCCAATGATGAAGAAAAGAAGTCACATATTTTGGGCATGAGAGGCTTTGAAGTTCACGTAGTCGAAGGAAGAGGCGACACTGTGACATATTATTTGCATGTCAGACCCATCTCATTACACTCGAATCAATGTTTGTCGATTTAAGCCAACCCAACGCAATCGAAGTACTAAGAGTCTCATTCTCGTTCTAGGGCTAAGGGGTCTATTCGCTTGTTGGGCACCGACACTTCCTCTTGAGGATATTACTCTCTTTCTTGAAGTAATGCCTCTCATATGACATCCATCATTTGATCATTCAGGTCCCAAATCTGTTTGCCCACGAACTCTTTTATTCACTCCATATTAGTGGTGTCTCAATTATGAGTTTTTTCTCCTTGTGTTGTTCTTATTCTTGTATTTGATATGATCAATGCTCACCATATCTTTTAAGATGTTGAAATCTAATTTATCCATGAATCACACCACCAGAACACCATCAATATACACCTTCTATGCACATATCTCATCAACAATATATATTTTTTTTTTTCCAACTAGAGGCCGTCATCTCATCCTTAGTATTAACAGAGTGTTACAAGCTTAAACCCATGGCCAACCAAGCCAATCAGACCCATTTACTCCCAACCTAACAGGACTAGATGAACTGACGTCGAAACTATATAAACGGCCACAAAAACCCTAGGAGCCGCCGACCACCTTTTTTCCTTTGCCTCTTGCCGCACTTCCTCGCTCGCAGGTACTTTAAACCGATAAATTGCATTTTCTACTCTTTTCGCATTCATCAATCAATTTAGAGTAATTTGATTCCCGCGAACTTGTGTTTTGGCTTCCTCGATCTGTTTTTGAGTTCGATATGAGATTTGTTTAATGCTTCACGGCCTTGATGTGGAGCATTTTGATGATTTTCGTAGAAATCAACAGGCTATAATAAGGAAATAATTAACGAATTTCTTATAGGATTTTGCATTTTCATGATCTTTAGCTGTTTAGCAGGTAGGTTTCGCTTACTTCGTATATCTCTAATGCTTGGATCTGCTTATTTCATCGTTCTTTCTCGTGGAGTCTCAAAGTGTTTGTATTCATATAGGTTACTCTGATTGACTTGCACAGCTGATCAAAATGTTTACCGCGAGGAAGAAAATTCATAAGGAACATGATGCTGAGCCCAGTGAGTTTGAGGAGAGCGTTGCACAGGTTAGTCTGGTGTAATTATCTTGCAATGGAAATTCACGGTGCTTGGGTTTTATTTCCAGAATTTAATCCCTTTTTTCAATCATTAGGCCTTATTTGATTTGGAGAACACAAACCAGGAGCTGAAGAGTGATTTGAAGGATCTTTTCATAAATTCAGCTGTGTAAGCTGCTGTATTATCCCTTCTGAGCATTTTTTTCTATCACGAGCAATTCATTATATTTTCCTTTAAACTTCTGACTTGGGTTTATTGTTGCAGTCAGATTGATGTTTCTGGAAACCGCAAGTCTGTTGTTATTCATGTTCCTTACAGAATCAGGAAAGCCTTCCGCAAGATTCATGTGCGTCTTGTGAGGGAATTGGAGAAGAAGTTCAGTGGAAAGGTAAGGTCTTCTACTACTTATTATTCACTCTTTTATGCGTTCTGACCAATACATGGAGAATTGGAAATAGTGTAAATGTCTTTCTTCTTCCAAATTCAAACCTAATTTTGTTTCTTACTAGCTGTAATGGATGCCATGCCACCCGGGCCGTGACTTGCAACAGGTTAGGAAGGATGAAGGATAACTCTTTAGAAGTGTTTTATGTTCTGGATGTAGTGTTAAAAGTGCTCTTTCTGACTCTACGCATTCACTTAAAAGTATCCATTGGTGTTTTTGAAATGCTTCATTTAAAAATTGGAAGCTTTACATACATACCACCCAATTCTCATGTATTTACATATCTAACACCTAAACTTCAATCTTTACCGAGCCTTTCCTATCTATGAAAAGGCGTGTTTCACTTTTTAAAAGGTAAAATAGTGGTAATTTTGATGTAATATAGAAGATTTGGGTGGTATAAATGCAAAAAATAAAGTTTAGGTGTTAGATATGTAAAAAGATAAGAAAAGGCAGTATGAATGTAAATGCTCTTAGAAAATTAAGCAATGTGAAGTTTGTGAGTATATTCTTTGACAATACTAGCACAGGTACCATGATGCTATCGAAGTAAGCTGGCCCATTAGATTTCTAGGCTTTATATTCTAATTTATTTTTTCGAACTGTCCATTGAAAGTTAACTGCTTTCTTGAAGTTGAATTATGAAAATTCATTCAACATGCCATTATTAACTCGCTCAGTTTCTTTCTTTTTTCACGCATTTGCATATTAAAAATATAACTGTCTATGTTTGAAAAAACGCTTACTCTAAATGCTTAGTAGTGGTTCTCATTATCTTGCTCTTAGTCTAACTCTAGAGCTATAAAATTTGAAAGGAACAATCCACTTGAACTCATGTACAGCTTGTTAGAAGTTTGAAATGAAAAGTATTGAGAATTTGTTAAAAATTAGCTTCGGTTTTATTCAAATGACATACGTTGTGCATGTAAAGCTTTTAGTTCCATTTAGCTTATTTGGTAAACATCGATCCATTATACTAATATATTGCATTATTCAATCATATAGTAGTCGCATCATCATTATTCAATTTAATATTCTAACTTGAAGGCCACATGAAGATTGAATTGATTTTTTACTTGGATAGCCAGACAAGTTGATCTACGAGTCCAATTTTTTACTTTATTGGATTTTTTAGCTTATTTCAATCTAGGCCTTGATCTGAAAGTGTTGAATTAGGATCAAATTTAAATATAAATGCTATTCTTTGTTATTAGATTATATATACGTATATGTGCATTTAAGTGTTATTAAAGTGCAATGCGATACACACGATTTTGTTTATTGCTTCAGAGCGCATAGTGAAGTGACACATTTATTAACTAAAGCACTGATATGTTTTATAAGATTATTAGTGTATAAATACATTCAAATTAATATATAAAATACAAAACATTTATTATATCACCTAAAATTGATATAAAATATAAAAAATGTGGTACAATACTTAATTTAAAGACAAACATTTAGAGTGAATCTGCAAATTAAAATTTTGAATAATTTATAACAGTTTGTTGAAATAATTAAAAATTGAAAACTGACAAAATAAATCTTAATAACTCAATAAAATTTTAATTTTAAAACATAAATAAACTAATAAAGTCTTAAATTTTATAAAATAAGTTAAAATGTAAGTCAGTATTTATCGTGATCTCTTTTATTCACATGTTCTTTTTCTTCTTCAGGTAGAATTATTTCATCTTCAATTTTTTATTCTCCTTTCTCCTTTTTTCATTTCACTCTTTTGAATAAACTTCATTTTTTATTTATGGCATAAGAGCAGATAAATTGAGATGAACTCGTCATCATTGTTGATAAAACACTTTTTTTTTTGCACGGCTAAATCTTATAGATCATCATTGATCAATTCCTCTTTAAGGGTCTGTTTGGGGCAGCTGATAAGCTGCTGATAAACAACTGATCTGGATAAACTGTCTGTCTGTTTGGTTTGTGTGTTGGGAAAACAACTGATTCTGGATAAATGATCATTCTGCCCCTGTTTTGGATAAGTTGTTTAGCTGTTTGGTTTGTGCGTTTTGTAAACAACCGATTTACAAATTTTTTTAGGTAAATGAATAATCTAACACACAGAAGTTGTAATGTTTTTAACAAAACTGCAATCTTTACCTCTTAGATATTTTAGAATCAATTAAACCTCTTCAGACTCATTCGACACATACAGACCATAAAAAAATTGTTATTTACCAAACTTCTTAATGCAATCATATAGGGGAGATAAAACTAAAGATTCATGAATTCATGGAAGTAAAATTTACTCATTTCCCAACAAATCTGTGTGAGCTGCTTTATGAATCCTTCTTAGCTTTATGAATCCTTCTTCCACAATAATTCTTCTTGAATGCCACAATAATGCTCTGTTTGTGTCTATCTTAAAATAACATATAACCAAAAATGGTTTTTGTTTTTTCCTGCAAAGATCCTTCCTATAAAGTTGCATTCATTTTGACTTTCTGCACTCTAACTTTACCAAATTCACGTGAATTCACAAATACACAACATAAGTTATTAGGGCAATATTTGCCACCCTCTGCACTCTGTAGTCGGTATGCTAGAGACACCCTTTTCTTCATTAAAACACGCCAAAAATAAAACTTCAAGAATTCAGGTTTTATGTAACCCCTAATCTTGTGTATTCATAAAACTAAACCTTTATACATCTATAGGTCAAAATTTATACAAAACACCCAAACAATTCTATATCAGAGCCGGTACAAATTAAAATTAATAATATTTAAAAAAAATTGTAGAAAATGAAACAAAAAGTGCCCAAGAAAACCATTTCAACGAGACATATTTCAATCAAACACAAATAATTGATATTTACAATGCAATTATTTTCAACTGCATTTGGTGAATTCAAATTTATATAAACACAGAGAAGATAACTTATAAGGCGTTGAGAATTTGATGTTCCATTCAGCCACATGAGCTCCATTAGGAGGGAAAAACTCATTTTTTTTTCAAACTGGGTGACATAATATAATATAAAGAGAAAATCAACTGTAGAAAACATGAGTGGAAGGAAGCAGCTTAGGGTTATGAAAAAAAAGGGAGAAGATGCTGAAGGAGCCGGAGAAGCGTTACCTCGGGGAGATCACCGAAGAAGCCGAAGAGCCTTGAGCGCGGCCAGAAAATGGAGAAGAAATGAAAAAAAAATTGGAAGATGCATTACCTCTGGGAGATCGTCGAAGAAGGCCGAAGCAGCTTAGAGCAGAAATGCGGAAGGGCAAAGAAGTAATCCGGAAACAAGGAACGCCGCCCGCGGGGTTCATCCTGCGGGCGACGGTAATGAAGAAAATAAGAACGACGTTTTCAAATCGCACCCAACACGCGACAAGCAATTGGAGGGGGCGGTGTTTTCAAAACGCCGCTTGAGGAAATAAGCTGAAACAAACGGACCAAGTCTTCTTAAAGTAAGATACTCATCATTAAATTATTGGTCACTGACATCTTTCATTTATCCAATTAATCACTCACAACTTTCATCAATCGAATTCAAACTGATCAGATTTATAATATCTCTCAAATTAATTTTATTAAAACTTGATTGTACTTGTTGAAATACTAAATTATTTAAGCATTTTTTTATCCAACCAATTTATTTTTTTCATATGAATCTATAAAAGTAATTATAATTAAATAAACACAAAATATATAAAATATGTTTAAAATTTATAAATTACTAACCTGTTCTATGAAACTCCAGTGTTTCTCACAATCAACAATAATATAAGTCAATCTTAATATTTTAACAACTATTTTTTTTTCAAACTCTGTGTTGATGCATTATACATCTTTCACCACAATGCTGCTATAATCATAATGTCATGCTTAAAATATTAAATTAAAAATTGAAAAGAAAGTTGGAATTTAATTATACTTGGAACTTTCTTATCTCTGATGTGAATTTTATGCTTAGTTGCAAAAATCAACAGTATGATTAGAAATAAAAAAATTCTTGATTTATTATTATTCTATCATTTGGATCTTCTATTAACTTGTTAATAACCAAATATATGTTTTTTATTAATTGTGCATCTGATTGTATCTTGGACTCATTTTTATAAAAAAATTTGAATTAAAATAATATCCAACTTGTTGCAATGATTGTCGAAATCGACACATTTATCTATCATCAATAAAATAAAAGATTTCCCCGTACTTATTTTCTCTCTAAATGCACCACCAAATACATTCTTGACTTTGTTAGTTGCATCATAAATATAATCCATTAGAGGTCACTTGTCATCATCTATTAATTTTAACATCTTAATAATTAGGCTTGTAATCTTTGAAATGTAAGATACACCATTTCAAAAGCTAGTTTTAAAGATTATCTTCTTAGTTTTTTTTTTAATCAATACTAAATATGAACTTATTATAATTTTATGAAATAAGTATACACCTTAAATTTTCATTTTTTACTTTTATATGCTGGCAATAATGATAAATAAAATTAAAAAACAAGTGATGTATGGTCTCACTAATTCTTCACCATTAGTATATTTCCTTATCGTGCTATGATTGTATAAGTAGCTAGGTAACTCAAGTCTTTTTGATTGTATTTTTCACTTAACTAATTTTTTCAATATCTTGAAATATAAGATTAATATAATGTGATGCATGTGGTATCCGATACATGTGCATTATTTTTTCATTAATATTTGACATTCATAAATAAAAAAATTACGTTGACATTCTTTAATTCTAAAAAAAAGTAAAATATATATACATTTAATAGAAAATAAAATAAATTACAGACTGAAAACTATAGCTGAAGTGATTGTTTATAATCATTTGGCAATATTTAATTTTTTCAATTTGTGCACTAAGAGTTCAAAGAACTTCATTGTAATTGTTAAATATTTAGATGTTTTTATAAGAATATAATGTCTGAATGTGAATTAATAAAAAAAGTAATTATAGATGGTTCTCTATGATTAATTCAGCTATCAAATGTAAGAGTGCATCGTTTCTCTTCCTAAAATTTTTAGTTGATTGCAATTCTTTTTAAAATAGTGAAAGTCTTAACTAATGATAAGATAATGATCGAATAACTGATACATGTTGTGCAATTGCTTCAATCATATGATCAAACAAACTTCACTACATTAAAGGGGATTTCTACTTAATAAAATCACATAACAATGTATTGCATAGTTATTTCTTTGATACCGTAATCCACTTTTTTATTAATTTCTATTCGTCTTATATTTTTCTCTAGCAACTTTTTCAAGTTCTTTATATAGAAAATTATGTATTCAATTTTCTCATTTTACATATAATACTCTATGATCCATAATTTGATTCAAATGCTTTTTTACGGTAATGCAAGGGCTGTTGAATATTTGTATTTTCGATTATATCAACCATCTTCTGGTTGTCTTCTATATGCAAATTTTGTTTTTATCAACCGTCTTCTGGTTGTCTTCTATATGCAAATTTTGTTTGTATTTCTTTATTTCTTCGTGATAAACAAAAAACTCATATATTACATTCTAATGTATTTTCTCACATTTATTAACCTTAATTTTTTATATTTTTGAAAATACCAATAAGTTTCATGGGCTCAAAATACGCCTCAATTCATCCTTTTATCATAATAAATATGTACATGTCAAAGAGCACTAATTCATATTTTAATTTTGTATATTTTCAACTTGGATCTCATCTCCTATGTTTGAATCAATTTTGCCTAAATTAATTTTTAATACACAAATAAATTGTTTATTATAATTTACACCAATAAATTTTCTCTCTTTCGTTACTATAAAATTTTTTCCTCTTGTTATAATTTACACATGACTGTATACAAAATTATAGATGTGTCCTATGATTGTAAAACAACTTAATGCTTTGCATTGTGCCATATCACCAATCTAAATTCCTCATATGGAGCATCCTAAAGCCTAACGATGACATGTATGTCAATCTTCCTAAAAAAAAAATAACATAAGGTACCTGGACTGCTTGCGGGTACAACAAGCTCTCGACGTCTTGCTCCCTTTGGTTGAAAGTCGTAGGCTCTCCCTTTTAAAATCAACAAGCTCTTGACATCTCGCTCCCTTTAAAGCTCTCCCTCCTCGAACCCTAAGTACGCTCCCGACATCCATCTCCCTCAAACGTTGCGGTCGAAGGTTTGAATTTCACTCTGTATCCCTAGGCCGAAGTTGAAGGAAAATCACAATTGGTTCCGCTTCTTCGAACTCTAGGCGATAGTTGAAGATGAGGCTATGCTCCCTTGTGCTCCTCATACTCTCGAACCCCACACCATCTGCTCCTTGTGCTCCTCTCGAATGCTAGACTAAATAATTGATCACACACTTAAATTTTTCTAGCTAAATCGAGATGTTGAATCGGATTGATCACTTCACTTTTGTGCGCTGCAATGCTCGACACACTAAGTGCACCCTTCACTTCTAAATATCGAACTACAATGAAGCGAAGTGAGAGTAGAGTGCCTCAGATTGCTTTGCGCTTGGATCACAATTTTAAAATCATCGATGCCTATTACATATTTTTAAAAATAATTAAAAAATAACTTCAAGCTATTTTTGAAAGCATTTTGATTCTAGTCAAGTTGGCTTGAAATCGAATTTATTTGATCTACAAGCTGATTTCAAGATACTTCATATATTTATTCCAAATTTGAATTAGGACTCGATGGCTTGAAATCTGTTCGTTTTCATCCTTGATCATCATACTATAAACAACTTCTCTATTTCATCTATCATTTGATTGCAGTTTACTTAAATTCTTCATTTTTTATTGTTTCTCATTATGCGTTGCTTCGATATCTATACTTGTGTCCTGTTCTTAAATGCTAGGTTAATACTTGTTTAGGTCCTTAGGTGGGACGGGCTACGACCATTACACTTCACACACCTAATTACGTATTATTATTAATGCATGCCTGTGTGAACATTTTTCTAATTGGGTCTTCATTGCTTAGTTTGAGATATGGGTTATGATATTTTAAAGGGAAATTTACATGCATATTACACAATTCTTATGTATTTACATATCTCACCTAAACTTTCATAATTATATTCATAACACTTGATGTTTTAAACTCGGGCATGAAAAGACATTTCACTTTTAAAAATCAATAATAACGCTATTTCTTATTTCATATTAAAGATTTGAGTGTCATGCGTGTAAATATGAAAGTTTAGGTGTGAGATATGTAGACACATAAGAATTGCGCTCTTTTTATGTAAATGCCCCTATTTTAAAATCTAAAAGTGTTTTTTGTTTGATGATAATTCACATATGTTAATGTGAAAATTACACAATGACTTGGAGAAACAAGGATGCACCATGAAAACAAGTTGGTTTAAATGGTATGCTAGAGCTTTAAGTTTGAGTAAACATAAGTTTGAAGGTTATGTGATGTGTACATAAGTTTGAAGGGTATGTGATGTGGTATGTCCAAGGTCTAAAATTTGTAATACAAATATAGGACGAGATGCTGTTAGATTGACACCTAAGTGCAAATTATTATTTTATTATTAGCCTACGAATAATTTGGTTTTTTGTCATTTATTATTGTTTAGTATAAATATGACTAATATGTTTAGAGTTGTGGTTATGCATGATATGATCATTGTGAGTCTTAGGATTAGAGTTTGGGAGAAATTTCCTACTCTCAAATTGGAGGATTTGGGATATATCACCTATTTCTTGAATTGTAGGTGCATAACTTTGTATTTATGTTAAATGTTTGATGTTCTTGCAATAAAATATTATTTGTCCTAATTTATGTGGGGAAAATTAATTCGGTTCCTATCAAATTGGTATCATTAGGCCATCGATCTTCACTTTCTTCGTTGTGTCTCCTTCGTGACCTAGCATAGCGAAACAGTTGCGATTCGAGCAAGCTGGTTGGCCAACGAAGGGATCGTGGTATACATGTGCTCGGAATACCTACAGGATTGCGACATAAGACGTTGGGAATAGTGATGGGATTGCGAAATACAAGGGCTCGAAATAATGACTGCATTGCGATATACAATTGATGTTTTTGTCAATACAATCATGATAAGAGCATGCTGGACCTGCGTTTAGAAATTTCGAATCTCGTGATCTTAGTGCAAAGGAGTTTCAAAATCGTTTAGAAGTAATGACAGCCAAAAAGGTGAATGCATTGGAGGAAAAACTAGCGGTATAGGTTAGTCAAATTAGATATGGAATAGAGGAGTGTTTCTTAGGAGGGCACTCACAACCATAGAAGAAATGATAAAGAAGATTACACATAAACCCTCCATCGGCTGCAGCAGGATCGAGTGACGGCATTTGGAACGGACGCGAACAACAACAATCAAAACAATTCGTGCGACATTAGGACAACATCGCTCTCAAGTGAATCTGAAGCTGCGAGATCAGGTGAAAAATGATAAACAGACTCAAGCCTCAACACGTGGAAGGAATGACACGACATTTGGACGGTTCGAATGAGAGGCTACAGATAGAATGGGATGATGGTTGATTCGAGGCAGGAGTAGATCAGTTTGATAAATTTTGACCCGAAATAGAGAACCATTGTGGTGAGATTCCGATAGAGGGCTGCATCCAATTGCATGAGTGCCTTTTGTTGCACAACATTTCGGGTATAAGGCAATTCTAGGGCTCATGGGAACAGGCGAGCTGATTATGGGGAGCGCCGGATTTAGGGTTGAAGATAAATCAATATGGATCAAGGAAGGGAACCCAACCCTCGTTTTATGTGTGGAATGAGCTTCGATCAAGGGAATTGGGGGAGGAGACTCGCACATGAGAAAGTTGAGGATATCGTTTTTTGAAGGAGAGGATGCCTACAATTGGGTCTATCTCGTGGAGAGATACTTTGTTATTAATGGGTTGATAGAGGAATAAAATTGATGGCACTGATCCTGTGTTTTGAAGGGAAGGCTCTAGCGTGCTATCAATTGAGAGAACAACATCAACCAATCAGAGCTTAAGAATAATTCAAGGATTGCTTGTTGGAGCATTTTCGGGCCATCCGAGAAGGATACATACTTGGGCAATTCTTTGCATTGACTCAAAAAGGGATTGTTATGGAGTAGTTAGAGATTCAAGCTATTATCGGGATGACTAAAGAGAATTTTTGATGCAATATTGAAGAGGAACTTCATGAAGGATCTAAAGCCCTACGTACATGTAACATTTCGTCCAGTTGAGACCGTGAGACTTGGGAGAAACTATGAAATTAAAGTAGTTGATTGAAGATAATAATGCAATGGAACTTGCTGATACGAGCAACACAGGTGGAGCTCCATATCATACTGCGACAACCACAACAAATCCAAAAGCTCAAATAGTGAAAATCCACCGTGAAGCTTCACAAGACAAAAATCATGGGCCACAACCAAGGGTGACACTCAAGCGCATTACATAAGCATAGATCCGGGAGAAGCGAATCCAAGTGTTATGTTTTCATTGTGATGAGAAATTTATCCTAGGACACCGTTGCAAAATCAAACATTATAGGTTCTCATAATATGTGACAAAGAGACAAAGCATGAATAAACAGTGGAAGCTATGGTGGAGGAGGAACATTGCCATTTTTTTCCACCTTGAGGAGTGTGTTTTTTTGGGAGGGGAGTAATGTTAGATTGGCACCTAAGGGCAACTTTGTCTTTTATTAACCTACGGGCAATTCAGGCTTTTGTCATTTATTATGGTTTATTATAAATAGGGCTAATATGTTTATGATTGAGGTTATGCATAAGATTATTGTTGTGAATTTTAGGGTTAGGGTTTGGGAGGGAATTCTTATCTCTCGAATTGTAGGAATTGGGAGTGATCACCTACCTCTCGAATTGTAGGTCCTTATATTTATATTCGTGTTGAATGTTTGATGTTCTTGCAACAAAATATTATTGGCTCTCATTTTTGTTTTTGTGTGGAAAATTGATTCGGTTCTTATTAGAAGATGCCTAGAGTCATGCATATAAGGTTAAAATTTGTTACTCCCAGATCATCAATTTTAACAAAATTAATCATTTTTAATGCAATTTAATGATTGCCTTAGAAGTTTAGCATAGAAACATAGGATCAAACAATAACACATGGCAATTAAAAATCTGACCTTAATAAAGTAAATTTTGATTGTATGAAATTCGACCAATCGTTCTCATGCAAGTTGACTAATTGCCAAAAACATAGAATGATACCACAAGGAATGAATCTAGCAAAATCACAATCCATGGCTAACATTAATAGAACAAATAACTTCTTATGGATGCTGTAGTCGCCACTTGCACTACATGAGAGATTCACATTCAAATGACTACAAACACACTCTTGAAACAAAATACTTAAAGAATTATCATTGGAATTTTTTTTTTTATATTCCTTGGATAATCTTTTTTTGTAATTGTGAGAGTTTGCCTCAAAGAAAAAAATTAGAAATAAGATTAATCATTATTCAGGTTATCAATCAACATCTCTCAATTTTTTTTTTTTTGGGGGAGTATAAAATTTGATATTGCATCAAATTTATATACCGAAAGGTTTTGGCTTTGATTGTTGTATTGAGCATTTTATAGTCATATAACAATTTTTGGTATAACTTCTACGCGTTCTCTAGAGTAATCTATGAGTTATAATATGCACGTTTAACTTTGCTAATACACAAGATATCTTTGATATCTATCATCTCTTGTGGATAGAATCTCATAATCTTATATTGCTTTTAAGAAAGATGAAGAATATTATCTAATATAGGGTTGGATGCGAATTCACAAAGAGTAGATTAAAATAAAGAATATTGTATGGAATTTACTCTTGGTTTATGAAAAAAAGTTTAGGTTAGGGTATTGAAGTTTGAATTAAGCGATGCATTGTTTGATTTTATGTAACCTCATCTTTCTAGGAATTAATTTCTTGAAGGCTTTGGAAGAAAATATGTCATGGTTTATGTTTATCGTTAATTTATCATCTTATTTAAAATTCACATAATTGTTTTTCACATGCATATTGAACTTCTAACTATTATTTATAATAATTAATTTTTTATTAATATTTTCATGCAACTCATGCATTTATTGTGCAAATGATTGCACATATTTTTTCGGTGTAGATTCAAAAAAATGCTTAATAAGATCTATAGGTTCTCGAGTTGAAATCTATTAGTACTCATAAACCTATCCACAAATGAATTCTATGCAAAGTTAGTCATGGGTGATATAGAATCACAATCATATGCATGACCTTTAATCATAGATTAAATTAAATTTCTAAAATTTTTATTGACCTTATTTTGTCATTTAGTTTGTATGTTATAGGCAATTAGAAATTTTAATTGAATTATTTTTGCCGAGTTTTTTTAAAATAACCGACAATTTTCACATTTTCGGCTATAAAATTTCACCACTTTGAAATATAATTTTGGTATATGAGATTCATTAGCAATTTTATCATATGCAACTAATTCAGCATCTTATAAAAAATGATCCTTTACAAAGGTAGTCAGCTCCTATAGGCTAATGGAAATTCTATCACCATGTATATGCTAACATCATTCCCATGACTAATAAGGAATATATAATAGGTCTGTATAAATTAGTGATATTTATTTCCCTTTTACTTGTGTGATGAGTTTTGTATTATGAAATAATTCATGTTAGGTCTTTTTTGATCTCGGCCGGCAACATTTATCCTCATTTATGTTTCTAATTTTATTCCACCTAAAATGTCCCATAAGACTGCAAACAAGCAATTCTAGATCAAATCTCTTAAGTGAATACAAAATGCCAAAATGAGCTCTTAAAAATGCTGTGATTCTAAATCATAAATCCTTCTTAAAAATTGATCAATTAAGATTGAAGTCTTAATACTTGTCATTTAAGACTTTAAAAGTTACATATTGTTGATTTAACATGATTAAAATGAAATACTATTAATTTTCATTGTGTGCAAAATGGCAACCATGCTCATTGCATTAATATACTAATATTCAACTACAACACAATGCTTCAAAATAAATGTGCATTCTTACTGAAATTCAACTCATTTAGCATTTTTATATTTAAATTTTTTCTTGAATTTGGATATTTCAATACTTGATGATTAGAACATTGGATGAAATCCTCAGGCAACAAGTAATGTTTACAATATCAATGTTTTGCATAGCTGCATAAAGCTCATAATAATTTGAATCTTTTTAGTTCTCCCATTCAAATTCTCATCATATTAACAAATCATGTATTTTTGTTGATGTTATACTCCAAATGACAAAATTTATGCCTTTGTTTGTGTATCTTCAGGATGTCATTATTGTTGCTACTCGGAGGATTGTGAGGCCGCCAAAGAAAGGTTCTTCTGTTGTTCGCCCTCGCAGCCGCACCCTTACCGCCGTTCACGATGCTATACTTGAAGACCTCGTATACCCTGCAGAGATTGTGGGGAAACGTGTGAGATATAGATTGGATGGCTCCAAGATTGTGAAGGTCAGGATATTCTAAATTTTGTTAGAACTTGTTTTTTACATTTATACCGCCTAATTCATATGTTTTTACATATCTAGCACTTAAACCACCAAAATCTTTCATATCATATAAAAATACCGCAATTTTAACTTCCTATAAAGTTAAATACATCTTTTCATGTATAGGTAAGCTGGTATGCCTGTGATAATTGAAGTTTTGATATGTAAATACATAGAAATTAAGTGGCATGCGTGTAAATCTTCCAATTTGTATCAACTTTTCTTTGCAAAACGTTGAATCTATTTTGCTGCGTTGAAGCTTTCTTTTTGCAACTCTTAAAATATTGGAAGATTTAAATACATATCGCTTAATTCTTATATACTTACATATCTAACACCTAGATTTCAATTTTTCCACTTTACCTATGCCTGAAAAAGTGTATTTCCCCATTCTAAAAGTTAAAATAGGGATGAATTTGATGTGATATGAAAGATTTTGATTGTATAAATTTAACAAGTATTGTTTAGGTGCTAGATATCTACATACATAAGGATTGGGTTTCATGCATCTAAATGCCCCTAAAATTTTCCTAGTTAAAATAGTATTATTTTGCATTGTCCCATCATCACACAATATCTCACACACACACAGACACAAAAAAAAAAAATACATCCGGACGGCAAACCGCAGGGCGTTACGTCGCCCGACGGTTGACCGTCCAGACGTGCGGTATTTGGACGTAAAATTTTCTCCACACTCACACACATTTCTTATGCATTTACTTATGAAACACCTTGGTGCTATAAACCTGCATTTCACTTGAAAATAATGATGATGATTTTTTTGATGTGACGATATTTACATATTTGACCGCCATGAATGAAATATGAATGCTTTGCTGTTAGATATGTAAATACATAAGAATTGTGTGGTATGCATATAAATGCCCCAGATTTATCTTAATATGATTCTTATTACAATACCTTTTAGGAAAAATTACATAGGAAAATTTACATACATATCTAAAATCTCAAGTTTGATATTTACTTTCAGAACACTTTGGTGTCGTAAAACTATGCATGGAAAAGGCATATTTCATTTTTATATAGCTAGCGATGATGAAATTTTTTGATGTGGTGATAAAGATTTAAGTACTATAAATGTAAATATGAAAGTGTAGTTGTTGGATATGTAAATACATAAGAATTGAGCGGTATGTTTGTAAATGTTCCATCTTTTTATTTTGCAGATTTTCCTCGACCCGAAGGAGCGCAACAACACGGAGTACAAACTGGAGACCTTTTCAGGAGTCTATCGCAAGCTCTGTGGGAAGGATGTCGTGTTTGAATATCCAGTAACAGAGAATGCCTAAAACTCTCTCAAAATTAACAGGCAGATAGACAATCTAGCCATAAGAATTTTCTTGACTAGAGGTATTTTTGTAATTTTAATATTTTGGATGTTTGTTCTTGCAAATTGTTTTGGTTGTGTGCTGTTTTCTTTGATTTTGTTGGGATGCTTTTCTTATTCTCTATTCTGAATAACTTGCATCATAATTGAGATGGAGTATGTGGTGCTTTTCTTCTATATTTTCAAGGTATTTAGGTAAAAATGTAATTCTTTGATTTGATCAATCTTTTGGATGATTTTGATTTTTGTTAGGTCAACTTTAATATGATGATGTAGACACACCAATAAAGTAAGCTTGAGAATATGAACATTATTTTTGTATTAAAGATATTAAATTTAAGGAATGCTCCATTTTTTTCTCTTGAAGAAAAATAATAAAATATGTATATAATAATTTTCTTTGGGCGATGTTCTAAGTTATTTAAGGGCCCGTTTGAGATAGCTTATAAGTGCGGGCAATGTTTTCAAAGCTCCGCCGTAATGTTTGGTTCGCGCGTTTTGCCAGCTTATCTGAAATCTCGTTCCTGCGGGCCGTATTTCAGGATAAATAACTTATCCTGAAACGTGCAAACTACGTCAAACACATCCTAAATGTAGCATGATGTTCCACTATCTCTAAGGCAAGCTGAATATTGAGATAAGGCTGCAATTTGTCTTTCTGAGCATCATAACTCTTTAAAGTTCCTCAGGGGTGCCATGGTCATAAGCACCTTGATTTTCTAAAGATTGGCTTCAGTCCTATGATGATGATTATGAATCTAAAAATTTATCTACTGTGACCCAAAAGTGCTCTTGAGGAGGTTGAGTGACATAATATTACACTATGAACCAACTATATATTATAATAGTTAGTAGTTAGTTAAATTTATTTATTTTATAGCAATCATTTGTTAAATTGTACTATGTAATCTTGTTTGTGTTCCTTAAATGCAACATTTGTTATAATGTTGCCTCTCAATCTAAATATATAAATAGAGGCTCACATGATCCATCATATATGTGAAATCATTATATTAATAATTTTCTAAAAAAACAAATAAAATAAAAGAAAAATATTGGCCAGTGAATTTCGAGTTGCCAAAGCTAAATTTAGGAAAAAAATTTGCGTACGTCAAGGGGTACGCAGAGATGCGTACATAATAGGGTATACGGGCGTTATATGAGGTTACAAGCGTGTTATAACTTTCTTGTAACTTTCGTGTAACTCAGCTGTAACCCGCGCTTTTATTTTATACATTGAGATTGCAAGGTTACAGCGGGGTTACACGGGATGTTACATGGGAGTTACACGGGATGTTACATGGGAGTTATATTGCACGGGAGTTACACGGGAGGTACAACGGGTTATAACCCTCTTGTAATCCTCGTATAAACCCCGTGTACCCTATTATGTACGAACCTCGTGTACCCTATTATGTACGTATCTCTACGTACCCCTTGATGTACGCAAATTTTTCCCCAAATTTAGACAGTGTTTGGTAGCACAATATTAATAAGTTTTAGCGATGGATTTAGAAACCATCCAAACACCAAAAAATCAAACATTAAATCGAATTTTCATAGGTCCTGTTTTTTTTTTCCTCTTGTTTCGTCTTTTTCCCGACATAATTCTAAATTTATTAAATTTAATTGTGAGACGGATTTATTCCATTGTCGCTAGCAAACTTCGCCGTTGAAGATAAATCTATATTTACCGCATTTGATAAATCCTACTTCAAGTAAAACTTAGTTGCAACTAAATACCGCATTGATTAATAAAATTTTTACAAATAACATATGAGACAGTGGCTCGATAGTTGAGCATGTCCTCCAGCTCCGAAAAGTTCTATACTTGAAGCGTGTCAATTTAAAAATAAAAAGCCTTAACAAAATCTCACCAAATTCAGACGACCAATTATTAGTGACCATGTTGCCTGCCGATGAAGTGTACAAAGATGTGATTGCTGGTAGTTAATCGTCCGAACATGCTTCTAGTTAGCATTCCCGCGGAAAGAAACGTCGCTGCAACTTGAAAAAGTGACCGCAAAACAATGTTCAATACTATATTCCATAATGAGTGGCTGCAGACGCGGGTAGAAAATTGAGTGAACTTTTTGATAATAAAACCCGTGGAGAACTGGAAAACGTTCAAACACGAACCGGAAAAGGACACCTGGCAAAAGCACCTGACCGTAGGGATGGGCATCAACGGTAGTAAATTAACCAACGGAGAGCCATCGGATGAAAGTTGATGTTAGATCGGACGGTAGAGAAGAGTCTCAAAGTTGTTAATACGGCAGCGGATTGCTATTTAAGGAGACCATGAAGAATTGATACCTCGCTCAAATCCCTAATTTTGCTCCGAGCTCTCGTCGGCAGAGCCGCGCCTTCGTCTCCTCTTGGTGAGATTCTCTTAACTTCGTAGATTATTTTTTATCATCAGTGGATTTGAATCAGGAGTTTAGGAAGCGTATTTGATTTTAATCTTTATTTGTTCAATGGAAATCTATTCCTTGCTTGCGATTCTTTGTTATGGAATATTTTGATGCTTTGATTGACAGATCTTCCTATTTTCTTATACTTTGATGCGAATTGAGGATTTATCGCTGTGGCTTATGATGCGGCTTTTGTAAAATTTCGTAAGATATTTGTTTGAAGATTAGTTCGATCTAACTATGAATATGTGGGATATTCTTGTTGGATTTGATGCGTAAACACAAATTTATAATTTCCGTTTCTTTCTTCCACCGATTTGAAAGTTTTGGTTTTTATGGTTTTAACTGTTGCAAAAGTTTTTTTTTTTTTTACTTTTGTTTACATAGCTATTTTCGTTGTTACAGACATAATTCATCAGGAAATTTTGCTTTATAATATTTTGATGCCATCATGGAATTTATTTTCCAATAATAAATAAATAAACAAAAAAAGATTCTATTTTTATTATTCATATAAAAATTTCAGTATACAATACTTGTAGGTTTTGTAAACAAATGACAAAGATTATTGTTTTTTTGGTTGATTGTTTATAATCTAGTTCATAGCATTTTTTTGTGTAGCCTATATTTGAATCAAGTTTCATTAGTTTTAAGTAAATTAGAAGTATCATGTAGCTTGAACCTATCATGTAGAAGAATGGGGATATAGTCGAGGTTAAGGTTTTACATCTATAGTGAGGGTTTTAAAGCTGAAGTGTGCCGCTGGAACCCTATGTGATTAAGGGAATGTTATGGAGTATTAATTTTAAATTCTATTAAAGTATAGTTAGGTCATTATGTTGTATAGCATATGACCTATGCATTTTATAATGTCAATGTAGATATATTATGACATGGACGTGTGATATATCTATTATTTAAATCATAAGACTAAAAATGTGTGTGCGTGTATAATAATTGCACAAATTAAATGAACATAAAGTGTTTACAATATGATAAATAATGTGTTCTACAAAATACATATAAAAATTAAGATTACAAGAGGCGATTTTGAGGATAAAATTATTAGAAAATTTCATTGATCTTTACTTAAAATGAAAATTTGATTTAATAATTCTTATTTTTTTTGTTGGTAATCTTAGAGCACTAGATTTTTTGGTGCTGGTGGAAAGGCCTACTAAACATCGAGCCACCATTTCATGCACATAATTCATTTATCCTATCAATGCTATTTTACTTATTTCACAATATACATGTTCGATTTTTGTGCCCTTCATTTATTTAGTAGTTTTTAATATGTTATATCAACATGTCTCGTTTGTTGGACATATATGAGCACATGCTGAGACATGTTATATCAACATGTCTCAGTCTCAACCCTTCTTCAAAATTAAGGCTACCAACCAGTGAAACATGAACTGGTTGGGATTATGTTTACCTTGGTTGTCAATTATTGAGGCAAACATGAATGAGGCCTAGTTCATTAATATGTCGAACCGTGTTTGTTATATTTATCTCTAAAAATCATTATCAAGTTATAAAGAGCTGACTTTGAGTAATAATCATAGCTGAGTACAGTAGATATGCCAACTTTTTTTTGATAAACTGATTTCATGTAGCAAATCTGCTATTTGTATGCTAGAAAGCATAATAGAATATGAAATATATAATGAGGCCTACCTTATATCTAGTTAAATTTTAAGAAACATCTATGAAATGAATTTTAAGCTTTTATGCATGTGTCAATAGAAGTTATGCAACATATCTATATATTTCCTGACTTGTTGAGCAAACGACCTTTCGAAGTTTGTTCCAATTTTGTTCTTTTACACGATGAACAAGGAGAACATAAAATTGAGCTACTCATGAACATCGAGTTTTTTTTGACACACTAGTTAAAACTGTTATACAAACACTTGTTACTTTTATATTGTTTAATAAGAGCTCAATAGTTGGTCGGCTTTTGATTTCCTTTGTTTAGTTTGAGGTTTCTTTTTTAGTTATTACTATTAGCTAAGAGTGAAATTTGTTATGATAAGCATATGTTTTATAATACCTATGGAGCATTAAATCTATCGGTGCTTTTTACCTTTTGAATAGGTTTAAACCCCAATGCGTGCTAGAAAATTTGTAGCGGTAGATTAACGAGATATTGTCTTAGAGCTGTACGGGAATCCGGCGCACTCAGATAAAATAGAACAATCAATAGAGAAACCAAAAATTTTTGCGTTGAAAACTATATATGGAAATTTGTTATTTGCGTATCAAATCTTATTTGACATTTATCTTTTTGTTATAATTAAGTGGGTTTAATGCCATGCATTGGTGAGATAAGCCTGGTTAGAATTTAACCATTTAAGTATTTGAGGGTCACGTCATGTGTCTACTTATTGTGCCAAGTGTCAGTTAAGCCATTCGCCCAGGTGAAAATTAGCAAGAATTTACTTTTTTCCGGCAGTAAAAAGTTGTCAAAAGGTAGATTTTTGCTTTGACTGAAAAAAAAAAAAGAAATTTGCTTTAGCAAGCTATTTCATCGTAGTTTGAAATTGCTAAGTAAACTACTTTTTCAATTGTTTCTTCTCAATCTGTTTTTTAACTAGGAGAAAACCCAACGGCTTATCTCCATGTTAATTTGTTTTCTTGGGGGTTTTTTTTTGGCAATCTGATTCCCTTGTTTTTACTCAGCAACAATTAGCTTTACCGCTTTCATTGTTTATTTGCATATTTTACATTATGAGGCAAACTCTTTGTTTTTTTATGCTGCCTGTTCAAGCTGGTGATGACTGAATTCGCAACATTCTTTTGTTAAAACGTAGTAGTTAATCATTTCTCTTTAGCAGAATGTTTTGCTACCAAGTACTTTTCCTACTTATGATATTATATTTTTTTGTAATTTTATAAATGTTATTGCAAGTTTGATCTTTTAAAATTTTCTTTTCTTTTCGTGCTTTGATATTTACAATTATGTTGTAAACTTATGATGTTTGGTTTATGTCTCAAAAAGTGGAAGCTTCTATATTTAGGCTTCCTAAATGCCAATTATAGTATACTTTTTCGCCTGCAAGTGGAAATTATATCTTACTGCTCAATATTGATGTCTCTTCTAATTTTATATTTGTCATTCTCCTGCCTAGCTAGTAGTTTTCTCCAGCCATGGGTAAGGAGAAGGTACACATCAACATTGTGGTCATTGGCCATGTCGATTCCGGCAAGTCCACCACCACCGGCCATCTCATTTACAAGCTTGGCGGTATTGACAAGCGTGTGATTGAGAGGTTTGAGAAGGAGGCTGCTGAAATGAACAAGAGGTCATTCAAATATGCTTGGGTTCTAGACAAGCTCAAGGCTGAGCGTGAAAGAGGAATCACCATTGATATCGCTCTCTGGAAATTCGAGACCACCAAGTATTACTGCACTGTTATTGATGCTCCTGGCCATCGCGACTTCATCAAAAACATGATTACTGGAACTTCTCAGGCTGATTGCGCTGTCCTGATCATTGATTCCACCACTGGTGGTTTTGAAGCTGGTATCTCCAAGGATGGCCAGACTCGCGAGCATGCTCTGCTTGCTTTCACTCTTGGGGTGAAGCAGATGATTTGCTGCTGTAACAAGGTAAATCCTTTTTATCACACATAATAATAATGGTCCATGTTGATCGCCGAACAACTTTAGGAAGGTTTCATGTGGGTTTTATTTGATGTCTAACAGATGGATGCCACCACCCCCAAGTACTCGAAGGCTAGGTATGATGAAATCGTCAAGGAAGTCTCCTCCTATCTGAAGAAGGTTGGCTACAACCCTGAGAAGATTCCATTTGTTCCCATCTCTGGGTTTGAGGGTGACAACATGATAGAGAGATCCACAAACCTTGACTGGTACAAGGGTCCAACTCTTCTCGAAGCTCTCGACCTGATCCAAGAGCCCAAGAGGCCAACAGACAAGCCCCTCCGACTCCCCCTTCAGGACGTCTACAAGATCGGTGGTATTGGAACCGTCCCTGTCGGTCGAGTGGAGACTGGCGTTTTGAAGCCTGGCATGGTAGTCACCTTTGGTCCCACCGGTCTCACCACTGAAGTAAAGTCCGTTGAGATGCACCATGAAGCTCTTCAGGAGGCCCTCCCTGGCGACAATGTCGGGTTCAATGTGAAGAATGTCGCAGTAAAAGATCTGAAGAGAGGTTTCGTCGCCTCGAACTCCAAGGATGATCCTGCCAGGGAAGCCGCTAACTTCACTTCCCAGGTCATCATAATGAACCACCCTGGTCAGATTGGCAACGGCTATGCTCCCGTGCTGGACTGCCACACCTCCCACATTGCCGTCAAATTTGCCGAAATCCTGACCAAGATCGACAGGCGGTCTGGCAAGGAGCTCGAGAAGGAGCCCAAGTTCCTGAAGAATGGCGACGCGGGTTTCGTGAAGATGGTTCCCACGAAGCCTATGGTGGTCGAGACCTTCTCCGAGTATCCTCCACTAGGCCGTTTCGCCGTGAGGGACATGAGGCAAACTGTGGCTGTCGGAGTCATCAAGAGCGTGGAGAAGAAGGATCCCAGTGGAGCCAAGGTTACCAAATCTGCTGCCAAGAAGAAATAAAGCTGAAATGAATAACTCCTTAGTCTTGTTTATGTTATAAGGTTGTCTTTGTGTTGGTCTAATCCGGTGCAGCTTTCCAGTATCAGATTCCAGATCCGGTGCTTGATATGCTGTGGCGGTGAGGTTTTGGTGTCTTTTATGCTTTTTGTTTTATGCGACTGTTTAATTTGGTTGAGTTGAGAAGACTGCTTTTTTTTTTAACAGCTCTTTTTTCATCATGTTTCTTGCACTGCTTGTTAAATTTAGATTTATACATTTTTTAGATTCAGACAAAGCATATTGGGTCGATGATATGAATTTATTTTTTTCTTGTGCTAAAGAGCTAATAACTAGTTAAATTTTTAGTAGTCTTATCATTTGCTTCATTGAGTAGATTATAATTCCCACTCTCATTTTGCTTTTGTATGGAGTCAGCGCCTCTAGACAAAATTTTACATCCGGAGTTCGGATGCAATCTTTGCCCGGTATGTTGTTCTTGTGGATCATAGTCATTGTACGAACACGTAACTTGCATTTGGACTCCATACTTAATATTTTTTTTCCTCCTGTGAACCCATGATCAGGACTTAATATTTTTTCCTCTGCTCCCTCCCGGAAACCCTTGATTAGGGTTGATCTCTATCTCATGGTTTGGTATAATCTTTTTAGGGGGTTTTAAATGACCCAAAATTCATTCAAACATTTACACAACTAAAACCTAAATTTTAATATTTATATGTTTAATACTCAAAATTTTAACATCACATTAAGTGTGTGTTTGGGGTAGTTGTAGTTTATTGAATAATCTGCTGATAAGTTGGTTAAAAATAATTTGCTAATAAGTTAGGTGCGGTGGTTATTACAAATTTTTATTTTTTTTTGGAAAAGCCAGACAATTGTAAGGTGTGGTGTGAAAACGTTGTTTTCAGCGTTTTCAAAATGCATAAGCTGTCAAAACATAAGCTGTCAAAACAAGTTTATCCAAACAGGTCAAGTGCGTTTTCAAAACGACATCGCACCAAATAAATTGTCTCAAACGGGCCCTAAAAATATCATAATCATTAATTTTTTTTAAGAGTGCAATATGTTTTTTTATCATGCAAGTTTTAATGTGATTATAACACTAAAATGTTATAAATATAAATATTCAACTTTGAGCATTAGATTTGTAAATACATATGACTTTGTGGTATATGCATAAATCTCCCTTCTGTTCCATTAATTTGTGTCTTATAGAGGAAAAAAATATTTTTTTCAAATGTCCGCACGTCCAGTTAGGCAACCACTGGCTGCATGTTACCCGCCAATGATGTGTATGCTAAAGTGGTTGTCGGTGATTGACTGTCCAGACGTGCGGTGTCCGGACGAAATATTTTATCCTTCCAGGCCCTTATCCATGAATCTATTGGACTTGGTATGACAGTGTGTTGTCATCTAGATTGATTATAGCAATTTTAAGAAAATTTGCCAATGGAATTTGGCATCATTGCAAAGCGACGATGATAAGAAGCTATTTTCTTAAGGAAACATTCTCTTAAAGAGCATCTATTTGCCCTAATTTTCTCATGAAGCGTTGGTTTGTTGATAATTAAAGCTTCACTAATTATTTATGTTTAATTTCAAATTAATTTGAAAATATATCTACTATGCTTTATAGCTGTAAATGTTTTGAATCATAAATAATTTATTTTAATTGAAGAATTTAATTTACTTTTCAAGTTGGTGTCTTATATTTAATTTCAATTTTTAAAAATAATTTAATCTATCTTTATTATTAAATCTAACTTAGATGTTGATGGTGGGCAAAATGGTCATTCTCACAACTGACGTTGTCATTCGTTGCCTTCTATCTTTTATCTAGTTGATGCAACAACTGGAGTCTCTTGTCGCATCAAGTATTCTTCACTTATGATGGCAACTGACGTATAGATTGGAGGTCTACCAAAATCAGGTCCCATATGAAATTGTAAATCAAAGTGGCCACCCTCAGTAGTTCTTTGCTATGAAGCACGAGATATACCATCATATGACATCAAACGTCCTGCATATGGTGAGGGGTCGAGATAAGCATGCTCATACGACACCTCAATGGTGGATCTCCGCATAGTGCCTACAAAAGATCTTCGAGAATTTACAGTTGATATTTTTGAAATGCTAGCTTGTGACCGTCTTGCAATCTCATAAGTTGATCTTCATGGGTTTTGGAATCATGTATGTGTTCCATAGGCTCCAATTGGGAAGCACACTGTATTAGTTGGTCATAAATGCTATACTCAAGATAAATTGAATGATATATGTTGCTAGAGAGTTCTATGTTTTCATCGTAACCTTGTTGAATAGCAATAACATTTTCACCTTGTCCCCTGTAAATATCACAGCCATGTTCTTTAATAATATAAAATAGTCCACATGTATAAGTTACTAATTAAATTTATCAAGATGAGGTATGATAAACAAACATAAATTGAACATAAAATTATTTATGCATCATTAATCTTTCTCTAGGTTAATGCATCATATTTCATAATTGAATTTATAGTTGAATTGAGATGAATTGTACACGTGAAAACTGTCACATTACATATTTTTGAAGATGCCACTTAACATACTTTCAACTAATAAGATGAACACAAGTTGTCCATATGCATGCACTATTAAAAAAAACCTTAGGCAACCACACTATAATACTATCAAGATTTGATGTCCAAATAATATCGTCTGATCTTATGATTATTTAACTTCTCGTACTTTATCCTCATTTCATCTGGATATTATACAAGATATTATTATGGTATTTTAAGTCACCTAATTTGAACTTGTTACTTCACATGGCATTTGCCTGAATCCAAATAGCTTGCCAAATAAATCCCAATGAGTAGAAACATGGAAAGTCGGCCTGCCTATATGCAAATGCTCTCAACACCACGCTTATTGTAGGCGCAAACTTCTTGTTATATTAATGTAGGTAGATTTTGTGAATCTATTTAACTCTCTACACAATTATACTAGCAGTGAGTTGTGCAAATACAGTTAAGTCCTCAAGTAAAGATAAATATTTTAAATGTATATGTGACCTTGATGTATCTAAAAGTTAGAAACAACTTAACATATATAGAATGCATGCATATTCTATAAAATTTTAACCAATATGTGCTCTAAACACGATGTTAGATGCTCGATTGTACGGTCCAAGGCTGATGCACGAGTTTAATTTGAAGTGAATGTTTAAATATTTTACTTTGAAAAGTGTGTGAAATTATTAAAATAATTATTTTATGTTGGTTTCGAGAAGCGTGCGAGTGATTCAAAAGTACAAAATCACTTTGAAGATTTCAAACTTATTTTGAAGTCTAAAATCCAAATTCATAAGTCAACAATCTTTAGCAGGCCGCCTTATCTATAGGGCAGGATTGTAAGTTTCACTCGATCATTCTTATCTTCATCTTGATTATAACTAGAGTCGATAAGACTGAGCCCTTGTTTAGCCAATTCGATATTCCTTTCAATTAGGATTGGAGTTGACTACATTGACAAAGTATTAAATTTGAATTTTATGCAAGCAATAAGGAGTGTTTCATTCATAAGAAATATAAAAAGATTTTATTAAAAGAATTTACCTAAATTTGATATCTTTAATATGACAATAACATGTATTAAAACATAGAATGTGGTAGAGTTGAAAGGGTCTATAATATAATAAATGAATTTAGCGCTTTGAAGTCGATTGTCTCTAAACGTGGCAGAGTCGACAAGATTCAGTTCAAATTAGATGATGATACTGACAAAGTTGAAAATTTTAATCGTAGGGTCTATTTTCAAAAAATAAGTTCCAATAAATATCTAAATAAATTCAACTATCATAATTCAAGAATCAAACTTCTCCAGACAGAGCAAAGGACAAGGTTTAGATTCAATCATATGTTAGTTTCAAACGCGATCCATTACAAGCAAAATGTAAAATTAACATGATTTAATTTTGATAGAAAGTGATAAAATAGTAAAATAAAATTCATAAAAACATAGAAAATACCAAAAAATAAAAATCACTTAAAGTTTAAAAGTAAAATTTACCCACCATTCACATAAGTTTGTCGAGGGTGATAATTTTATGTTTGATCAAAGTTTCCGTAAATTTAGTGTCACATGAAGTATACTGCTACATTTAATCTTAAATCAATACATGCTAGTAAGGACGTAACCTGTGTCCTCTATTCGTATGGCTTGACTAACTCCATAAAAGACCAATTAAGACTTGAGCTCTTTGACCAGATAGTTTGCTGCTAAATGACATAATTAAATTACAATCATGAATCATGTGAGTAACTCATATGTTCCTCAATTGCTTTTCGCTCATTGAGACGTGAATCATATGTTATATTTGATAAGACACAAAATCCTTTCTTAACTATCGTCAACTTAAATTAGTCTCTCTAGACAAGCATTCCCCCAAGTCTATAAGGTTATCTTGAATGAAGCAACCCATGGCTACTCAAAAGGATCATTTGGCTATGTTGAGTTGAGCATCGTATTTGATTAAGTATGCTTAGGTTCACGATAAACCGAGATAACAAAACCATAAGATATTGATCAAACTCATCATCATTTTCACCAATAATATAATTTTAAGCTTGTGGTGATAAATTTCAACAATCTAAAATTTAATCAATTTTCACAAAATAAAACTTTAAATTACTGCACTATATGTTAGTAATCAACGTCTTAACGACAAATCTTAATTGAAAGTGCTCTCGCTTCAGAAATGATAATTAATCATAGGGGCTTTGGCCTACGAAAAACCTTGAACCTGGAATCTTAAAGTCCTGCCATTAGGAGATTAAAATCTTTAAGGAGTATTACAATGTCATCTGCCTTTTCAAGCTTTGACCCAAAACCTCAAGTAAGTTCTATCGAGAGCATTTTCGGAACCCATAACTTGTATGTAAGAAAATGAAGTGTAAGTGTTAGATATGTAAATAAATAAAATTTGAGTGATATAAATAAAAATTAATTTAGAGTTTAGACAAGTTTAATGCCTATTTATGCTAATTTTTTAACATTTTTAAAAAAGCATAATTATTTTTAAAATTTGGCCCCTAGGGTTTGGGTCAGTTTGTGCGACGAAATCCCAACCGTTTCAGTGGAGCTTTCCTCCGATGCCCATCATCTCCCGCTTGATAGCTTCCCCATTAGAATGGTAAGCTCGGCGTCGACTTCTCCTCTCGC
The DNA here is from genome assembly GCF_001263595.1 of Phalaenopsis equestris. Classification (NCBI taxonomy): domain Eukaryota; kingdom Viridiplantae; phylum Streptophyta; class Magnoliopsida; order Asparagales; family Orchidaceae; genus Phalaenopsis; species Phalaenopsis equestris. The sequence continues at coordinate 1,821,194 of NW_018164665.1, forward strand.
CGCTATTAATGGATTTTTTTTTTGGCTTAATTCGAAGCTTAGCTTTTCTTTTCTATCTCTCTCTCTCTCTCTGATAAGATTATTACAGATTTTAATTCTGGAGTTTGCGGAAGATTTCATGATGTAGATCAACAAATTTGTACACGTTAGAGTAATGAGAATTTTAGCAATCGTTGGTTATTAATGACTGTTTCTGCTAGTTTATTGTTTTAATTAAAATTCTCTACATTTTATGGCTTATTTTTATTTTCTGCTTTTTTTTTTTTGTGAATTCTATGGTTAATGAGAACTAAGATAGATCCTTTCATCTTCTAATGAAGGGAGCTAAGTGTATGATTATTCCGATTAGTCATTCAATGACCATTGTTTTGATTAGAGAATGATTAAGTGTAGAAAAACCGAAATAAATGTCAAATTGCTAGGAATAATGAAGAATCAGATGAATTTGGACTACTTAGTTTGAGGAGAGAGCAGCATTTCACTGAGGCACTATAGGAAGGAAGCAAATTATGATTCTGGAAGAGTTTTCTTGTAGAACAGACATATCTGGAAGATTTTAATCCTATTTGGTGATGCGGCTTAAAGGTGGGGACGGTGAGGAAGGTTAAACCAGCAACTATTCTCAATTATTTTCTGCTCTTAACATTTTAGATAAAGATTACTGCTTTGAACTTTGAGAGAAAGTTTATGGTCAAATCATGCAAGGAGATTAGGTGGCTGCTGCCTCCTGCCTGAGCCTTTCTTTGCCTTAGTTCATGTCATTTTTCACAATCATTTCTGACTTTGTATAATTTTTTATGCAGCGAGGGGCTCTATTTTCTTTTTTTCTATTTACTCAACGAATCACATTACTATCTAAAATTATAGTAAGAGATTAATTCTTCGAAAGACTTGAGCTGATACATGGAAACATTGAAGTTTGTGATGTAATCTATCATACAAAGGCTAGTTTATGTTTTTAACCGAATCAATGACATTAAAGTTTAAATACATAAGTTGGGTAAAATTTTTTGATACTGAAAGTAGTTTAATTGGATTGGGTAGGTCTATTTTCCTACTATTTTGTGCAATATTATCTGGAGGGTTAGAAGCTCAGTTTTTTTATTGAAAAATCTACCCTTGCTTGTACTTGTTGATGGTTAATTATATGTATCTAGTGGAGCTTGAACTTGGGTAAATATAAATTTGAGCTAGCGATATTTTTTGTGATTCATTATCTTGGCTTGTATTGGAAAAATTTACTTTTTACTTTTAATGCAATATTAAAGCTGCTTAGAAGCTAGATCTTTTGAGTTATGTTTACCCCCAAGTTTGATGATGAAATGAAAATCTAACCTTTCATATTTAAGTTTGAAAAGGAAATGATGACTAGGGATCACATATATGATTTTGTCAAAAATATATGGTGAAAGAATTAATGAGTAATCCAATTTTATTTACCATTGCATATTGCGACAAAAATGCTAGAAAATTAAGTATATATATGCAGTTTTTTTTTCTTCTCTTAAACCATATCATTCATCTATGACGTTTCAACATAATGATTCCTTTTTTATTTTATACAAAATTGATGTAAATTTTGTTTGATAATTCTCTTCATGCAAACAATTTGTTAATTCATTTTATCTAACGTGTTTAAGTTGAACAATCATTTTGGTTTGATTAGATCTTCCGATTTCTGTATGTTAGTTAATCACTTAAACATTTGTTGAAGCTTTTCTTATTTTCATCAGTTGCATTGTTATTCTTACCTTGCATGAATGCATGATATCCATATTTTACTTTGGATTCTACAAGCTTAAGGATGAATTGTGTTAATAGCAACTCATTACAACATTCCTTCTTTGAGTAGAATGTTGAATGAATTTTATTTTAATTTTGACAAACTGTTAACACTGTCATTGTCGGGTTCCAAGTCCCGAATGTGAAAAACGGAGGGTTGTGTTAGGTAGTCGATAATCGGCGTAAAATTTATTAAAAAATCGTGACATGAATCCTTTTGATCTTTGCTAGGACGTCCCCTGGAAACAACGCGCTGTATGACCTGAATACAGTGAAAAGTTTGTAAGGGTCGCTACACCTGCAACCGGGTGTAATGTAAAATAAGTAAGAATTCCCACATTACAAACGAATACGTGTAAAGAAGTTAGTCTATGAAACTAATATTAGGATAGTATATTGGAATATAGGTACTCTCATAAGTAAATTAATGAAATTAGTTGATATTATGATTTATTAAAAAATAAATATCTTATGTAAGTAAGAAACTAAATGAGTTGAGAAAATGCTAAGGAGATTGATAGCTTAGGTTTTAAACTTTGGTATTCAGGTTGGAGTCACACTAGAAATGATGTCGGTGCAATTATAAATAAGAGTTTTGATGAGTGCTAGAGGATTCACTGTGGTAGACTAATAGTTTGTTGTCTTAGCCTTGCACGAAGGTTCAATATACACACAAATAGAATAAAACAACCAGTAGAGATACCTGAAGTTCTTACGTGGAAAATCCAAAAAGGGAAGAACCACGGGGTCTGATCCATATATAAAAATTCACTGTAAGTTATTGATTATAGAGACCCCTTGTCCCACAGACGAGAAACTATTACAAAATCTTCTCAATTATAAAATTAACGTGCAAATGAATTTATTGCAAGGAACGGACATCGATTGACCGCGATCAGCGACAACCGACAGGTGATGGTCAACAGTGGTAGACGACGGTCGACTGTGGTCAGTGGTGGTGGTCGTCGGCGATAGTAGTGATGTTGGATTTAAGCTTATTCTCAAAGCTTCAAGCTCTTTCTCAAGCCTCAGGATCTCCTTTTCCAGGTCTCAAGCTTTCTCCTCCTCTCATGAGAGGGTTGTGACTCTATTTTTAAAGTTTTGGGTGCAATTAATGTAGAGATACGAGCCACTTTGATTGGATGACTCAGAGGACTTTTTTCGATCAAATGACGTTTAATGGACATTTGAGTGCCTTAACGATGTTAGAATTGATCGATCTTGGGCTCGTTGGATTCATATTGTCAAGACGCTCGATTTAATTATAGGCTTGCTAGATTCAACATTCTTTTGACCTTTCAAATATGTCCGAAATGCTTCCGAAAGCAGTATAAAATTTTGATCGAGGCTTGATTTGACTTAAACTTGACCCATTTTGTTATCATTGGTCTATTTCGTCGAGCTGGTCAGTTTAACTATAAGTTTGCTGAAATCGGAGCACTGAATGACTTATAATCAAGGTTTGAAATCTTCTTTTTCAAAATGTTACCTCGAGATTCGTGTCGAATGATACAAATTTGTTGGAGTCGTATGAAGTTTGAAAGATAATATTGTAAAAATTAATAGAATTGGAGATAAAATTATAACCTTTAAGATTGTTGTTGATACTAAGATTTTTAATATTATTAGTTCTTATGCTTCTGAGGTAGGATTAGATATAGGTTCTAAAGAAAAATTTTGGAATGACTTATAAGAATTAATACAAATGATATCTTTTGAAAGAAGAATTTTTAATGAAAAAAATTTAAATGAACATGTTGGTAGAGTAGTAGAAGAATTTAGAAATTTTCATGGTGGTTACGGTTTTTGAGTGATTAATGAAGAATGTATAACAATATTAGATTCTGCTTTAGCGTATGATTTTGTTATCGCTAATAATTTATTTAAGAAAAAAGATGGGCAAGAATGGATCTAATAAAATAAAAATTGATTATTTTTTTATGATAAGAGATTGTCGAGAATGTAAAGATTGTAAGGTCATTCCAAATGAGAATTTAAGTATTCAAAATTGATTATTAGTTCTAGATTTTAAAATGAAGCATTGTAAGATAAAAAATACTTATAATCATTGTCATAAAATTAGAAGAAACATCTAAAAGATAAATAAAATTATTTTTATGAATAAAGTTTAAAATTTTAAATTTAGGACGTTAAAAAAAAAGTAAATTCTATGTGGGATAAAGTAACACACTATTAAACAAGTGATAATATATGTAGTTGGAGAATCAAAATAAAAAGTTTTTATAAATAAAAATAGTTAGTGGTGAAATAATAATGTAGAAGAAAAGGTACAATATAAAATGGTTGTGTTATAAAAATTGGTTTAAATGTAAAAGCTTAGAGAATTGAGACAAGTATAAGGTAGCCTGTAGGGAATCTAAGAGAACAATTTGTGACGCTAAAAATTATGTTTTTAGTGATTTTGATAATATATTAGATATTAAAGCGGGTGAAAAATATATGTGTAAACTAGCCAAACAAAGCGAAAAGAAAAGTAAAGTTTTAACTCAAGTAAAGTAACTAAAGATGAAAATCAAAATGTGTTTTTTCTTAGAAAAAAATATTCAAAATATGTGTGTGAGCTATTTTGATAAACTTTTCAATGAAGTTTCTGAAAATACACTCAAGTTTAGAGATCTTAATATCATTAATAATAATAAAATGCTTTGTTTTTGCCACTTTGTTTTGGCCGCCACATTAGTAAAAAAGAAGTTGAGGAGGTTTTAAAGAAAACTAAATGTGGAAAATCAGTGAGACCTGATGATATCCCAATTGAAGTGTGAAATATTTAGGAGATTTTGAGAGTTTCTTTGCTTACTTTGCACTTTTATATTATTTTAAAAACTAGAAAGATGTCTAAGGAGTGGAGGAAGAATATTTTGGTTTCTATTTTTAAGAATAAAGGGGATGCACAAGAGTGTGCAAATTATAGAGGAATTAACTTGATGTGTCATATTTTAAAATTATAGGAGAGGGTAAATGAACATAAGTTAAGACTTGTACAAAGATTTCTCTTAATCTGTTTGGATTTACGCCGGGCAAGCCTATCATGGAAGCTATACATTTATTAAGAGGTTTGATGGAGAAGTACAAAGGGTATGAGGATTATCTACATGTGATTTTTATTGATGTAGAAAAAGCTTACGGTAAGGTTCCAAGAGAAATCCTTGGAGAGTTCTTAGGGAAGAAATGTGTTGATATGACTTCTATTCAATTCATTAATGATATGTAACTAGAGCTGTTACTTGTGTTCGAACAGAGGATTGACCAAATATTTTTCTATTTCAGCTGGTTTACATCTGGGATCAGCTTTAAGTCCATATCATTTTGCTTTAGTTATGGATGCTCTTATTGGACTTATGGATGCTTAGTTATGGATGCTCTTATTGGACATTTACAGGAGAATGTACCTTGGTGTATGCTTTTCGCTGATGTTAACCTTCTTGTGGATAGGACTAGAGAAAGAGTTCAGCAAAAACTTGAATTATGGAGGCCTACATTGGAGTCTAAAAGCCTTCGTTTGACTAGAACTAAACTGAGTACATGAAATGTAATTTCAGTTTTAGTAGCTCTAGTGACAGAGTTGTAACTATGGGTGGTCAAATCATTAAAAGGTGTGAATGCTTAAAATATCTCAGGTCTATTGTTCAAATTGATGGTGATATTGATGGAGATGTTATGAGTAGAATTCAAGTTGGTTGGTTAAAGTGGAGCAGTGCTTTGGGCCTATTGTGTGATAGGAAAGTGCCGCTTAGACTCAAAGAAAAATTTTATAAGATGGTGGTGAAACTTGCAATGTTCTATGGCACAAAATGTTTGCCTTTAAAAGAGAAGCATAAAACAAAGTTAAGTGTTGCCGAGATGAGAATGCTTAGGCGGATGAATGACATGACACTTACAGAGAAAATGCAATATCAATATATTCGTGATAGGGTTGGTGTTGCTCCGGTGGCGAAAAAATTGGAGAGTCGTCTTAGTTGGTTTGGTCACATTAAACGTCTATCATTTGATGATCAGGTTAGGAGAGTAGATATTTTAAACTCGATAAACCTAGAATGACTTGGGCATCTTGTATAAAAATGATCTTAATTTATTTGAATTAAATGAAAATATGACACTCAATATGACTCGATGGAGAAAAAGGATTCATGTAGCCAACCACACATAGTGAGAAAAAGGCTTGCTGTTGTTGCTGTTGTTGTTGTTGTTTGTTGACAAACCGCTACTCTAATCTCAAACATTCATGCTCATGGTGAAGCAGGAATAACCTTAAGCAAGATGCTTCACTGATTTTATAAACAAGTATGTATGAGAGAGAAACTCATAAGGGCCATTTGAGATCACTTTTGTTTTTTATTATTTATTTTTATTTTTAACTTTATTTTGTTTATGTTTTGATTTGAAACAAAATATATTTGACGTAGTTGATTAGGATATGATTGTTTTTAAGAACATTTGAATTTGTTTTTAGAAAGAAACAAAAAAAATAAGAACATTTAAAAAACACACTAAACAAACTTTTAAAAATAAAAGAAAATACAAAAACAAAAATCAAAAGCAAAGTTGATTCCAAACAAGGTCATAGCTATGCACTTTTTGATTTTGAAGTTGTAAGCCAATATGGCAAGTCAAAAGCAATAAAACGTATGGGATCTCTGATTGTCTTAAAATTGCTATGACCTTCTCAACAATCACAACTACATGGGATTTATGATGTATTGTAGAATGGACTCAATGGTGATTGATCGATGATCAATTTATGGTTTCCTATTGTCTTGTCTAAAATCCAATAATTGATTTCTGTGATGCTGATCCCCATTGGTATCAAACCCAAATTCTCTCGATCATATATTGTGATTGTACAATGCCAAATATTTTGGAGTGTAACCTAAATTCAATGGAGAATATTTTTATGGATTGCACGAATTGCTACAGCTTTGCTGCATTATTTTTCTTTTTTCTTTTTTAGTTACTTTTAGGTGACAGTGTCAGTCTATAGGGGTTTCATTGCAGGAGTTATGTTACATTTTCACTATGACCCGGAAATTATGGCTGCCCATTTTAAATAGGAGCATTTACATACATACCACTCAATTCCTATATATTTAAATATGTAACACCTAAACTTTGCCTTTTACAATTGTACCACTCAAATCTTTCACATCATAGAAAATATCGCCATTTTAACTTTTAAAAGTGAAATACATGTTTTCATGCATAGGTACGATGACATGTACTAAAAAATTGAAATTTAGGTGTTGTACGATGACATGCATAGGAATTGAGTGGTGTCTATGTAGATCTCTATGTAGATCTTCCTTTTAAATATGACCTTTAATTTGTTATAGCGGTCTTGTTTGTAAGGGAATAAGCGATGATTTCAGGGAGGATTGGCTTTTCTATTAGGCCTTCTTTTGGCGCTATCATTTTATATGGATTTTACCACTGGACATCACATTTGAATTCCTAATACCAGAGTAGCAGCATGTGTTGACATCTTATATCCCATTTGATAAGCTTATTGAATTGATTCTCTTTCAGGCAACTCCTCTTCTAGCTGGACTTGCCGTAGCTGCAGCTGCTCTTGCTGGTCGATACGGAGTCCAGGCATGGCATGCATACAAGTCAAAACCAATTGTTCCAAGGATGCGCAAATTTTATGAGGGTGGTTTCCAACCGTCAATGACTAGAAGAGAAGCTGCTCTTATACTTGGGGTCAGGTAAGTGTTCCAATTTATGTGATAGAGCTAAAAATTTTTTTTGAGTGAATCAACAATGAGTTCATGTTTTGGAAACAAGTTTGCATTCCTCCGTTCATTATTCCGTATAATTTTACCTTCATTTTTTTTCATTGTGTGAAGTTGGAGGCATATGGCAATGGTCATTCTTTAGCAGTATTTTGTCAGATGTTTATGTTCAATAGCTTTGTAAATTAAGATTGCTTTTGCGATTCATCAATTTTACTACCTTTTTTTTTCAGTTTTTCCGTAACCCTCATTAATTAAATCTGCCCTAAAAGTTCTATAATGAATATTTGTGTGATTGGGATACTTTTCTCGAAGGTGATGTGATAGATTTAGAGTTCAAAATTGTGTAAGATGCTGACGCAAAGCGCAACAACAAAGCCTTGTCTTGAATCCAATGATATGAAATTTGAGTCATACTCCTGGGACTTGATGAGCAAGGATCCCTTAGGCATTGCAAGTCAGTTTTTCTTAATTGTATGGGCCTTTTGACATATTTTTCTCATTGTATAGGGTATTAAAGAGCCAAATTCGAGCAAGTTTTGATGTAGAACAATATAAAGTTTGTTTGTATAAATGAAGATCATATTTTGTATGGAAGAGAATTAAATAGTGCAATGATATATGATAAAAAATGAAGAATAAATTATAAGAATCAAGTGAAAGCTAAAACACGTTCAAAATCTCAAGCAAATGAAGACAAATATCCACATACAGGAGCCCAAACAAGAGTCCAAGAAAGTGTCCAATTAAGAGCCCATTAATCAAGGCCCATCGTAAGAGCTCTATCAAGAAGAAAATTTGAATTTGTATTTTATTAATATTTCAATTTCAGTTTCTAGAATGTTTGAATTTTCAAATTTGGATGCTTTTATGATTGATCTTAAAAAATAATAAATTCGGAAGGTGGTTATCACATTCCTCCATTAATGACCACTTACCACCCTTCAAACTTTTCTCATTTTATTGACTTTTTATCGTTGTAATCCCTATAAATATGATTGATATGTAATGTTTTTTGATCAGTTGTTGAATTAAATATTTGAGTGAGAGTATTCTTTATTGTTGTTTGTTGCTTGGTAGCTTCAAGTTTTGTCTTTTCTTTGGTGAGATTAGTATTTGTCTTTGCTTTTCTTTTAAGTCGCTCATTAATCTTTCATAACACTTGCTCTAAATTCTTCACCACTCTTTCATCCACGTCCTAAGCTTTTTATAATATCAACAAACCAACAACTAAAGCCTCACAACCAATCCAAATCACTCTTATAGCTCTTGGCCAAGCAAGAGCATATTAATTCATAGTCTTGTTCCCTAACTCTGAACACCATTGTAAACTCATTCAAAGCCACTCATCTACTTCAAATCATAAGTACACATTCTAAGCTAACCACATATAACCATTCCTAGTCATTCACCTAATCTTAAGCTACTCTTTTAAAGAGATACTTCAAATTAACCCAAACTAGCCTAATCCAGAGTAGTCTTGGTTTTTTAGCCACCATTCCCTTCTAAATCTTTTAAAATTCTACAGAAAATTCCACATCACATCTTTAGATTTAATAACAAACATTAAAAGCAAATTTTAGTTCCTTATTTCATCAAATGACCACCCACCTCCATCAAGTTTACTATGTGCTTGTGTTTAGGTAATTTAAATTTCATTTGATCAAATCATCAAAATGTGCTTGTTTTTTAAATTTGTTTGTGAACATCATATCGTCCTTTAAATTCTAGCTGATCATGTTAGAATCCTTCTACTTATCTATCAACAAATTGATAAATTTAAATATATATATATATATATATATATATATTAAAACCCAGAGGATAATATATTAAAAAGAAATAAGGATACATATAAATTGTGTAGAAGTGCCCAAGCATGACACCCTTCCTCCACGATAATTACCACATACAAATGGTTCAATAAAAAGAGAAAATACAGAAAATTACAAGAGACCTAAAGAAAAAAACAAAAAATGCCAAAAAATGTAGTATCAGGTAGCTAGAGAGCGACCCAATTTTGCTTTGCCTCTGCCTCTAGTTCTAAGAAAAGAGCCAACTAATAAATTGGTAAGATGAGTGCCATTGTCAGTAGTAACCAAAGTATCATCCATTAAGTTCCCAAGCTCCTGTAGCGTCTTACCTTGGTCATGATGCTTCAACATAGAAGATGTGATATTAATGCAGGTCTACTTGATATTGTCTCTTGCAACACAAAGTGGAACATTAATCTTTAGTCATGGAAATTAATGCATATTTGCAAAATTTAATGACAAGCTTCTTTTGATATCTAAAATTTTACTTTACTAAGAACAACTAGTGATTTAGATTCTCTATAAGGCTCAAATTCATCCCTAACTATTATTATTATCCTAATCACACTATCTGGTACCCTTAACTTCACTATTCCAAAGTCAGCAAGTCAACTATCTTGCACACTATGTTGTTTTACATATAAAGCTAAACTCTTAGTATATAGCTCTTAAGTGAAAACCAATTTTTTATGAAGATCAATATGGTATGAAAGTCGAGTAAAAAAAAAAATCATTGATCAATTTATTTGATTCTTTCTATGACCAAAGGATTATCACTTAAATCACTATTTGACCGTTTTGTGCTCATAACAGCATTCCTAACTTGATCTTATATTGCTTCTCATTAACTTGCTACTTCTTTAAAGATTGCAATATCTCTTCAGTTGTCTTTTCTTCTTTCAATAGAAACCTGACTACATCCTTATATCTTCCACGAGACTTATTTCTACCAGAATTAGAGTCAGACCCCTTTTCAATAGATCTCCCCCATTGCCATCAATTATTCATATTGTTTTTCATCTTTCGCTCCATTAAACTTAGCAATCATATTTTTAGGAAAAAAGTAGTTTCCTATTATATTTTTAAGCTAATTGTAGCTTTACCATATAACATGGTATCACAAAATTACTTGAATCTGGGCAATTAAGTGCATGTGTAACAATGGCTTAATTATCATCATTAATGATCACAACTATATCCTTCAAATCATTAAAATTGAAACTAAGCTCATTAAAATGTGATTTAATGATCATTGTTTCTTGTATGTATAACAGCTTCTATGCCTATTTATAATGAAGTTTATTGGTGATGGTCATGTATAAGATATCTAACTTGATATACAACCCTTTGATGATTTATTTTGTTCCAAGTTCTTCATTAGCGTCTCTTACACAAAACATGGCAGAATCATGAGAGAAATTTTTTCATCCATCTCTTCATTATCTACTTCATTCATATACTGAGTGTTCTTATTAGTCCGTAGTTGATTAACATATCACATATGAATTTTCTAGAGCCCCAAAACTCCTCGAGCCATCAAACATCGATATCTTATGCTCATCGCCAACATATTTTTCCTTGAGCTCATAGTCAATTGTTTGTAAAACTTACTTATGTTGAAACACTAAATAAAAATTATAAATAAAAACACAATGATTAGCTAAAGTAGAAGAAATCAAAATTGATATTTTTTGGCCAAAATAATTGTTTATGTCCACTGGACAAGCAAAAAGAATCAAACAATTATAGTTAATGTGTAAAAATAAATAGTGCGTTAGGAATTGCTCTTAAATCTAAATCTCACCACAATTAGATGCCCCTGAAATCTATCCCAAGAGGAAAAGAGAAAGCTTTCCAATATATTGTAGAAGTACTAAACTCACACTAGTGTGAGATGGAAGTCATTCCAAAAGATCTCATGTCGGATGTTCCTTGAATAAGTGTCTTCTCTTTCTTTTGCTTCTCATTTTTCATCTTTTTAGCAGTAAATACAAAATTTTAATTTAAAGATTGATATGTTAGTTCACAAATTTTAACCGTGCTTGATTCTTAAATCAAACTAAAAGCTAGTAGCACCAACTTTATTGCATGCACAAAATTTTCGAATGTTCAAAACTAATCTAGATATAAATTAGACACGAAGCGCTGCAGAAAATGAGGAAATATTTTGTTATTGGCCCACTAATCATCTAATTCATATAAAATTAAACTATCTGGTTATTAGTTTTTTTTTTTTTTTTTTTTCCAAAAAAAATGGAGAGGCTATTATACGATCCTCCAGCCACCCCCTAATATGCCTAACAATTCAAGTATCACATCCTTAAGGCCAGCTGTGTCAGAGGGTTTTTTGAACCCCCAACCCGAGGGGTCTTATACCGTGGAAGCCAACCAACAGGCCGAGGTACGCGACACTTGGTTATTAGGGTAATTATATAATTAATTCATCTTCTTACGTGGCATTTTCACTTGTTATTTTATCATTAATGAGTGTGTTAACAAAATTTTTTATCATCACAACAGACTTGAGAGCATCATTTATGAAATATTCTTTTATCATATTTAGTGGAGAAGTTTGTTTTCTCTATTTTTCTTTCCGCCTCCATTCCCATCATCCTTCTACGTAAGCTTTGCATCAAAATGCCATGACGGATGATGGAGACAACCTAACTCATGATGGCGATCTGAACTGCGGCATTTTGCATGAAGCTCAAGTTGCACTTGAATATAATTCTTGGAAGTGCTTTGTTGCTATTTATGGCAACCATGCTAACCACTTTGGCAACCTTATCAATCATGGTTGACACTGCTGCGAAGAATTGGGATTTGTGGCATCTTCGTTGTTTCAATCCTTCATCTTTAGCATAACTTCCTAGACTTTATTGTATGGGATACCATGATTGATGTGCACCTCTCTCTAATTTTGAGCCCGATGGCGAGTCTTTCTTGATGTAAACTCCACACCCATTTCCGCCCACAAGATGAAACATCAAGTGATTTTCGAGTTAAGATTGATGTGCTTTCGATAGGCATCTACGCATTGAAGACCATTTGCATCCAGATTTGGTGATGGAGATATTTTCGATTATATGGACATTGCTTTGATTGTGGAAGTCAAATATCTCATGCACCAATTGAAGTGCGGAACAAAAACAAAAACAAAAAATAAAATTGATCTCATCATTTTTGGTTTTCTTATTGTTTTCTTTTTTATTTTGGCAGGGAAAGTACTCCTCCAGACAAGATTAGAGAAGCTCACAGGAAGGTGATGGTTGCAAACCATCCGGATGCAGGGGGAAGCCATTACCTTGCTTCCAAGATCAATGAGGCAAAAGATGTTTTGCTCGGAAAGTCAAAGGGTGGTGGATCTGCATTCTGATTTATGTTTATAACCCTGCCCTGCGCCTGGTAACAATCCTATAATTTGTTTTATAACCTCTTTTCTGTATTTATTTATTGATATAGCACCCTCTCTTTTATATATTAGTCTGGTATGGCTGTAGTCAGCTGATCAGTTTTTGTTACTGTTCTCAAATGAGCATTTTTGGAATGAAATGCTGTATTTTACATTCAGACCACCCAAAAACTTGCTATTTATGAATCAAGCACTCTCTTTCGTCCATTTTTTAAATTTTCACTCGCATGTCAGAATTCGTGGTAAAACCCAAGTTCATGTTTTTCATTTTTATCCAATTCTCAGTAGTTTGATCATGGCACGAGTAAATACATCAGTTCAGGAGTTCAAAAAAATCACGTGCGGTTAAGTCTGTGAATATCAATGTTTTGGATAATCTGTATGTAATTATTCAATGTATTTTTTATTTTGAAGCTCTACATACGTGCCACTCAATCAATATGTATTTTATATATCTGGCACTCTAAACTTCATTTTTAACATACGTGACGCCTTATCTATGCATGAAAATGTATATTTCATATTCTAAAAGTTGAAATGGTGGTATTTTTGGTGTGCTATGAAAGGTTTGTGTGGTATAATTGTAATGGGTGGTAAAATTTAGGTGTCAGATATGTAAATACACATGAATTGGGTGGTGTGCATGTAAATCCCCATTTTTATCTTTTAAATGGGAGAATTAGGAGTTTGATGAAAATGAAAATTGAGGGCTGTTGTTTTGTATGCCTGGAATGGAGGTATGAGGGTGTTGTGTGTAAATAGTTAAAATTTGAGTGGTTATTATGTAATTATTATTGTTTTTTTTTTTAAATAGCTTAAGATTACTGAAATTAAAAGAGGCGCCGTTTTGCGTTTTGTAGGGCTGTCAAGACGGATCGTTGTTCGCGAACAGTTCATGTTGGGGTTATCATGAAGCTCGTGTTCGATTCGTTCGCTAAGTTAATGAGCCAAACACAAATAGTTTTTTTGCCCTCGACATGTAAATGAACCAAACAAGAACAAAGTTTTATTAGTTCGTGTTCGATTCATTTTGGTTTGAAATAATTATATATATGTATGTATGTATGTATGTATGTATGTATGTATGTATGTATGTATGTATGTAATGTATGTATGTAGTATGTATGTATGTATGTATGTATGTATGTGCATGCATGCATGTAT
>NW_018164665.1:1835184-1850625 GCF_001263595.1 Phalaenopsis equestris
GTATGTATGTATGTATGTATGTATGTATGTACGTATGTACGTACGTACGTACGTATGTATGTACGTATGTATGTACGTACGTACGTATGTATGTATGTATGTACGTACGTACGTATGTACGTATGTACGTATGTACGTATGTACGTATGTACGTATGTACGTATGTACGTATGTACGTACGTACGTATGTACGTATGTACGTATGTACGTACGTATGTATGTACGTAGGTATGTATGTACGTAGGTATGTATGTAGGTATGTACGTACGTACGTACGTATGTATGTACGTAGGTATGTATGTAGGTACGTACGTACGTACGTACGTATGTATGTATGTATGTATGTATGTATGTATGTATGTATGTTTTTTGTGTTTGAAATGCAAATAAACCGAACACTAATACTGGTATTTTTTAAAGAGCAGAACATTTTCAGACTTCAGCTTTTTGAAAAATTGGCCTAAAATGTGTGCTAAATTTATATATATATATATAAAACATGTGATAATTGGGGCAAAACATTATTTTTAAAGGATATTTGAGTAAATTTAATAACCAATTCATGCACTTAAACATTGAATCCAAGCCCTGTTGATTGGAGAGATTATAACGTGTGCGGCGACGACTGTATGTTTGGAGAACGGTTCGGATGAGCCGACGAGTAATACATATCCGAACCGACGAGTAATACATGACGACGTGATCGTATCTGGCCTGTCTACGGATTTAAGGTCAATCACATGTAATACTTGTCAACTAACAAGTTAAAAGATAATTTATATGGACAAAACATTTTGGTTGCATGTGTCTATGATTATTATGATTTTTTTTTTCTATTAAATTGAACAATAATGCTTTTTATATCACATTGGTAGTAGGATTAGATTGTGTTTTATTCCAATTAATTTACATTTTTTAGTTAATACCTTTTACATAAAAAAGTGGGTTAATCTTTCAATTTTTTTTTAAAGATAAGTAATCTTTTTTTGTTTTAACTATTTTTTTAAAAAAATAATTGAACTTCCGCTGATTACCGTCGACCATCCCCTACCGGTCGCCGCCGATCACCACCGCTCATTCCTTACGACAAATTCATCCACACATCTAGTTGTAATTCATGATAATAATAATTTCCCGTCCATGGGTCAAGGGTCTGTACTTATAATCTTCAGTTTATAGTAAATCGCTTCAATTGGATCTGACCACATGGTTTTTCCCCTTACAAGTTTTCCACGTAAAAATTCATGATGTCTCTGCTGGCTGTATTTTTTTATCTGAATGCACGCTGAATCCTCATGCAATATTAAGACGATAATACATTACTCTACCTCCACGAATCTTCTAACACACATCAATATTATTCATGATCATAAACCAATGAAATACTAGATTTTCAAACTTATTCATTCATCAATTGAATATTTATAAGACCATTCAAATTCATTAAAGGCCATACATTAACTAATTAATCCAAGTCCCCAATATTCTGTAAAATGCATTGATTCATTCATATCTCTAAAGCAAAAGAATTAAAACCTGCCTCACACCACCACAAGAATGAAAGCATATTCCATGAACCCCCAACCTTGTTTTATTTATTTATTTATTTATTTTTGCATGGCAGAATGAGATAAGAAAAATATACACATTTGATATAACATTAATATCAACATATTTGTAATAAATATTCTTTTTAGCATACAATTCTACTTGCTTGGCAATTATTTCACTAACCATGTCTATCTTACATGTGAAGCTATTATATGTTATTGTACATATGTTAAACAACAGTATATAATAATGTTATACGAGAAGTCTGCATGTATAATATTCTCTTGACAGAAGAGAGATACGCATGCAGGCATCACCAGTCGTTGCAATGCGGGCGTGCGGTGGTGATGGATGTCTTTCCGGCTCGGCGGACTCCATTAATTGATAGACTCGCCAGATCAGACCTGACTCTCTCCAAGTCTCTCTTTGTCGTAGTAAGTATTTCTCCCGAATCAGTTTCTAACAACAGATTTCTTCTCATTGGATGAAGAAGAGAAGCTTTCGATAGACTCCATATCTTCCTCCATTATAGTCTCCAACGTTCTCGACGACATCTTTTTGTATTTGGTGATTCGGATCAGCTGCGGTGGCGCCACTTCTATAGCGTACAAACGTAGGGTTTGCGCCACCCTCGCCATTCTACGTTGATATTGTAGAAGAAGAAGAACAAGAAGTTAATTGCACAAGGCTTTTTGCTTTTGATTAGTATTGATTGATTGGCAAGAGCTTTTGAGGAGATATTTATAGTTTAATGTGTATGGGAAAAAAGAATGAATTTGTTGCCAATGCCTTTGTTTGGTTTGATGTGGATGGTTAAAATTAAGACGGTTGTTGGTTTTCGGTTTCGGTGTTGAGGAGGAAAAAATGTTACGTCTGGAAATTTTATGTTCGAGTAATGGTGTGGATCGCACACGTTGTTGTACACACGGTGATGTATGATGCAAGCCGTTATCTGGACATTTGGACGACAAATGTAATATTTTTTTTTGTTACGGTGCAGTTTTAGAAGTTTTTTTTAAGGGGACTAAAAAAAATTGTATTTTTGTTATTTTAAATTTTAGATTATGGTGTATTGATTGGTTGGATGAAGCTTTTCTAGGAAATATATTAATGGTTGATGAGTCTCCATTTATGATAGGTATAAGTTAGCTTTAACATGGGCATATTAAATTGGCGTTGGTCGAAAATTAAATGCGGGGCGAATCTCAAAAAAAGAAAGAAGGGGAAAATAGGATGCAGACTGATTCATGTCATAGTGGTTGAGGGTGTAGTCTCCCATTATGAGTTTGTGGAATCGAGTCTCACATATTGCCTTTTGGGCTCATCTTTCCCAAAATAAAATGAACGAACTATTTATGTGACGTTCGATATCATCATTAAAGTTTGTGGATTCTATAAGTCCATAGGAATAGTTAATTAATGCTTATTAACTAAGATGAGGAGTGGATTAACTAAGATTTTATTAGAGCTCTTTTTTAAATTAAATTAAATTTTTTCCTTTAATTATAAAAAGTATGTTAATTTATTATATTTTCACTTGTTATTATTATTATTATTTTTAAGTAAATCAGCTAATTTTTAAGGCATCCAAAATAAATTTTAAATTTTTTAAAATTGCTTTTAAAAGTAATTGACCAACGGCCACCCCTATTGTTATGCTATTTCGCTGGTCATCATCACATAGAATTAATTTGTTCAATATTTAAGAGAAATAATAAAAAAATTATTTTTAAAATAATGAATTTAATAATGTTTTATTACCATTGTAAGACATTTATACGCACTTTTATTTTATTTTATTTATTTACACGATTTATTAGTATTGCTAGCTAGTAAATTCATGGCGACGACATGATATATTAACATCCTAGTATTGTACGAAGATCCAACACATTCATAGATAAAAAAAAAAACCTGATGAAGAGAACAAAAGTGTTTACGCGGGAAGGTAAGAATTATAGGGCATAATCAAGTTGAAATGATTTCACTATACAATGTAGGTTAAGAGAATTTATTGGCCTTTAACTAGCCGAAAACAATATTACACAAGTGGGGGTTGTTGATGTGACTTCCTTTAGTGTAATGCATCGGGAATGAGGTGTTGTCCTGATGACAGCGGTCTGATGGTAGCAATGCTGATGATCCGAGGCAACATTAATGGTCCGACAACAGTGGTGGCCAGACGACACTGGTTCAACGACAACAACGACGACGACTGGGAGATGGTGGTCTGGCAGCGGTGAAGAGCAAACGACTATGGTTTGGAGGCGGCAGTGGCGACTATAGTGGCCTGACAATGACGGTCAAGTGTCGACATTGATGACAGGCATCAGTGGTCGGACGGCGATGACGATGGTGGCAGGGCAGCTGCGGTCCGACGACTGTGAAGGCCATATGACATTGGCGCAATGGTGGTCGGACAATAGTGTCCTAGTGGCGGTGGTGGTCTAGAGGTGATGATGGTGGTGGTCGGGCAATATTGGTCCAATGCGATGATGGCAGTGGTCGGGTAGCTGTGATTCAATGTCGGAAATGACGAAAATAGTCCAATAGGGACGACGATGGTCCGCTGATGACAGTGGTAGCTTGACAACACTGCTCTGATGGTGGTGACAATGGTGGTCTGATGGTGGAAAAATCCATATTATGTTGTTTAGGCAGTGATGGTCAAACAATGGGGGTGGCTCGACGACGGTGGTATGACGATGGTGGAGCTCATGAACCCTCAATATTTTGGAGCTCATTCAACTTTCTCCTCCAAATTTAGGTTCAGGTTCAAGTCCAGTTCCCCTCTTCATGAAGAGACTAAAAGTCTATTTATATAAACTTTGTGAGTGACATCATCCATAAATATTGCAAGAATCTGGAACACTCTATCAGACGATCTAGAATGATCCATTTGACCATATGAGATTTTATGAGTCTTTAGTTGCCTTAATGATGTCAGAATTAAGTGATTTTGAGTTTGTTGGATTCATCTCACCAAGACACTCGATTTGACTATAAAAATATCATATTTGGGGATTATTTAATTCCCAAAATATTGTCAAATGTCAGATTTGAAGATCATTTAATCCTCAAAATATATCTCAAAGCTTCTTATTACGTTTAAATGTATGATATGGGCTAACTTGGACTTAGATTGAATCATGTTTGATGTTAGCCGACTAGTCTGATCAAGCTATCTCATTTGAATTAGGGTGTAAGTAGTTGATGGTTTGATTTTTGAAGTTATTAGTCTAAATACGTGTCAAGATTCGTGCATAATTAAAATAATTTCTTGGTGACATATCAAGTAACACATACATTAAAGACAATCATTCGGTCCATCAAAACTTCAACATACCCTATAGAACATAGAGTTTTTATTACTCATAAAAAATGGAAATTTTGATACGTAGCACACTATTCTTATGAATTTATATATCTCACACCGAAACTTTCATATTTACATGCATCACACTTTACCTATGCATGAAAATGCGGATTTGGCTATTAAGAACAAATGATAATTAGTGCTATTTTTTGTGATATGGAATAATTGAGGGTTATGCATGTAAATATGTAAGTTTTGGTGTGAGATAAATAAATCCATAAGAACACTACTATCACTATCTTTTTAAAAGTAAAACACACCTTTATGCACATGTTTATGAACTAATATGCTACTAGTAAATATCAAACTTTGTGTCATATATATATATATATATATATATATATATCAATCTGTGTCTTATATATATATATATATATATATTTATATATATGAGTACATAAAGAACTGTGTGGTATGCATGCAAATTTCCCAAAATGAAAAGAAATGCATAAACTGCCCAAAGTAAATCCTTCAAAAAGAACTCAATTGCAGTCTTTCACCACAAAGTCCTGTTTTTTTTTCATCCTTCAAAATGAAAAAAGTTTCTAACCTGCACTCAACTGTAGAACCAAATGATCAATATCTTTAACATCTACAATTTGTTGAGGAGTCATTATCTGCTCCCCCTAACTCTTGTGGGCGCTGATTATCCCTTCACTACAGCAGGTGATGGAGGTAAACACAGTCTCTTCTTCACCTTGTTCCATGAATCTTTACCATCAGTGCTCTCAATCTTAACATCGCTAAGTGAACCATGGAACCAGCTCTTCTCCCTTGAAGACTCAGTCTGCGCCATGTAGCTCGGGAGTACTGTCATTGAACTCGTTAGACTCTCATCAGATGAACCAGCAAGGCTTCTTCTTCTTCTCCTTCGCCTCTCTGACTGTAAGCTTGTCAGGCTTTTTGTGCCATCATCTGATGGATGCCAGCCGCTTGTTGGACTCGCAGTTTTGATCTTGGAAGGAGTTGCAGGTGACTGCTGGTTAGGCGGCTGTGTTGATCTCTCTGGTGTGTGTCGAAAAGAACATGCTTTACTGATCTCTGCTTTGTCGACACCTACAATGGCGCTCCGGTGGCTTGCAGTCATCCAAAGCTCCAGCCAGCTCCAGCCCCATTGCGGGTTGTTTCCATCCATGAAATTTGGGTTCCCCTGCCTCGAAGGGCTCTTCCACTGTAACGAGTAAGGAAGGCATTTACATACATACCAACAATTCCTATGTGTGTACATATCCAACTTTTAAACTTTGTTTTTTACATTTGTACCAGGTAAATCATTTATATCATATCAAAAAAAATCAATATTTTAAGTTTATTGCATATTTTTCATGCATAGATTATGAAAACCAGAACTCTTAACTATCAAGGTGTTTGTTTGCTTTGCCCTGATGGCCTTATGATTTTGCCGGTTGGTGAAACTTCCCAAGAGATCACCTTTCTTAGGAGTGCTCCCATATGAGCATGGCTAATTTTTGAGTTTTTAATGAAATTTTACCGTTACGCCAAAAGATGCCTCAATGTTTAAGAGTTTAACTTCATTTTACTTAAGGGGTGTCACAATCTCCTCTACTTAAGTATCCGAAGTCCCCTTTAGTGCTCTATACCAATAATCATTCACGAGACGGATGAGATTCTAGAGGCGGCTCCTATAGGTTCAAGAGGTGACTCCTATAGGTTCAAGAGGTGGCTCTTACCATGTAACACTTTGTCCCATCTTGGGTTCAAGAGGCGGCTCCCATAACTTAGTACATTTGTCTGTATATCACTTAGTTCCCATCTTTCGGCTAGTGTAATGCTCTGATATCATTTATGACAGCCCAAACTCTCACCCATCTAGGAATTATTCATTTTGGACTAATGGCCTCATGGTTTTGTCTCATTGGTGTAACTTCCCAGGAGTTCACCCATCCTAGGAGTGCTACCATGCGAGCACGATTGGCTTTAAAGTTTCTATCAAAATTTCACAGTTACACCAAAATGTACCTCGATGTTTAAGAGTTCAGTTTCATTCTACATAAGGGGTTTCACATAAATATGGTGGCATACATGTAAAAATTGAAGTTTAGGTGTGGTTAGAGGAATTTTCAGAGCATCCACACAATAGAAATCAAACGCAGAAAAGCTGAAAAAAGCAAAATACCTGATGACTGAATGCGTAAGCTAATGCTCTTTCTCTTCTCATGAGAGCCTCCTGCTTGCTTAAAAGACTTGCTTCAATTTGTTCTTTGGACTGCATGCTGTCATCCCACTCCTCGCTTATCTGTTCAGCAAATAAAGTAAACATTTTACTCTGAAAAAATTTCAATAATGCATATATATTTAAATTGTTCTAATGTGGCCAATGCCTTAACTTCAGATCTGAATTTAAATACTCATTATAATTCAATAAATTTTGTAAAAAAGAAAGGGAAGATTCACATAGATACCACTTATTTCCCATGTATTTACATATTTACTACCTAAAAGTTATCTTTTTACATATATATGCCACCTTACCTATGCATAAAAAGATATATTTCACTACTTAAAAGTTAAAATAATGATATTTATGATGTGATATGAAAGATTTGGGTGGTATAAATGTACAAAGAGTGAAGTCTAGGTCTTAGATATATAAATACATAGGAATTAAAGTGTATCTATGTAAATGCCCCAAAAGAAAAAGATGTTACAAGTGAAATCAATAGTATAAACTAAAAATGAAATCTTGTGCAAATATAAAATAAGACTTTCTTGAGTGTATATTATCTAAATAAGAAACCATGATGTGTATTATTATATTGTTTATTTTAATATGCATTGTTATATATTATTGTCCATTACACTAAATTATTCTTATATTGACTCAAAACATATTCTAGCAAACTCTTGTTTAGCTTCAAAAAGAATAGTTATCTATGCCTATGATTTGGTTAAACTACAAAAGATATTGAAACAAATTGCATTAAGTAGATGAAATATAGCATGGTAATTTCATTGCGAAAACACTAAAGCTCATGCACTAATGCTAGAAAATTAAAAAGTTAGCATATGAAAATGAGAGAACAAAACTTTTAATTATTAACCATGCAACATTTCTATTGAATCCTCTAGTCTGCTATCAAGTTTGTATTTTCCTAATGGTAATATCTCTATTCCAACAGAATAATGTGTGTTAACCTACTTATTCTTTAGGAGAAAGTTAGAAATCTTAGATCACAATGGATTTTAAGATTCTGACGGGTCAGATTAGAAGTAAACTAAGGCCATAAAGTTAACATATGGACATGTGAAATCCAAGCACAAAGAAGGCATTTAGGGAACAAACTCCATAGCATAAAACAACGGGAAAGCCACATACCTTACATCAAAGAAGTAAGAAAATAAGGTTAACTAGGTAAATTTCATTACTAAAACACTAATCCTCGTGCACTAATGCTAGTAAATTAAAAAAGCAGCATATGAAAATGAGCGAACAAAGACTCTACTTACAAGATGTGGTTATATAGATTCAATCATGATTAAAGAAGGAGAAGAAATGCAACGAAGAGAAATATGAGGTTCCATACGTGCATCTTTTCAAGCTCCCTTTCCTGCTTAAGTAGAAGCTGTCGTTGAAGAGTTTGATTCCCCTCTATCAACCTGATCCTCCTCGAACGAATCTGTGATTGAATTTTGGCCAGCATTTGCATGCAGCGCAATGTCATCTCGGCTTGACGCTTGGCTCCATTTCCATTAATAAGGGTCTTTAGTCGAATCAACCCTTTCAGAGCTCGTAGAGCTCGCCTGGCCTGCAACGTATTTGGAAACATGTAAGCTCATCACTAACCATGAGTCAAAGAAGAAGACATGATGTCCATCAGTTGCTAACAGTTGATTAGGAATTTTTGATATTATTAAATTTTCCAAGCCTCTAATTAAGATATAACAGATAAAAATTTGATGCAAAAGGACTGAAAAGCTTAAATCAATAGCTGTAGATTCATAATCAACCCACAAATTGTATTACTTTCATTTCCTTCAGCTTTCAACTTTGTAAAATAATTATGAAAGATCTACATACATACCACTCAATTCCTATGCTCAATTCCTATGTATTTGCATATCTAACACCTAAGCTTCAATTTTTAAATACAAGCGACCTTAACTTTGTATAAAAAGATGTATTTCACTGTTTAAAAGTTAAAATGATGTGTTTTTTTGATGTGGTATGAAAGTTTTGAGTGGTGCATATATAAAATGTAAAGTTTAGGTGTTTAGATATGTAAACATTACGGAATTGGGTGGTGTGTATGTAAATTCCCCAATAATTAAAATATAAATGAAAAATGCTTATGAGTATAAGCTTCTGATTGATGCTACAATCTCCCAAGTTTTTAATGTGGTAGACCTTAATATGTATCATAATCACATCTCCTTGGATAATATTAATACCCAAGCTTTTAGTTTTAATACTAAACTATATGTACCAATAAATAAATTCTAGTCCCCTACATATTAAGTTTTGAAGTATTTTTGGCCAACCTAAGCTTTCAACTCATATTCTTAACCCAATTTGTCCTATTTTGACAATTTTGAACACAAGTTGTCAACCATAACTAAAGTTGGCCTCCACAACACTATTTTGACCTTCCAAATCACTTTTGACTTGCCACATCATCATTCCTTATCGCCATTGTTGTCCGTCTTCCAAACACCCCCCACCACCCCCCCTCTGTCGCATTAATTACTTGTTTAAAAATTAACTATCTTTGCAAAAAAAATTGACCTAGAATGATTGAAAACAATATTTGATGCTTCAATACCCTCCCACCACCAAACCTCCATTTTCCAAGCCAAAAACATGCACCCCTGTTACACCAATGCCTAGCCTAAGAACAATTTGGTCTTTTATACCCCTAAGGGAAATGTAGTCTTTTATTATTATTATTGTGAGGTATAAATAGGCTTATTATGTTTAGTGTTATGTTTATGGATGAGATTATTGTGGTGAGTCTTAGGTTTAGAGTTTGGGAAACATTTCTTACCTCTCGAAATGTAGGAATTGGGAGAGATTGTCTATATCTCAAATTGTAGGACCTTTGCATTCATATTGAGTTGTTTGGATTATTAAAGAAAAGTATTTGTTTTGCCCTAATTTCTATGGAAATGCATGTTGAGTTTGACGCAGGATCATATCAATCCCTTTCTCTATGTTTCGTTCTCACTCAAAATCAATATAATCATCTTGATTGAATGAAAACGATGATGATTGTTAGGTTAAGTTTCTCTTAAGAGCTCTCGAAGTTTATTCCTTTTGCATGCTTTTCATTCTAAGAGGACTTCTTAAGTGCGTAACGGGTGTGTAGTCTTGCAAAACATTCAGGAAATAAAGATTCAATCTTGATAAAGAGTTCCTCAACAAGGATATTCATTGGTTCCAATAAAGCTTGAGTGTGAGAAAGACTACCTAGCAGATTAATAAAAGAATTATAGTAGTGTTGTAGTCTTGTGAGAATGTATGTGTTTCTAAGGGCATCTACACAAATACCATCTAACTCCTATGTATTTGCATATCAAACACCTAAACATAACTTTTTTACATTAATACCGCCCAAATCTTTCTTGTCACATAAAAAATACCACCATTTTAACTTTCAAAAAGTGAAATACACATAATCATTCATAGGTAAGGTGACATGTATGTAAAAATTGATGTTAAGGTGTTAGCATGGGTAGAACAAACATTATTTTTGAGGATGGGCAAAATCATCAAATGCCTATATATATATATATATATATATATATATATATATATAAGTTGTATGGCTCAAAATTACTAAAGTGCCTAACTACATAAGAAAAAATATCAAATATGACTATTTCTATAGAAAAATTTCAAATTTAACCTGGTTTCACTCTTGGGAGATAGATATCCAAATATTATTTCTTGTACTTTTTAAAATTTTTATAGCAGTTTTGTTTCCAATAATTTGGTGTTCTTCACTAAAACTACAAACTTCAATTATTAAAAAAAAAAAAAATCTCAATATGACATATAACATGCTACCATTAGCAAACATTAAATAAATGAATAATATAAGAAGAACTTGCTTTCATGTACCTGATATCCACGGAAAGCAGTTTGGATCTTGATAGCCGCTACCTCCCTTGAATCGCCAGTAAAATTTGCAGAAGAGCTGAGCCGAACAACCTCTTCGGTTGTCTGAACTGTACCCGCAACTCCAACAGAGCACACATTCCCGCTCTGTCCTCGCTCCTCCTCTGCCAATTTGATCTCTTCCGTGTGCGGCCATGGATGAACTGGTTGAGAAACTCCTGAAACCGCCACTGGAGCAGTATTTTGGAGCTTCTCAGACATCCATGGCTTCCAATGCTTTGATTTCCAGCAACCCCATTCACTCGATTTCTAGTTGAAAGATGATATAAAAGTAAGATTTTTGTTACTGACTCAGCTCAGCGAGCATTTAGTAATGACAACAGATACAACTGAAACAGGAAGATGAAATCAAAAACCTCGCCTTTCTTTTCCTTGGATTTGGGACTGAAGATCTTCCTAATGGCGGAGACAAATTTCTTCCCCATCTTCCCCATTTCTTCCTCTTTCTCTTATATCACTGCATACATCCAACCAACAAATTTTTTATATCAAACTTCGAACAAACGCATCGGCGATCCTGAAACAGCTATCTGATCAAATAAACCTCCAAAAAAAAAAAAAAGGCAATCTTTGAAACAAAATGTTCAGTACCTGACGCTTTTCTCCAAGCCGCAATCTTTAGAAAAGGAGGATGCCTATCATAATGGATTAAACCAGTAAGCAGAGACAAAATGAACCGAAAGTGGTCAGTGGGAGTCAGAGATTCGGCGGTAGAAGGTTTGGTGAGGGTGGAGAAGAACAGGCGAGCTAAAGTAGAGCGTGAGCTCATTGATTCGGAGTGGGGGAGGAAATTGCGGGCGAAAGATGCGGAAATGCGGCCGTGGGTTAGTTGAAACACCGTCCGCTTGCGTGCGGTTGCAGGCAGGCATGTGGGAAGCAGTTGTAGCATGAATTTAGTATGAGTAGTACTTTTGAAAAATGGCTTCTTTATTTGGGGCTTTTGCATCCATGACTCTCAATTCTCTTTTATTTACATGTCTTGACATCAAAATTTTAATTTTTTTACATTCACTCCACCCAAATCTCTGCCATTTTAAACTTTTAAAAGTAAAATACAACTTTTTATGCATAAGGAAGGTGACATGTATTGAAGTTTAGGGGTTGGATTTGTAAATACAAAAGATTGATATAATGGTTTTATGTAATTAATAATTTAGTTTTCTATCAAATAAATTACTCTAGAGGATCCTTGCTTGCTCTATTGCTCATGCCATATAATGCAAAGGCCTTATAAAATTGGCCTTTTGATTGAAGGTGGATGATAAGAAGGCTATAACTTCTCCAAAACAATTAAGGTTGAAGACAATCTAAATTTAAATTCATCTCAAAAAGTCAAACACTTAAGAAAGTGACCATTAGGTTTAAAATTATTAAAGAAGAGAAATTTTATGACAAATAAGCTCTCCCCATATTCCCTAATCTTGTTCCACCAAAGAGGAAGAAACTCCTAGTAAAGTTTGGTATATGATATTGACATGAAGGATCCAACAACTTTCTTTGAGTATAAATTAAACTTCTTAAATAATAGAATGAAGAAGAAGAGCTCACACTCATGAGAAGGGAATGTGCTACAATAAGATGCATCATAGTGACTTTGAGAATATAGTTGAGGCCAACTAGAGCAACTCAAAGGAAAATGATTGTAATTTACTTGAGTTTGAAGAAATGATTGTGGCTGCTCAAAGCTTTAAATCTAATGAAATTTCTCAATGCAAAAAAAAGATGGAGGAATGACATAATTTATATGAATTAATATCCCCATCCATTATAATTGAATTATGAACAAAATTATAAAATTAAAATAAAAATATTTAAAAGTAGTTGGAAATTAAAGGTGTGATCAAATGTGATACCATGAGAAAGTTTTCTACTTTGTACAAGTTATTGCAGAGCAAAATCTTAACTTCTCCAAAACAATTAAGGTTGAAGACAATCTAAATTTAAATTCATCTCAAAAAGTCAAACACTTAAGAAAGTGACCATTAGGTTTAAAATTATTAAAGAAGAGAAATTTTATGACAAATAAGCTCCCCCCATATTCCCTAATCTTGTTCCGCCAAAGAGGAAGAAACTCCTAGTAAAGTTTGGTATATGATATTGACATGAAGGATCCAACAACTTTCTTTGAGTATATGAGAAGGGAATGTGCTCCACTAAGATGCCTCATAGTGACTTTGAGAATATAGTTGAGGCCAACTAGAGCAACTCAAAGGAAAATGATTGTAATTTACTTGAGTTTGAAGAAATGATTGTGGCTGCTCAAAGCTTTAAATCTAATGAAATTTCTCAATGCAAAAAAAAAGATGGAGGAATGACATAATTTATATGAATTAATATCCCCATCCATTATAATTGAATTATGAACAAAATTATAAAATTAAAATAAAAATATTTAAAAGTAGTTGGAAATTAAAGGTGTGATCAAATGTGATACCATGAGAAAGTTTTCTACTTTGTACAAGTTATTGCAGAGCAAAATCTTAACTAGTTAGTGAGCTGTTTGTCAAACTTTTCGATGAAAAACATTGCTAAGTTTGTCAAGAACTATAAAAGAAGGACACTTGATTAAAATAAAAATTTCTATACTAAAATTAATTTTTTTCTTCTCATCTTCAGTAGAAGCTCACATAAGAGCAAGTGAATTATTAAATTAAATTCTATCTAAGTTAGCATGATTTTGAAAAGAGAGTGAAAAGCATTATATAATCAAAATTTTGCACATCAAATCCTAACTCTCCTGTTTTATTATTATTTTCTGAATCTCACAATGTTAAAAACTCACAACTATGAGATTAGGATCTGTCTTAGCATTTCTTTAACTTTGATCTTAAACTAAAACTAACTAATGAAATATTAAATGATGGCATAGTTAGTATAATTTGAAGAAAAATTCTGTAAATCATTATTTTTTCAATGATAAATTGATCATTTTGTTACGTTTTATGGTAAATATCTTTTGACCTACTCGTTCCATAAAGAGATTAATAGTAAGTTATTGGATTATCCTTTTGCAAATTTATAATTAAAACTATTGATTTAGCTTCTAGTTATCTCAATATAAAAAGAGTAGAAAATTAATAATTAACCGGGTTGATAAAGTTGTTTTTTCAATTATTGCTCATATTTAATTATGACCTTCCTACTAGCACACTTACATAGAGATCAACAAAGAATACTGGTAAAGTTATTTGAGTGATGAAATTAATAGATTTATTAGAAATCTTACTTGCCTACAAGCACACTTACAAAGTGATTAGCAAGATGCACTACATTTCACTTTTTTAATTAAAATCTTCTTAAGAAATAACTCTTTTCTCTTTATGTTTGTTTCTTTGATTTCTCTCATCTTTACCTTTTAAGAATATTGCGAAGAAATTCTTGATCATGCATGTTATCATCCTTGATTTTTAAAATCTTGGTCATTTGAGCTTGGATGGAAAGAGTAGGGATGTTCAAAAGAAGAAGATGATATAACAAAGCAATCATCAAATGCCGACTCATGCTCATATTTATAGGCTCTTGTTGATGTGAATGTGTGCATCCATTTAAACTAGATTTATCATTGAAAAAAGTATCAATGACATGACTATCAATGTGATAACTCATCAAGATAATAAAATTGTTAACAATTACTTACTTTTTAATAATATAATTCAATTATTTAATTCTTTTAATCTTTTTACAAACTAATTTTATCAATAAAAAATAAGAGAAAGAAATGTACACTCATATATTTTATTAATTGGATTCAAGCTAATCTATTTAATGTTCTTAGTAAGTTAATCATATAAGAGGAACAACAAACTCGTTAAGTTCATCATAAATTTTCTAAGCTCACCACAAACTCACTAGTCTCACCAAACGCTTGAGAGAATCACATATAACTTCCTATAGTTACCCCAAAGATGCAAAATTCAAGTTGAACCCATCAAGGCAATGCTACAATCACTATAGAGAGGTTGAATATGTTGAATTTCTCATGACCTTGTACTGAAGTCATACATCATAAACTACTTCTAGAGGATTAAAAGCTTCCTCTCAGCAAATCGAATATGCCAATTAGTTGATCAAATGATGATTACAATTAAAAATTAACATGTGAATTTTATGTATTTTTGTAACATGCTTTATATACTTTATAACAAGCAATTACACACACACACACACACACACACACACATATTGAAAAGGTTCATCGCCGATCAACCCCATAGTCTGACTGAGGGGGGGATCCCCATTCCAGACAGGTGTGCAATTCAATTCTACAGAAGGATTGAACCCCCGACCTGAGGGACTTATACCAAAGATTGCAACCAATGAGTCAGGTTAAGACACGCACGCACACAAACACACAAATATATATATATATATATATATA
>NW_018164665.1:1850650-1851897 GCF_001263595.1 Phalaenopsis equestris
TATATATATTGGAGGAAAGAGCGGCTTATGACTCCTTAGGTGTATACATTCATACATATAGCAATGCCTATAGTCTAAACCTATAAATAGAAGGTTAGGGGGAAGAACGTATGATACCTCATGTCATTTGTACTAAAGTTTTGCACTTTATTAACAAGTAAAATCTTTAAATTTCTCATTCTAGACCCCATTTCTCTCTTTTATTGTTCTCTCTCTTGTCTTATGAACACTTATTAGTAAGTTTATTATATTCTCCACGGTCAAATAAGAATCCAATTATAAGAAAATAAAGTTTTAAGAATAATTTTACACTTATAATACTACTATAA
Source organism: Phalaenopsis equestris (assembly GCF_001263595.1). Taxonomy (NCBI): domain Eukaryota; kingdom Viridiplantae; phylum Streptophyta; class Magnoliopsida; order Asparagales; family Orchidaceae; genus Phalaenopsis; species Phalaenopsis equestris. The sequence goes on from NW_018164665.1 coordinate 1,850,980, forward strand.
TAAGAATTAACAAAAAATAATTATCATTAATACACTCATGTGCAATTATGCAATTGATATGGCTATAAGTACTTATATATTAATTCAATACTCATGGTATCTATAACTAAATCATAATATTTTAAGGATATTTTTGCAATTTGAACCTAAAATTGAATAAATTTACCAAATCAATTTTTTTTTTTATTTGGACCTTTTTTATACTTGTAATGTTTTGTAGCCATCACTTGCCATCCCATCTTATTATAATAACTATACTACCTTTCTTGCATGATGTTAAATAAAAAGTTATATAATTTTTTTTTCGAGTCATTTCAAGCCGAACACGAGCGAACAAACCGTTGTTCATGTTCGACTCGTTTAAATTTCGAGCTTAAAAATTTGTTCGTGTTCGGCTCGTTAGGCTTAATGAACACGAGCTGCTTAACGAGCTTAACGAGCCGAACACCAGCTGTTCACGAACAACGAGCCAAATTGACAGCCCTACTTGCATCACTTAACAAAATTTGAAATCTTCCACAATAAAGTTAAAGTGCAATGTCAACCTTGCAATACTTCATCACCAACTTTCTCTCTCTTGAAATAGCACAAATAACTCATATATATATATATACTCTGAATCTCTGATCTTCTATCATTTTCTTTATACTATTGTCCCTATAATGCTTTCGGTGATTGCTAAGAGGTTTTCCTCTGTATATGCAGATGCCACATCATGACCGTTGAACAATCAGGAGGGATGGCTCTGATCTTACTCTCATCCTCCAGCACTGCTTGATGGACGAACCTGATTGAATCCTGAAATCATGATACAACATTATTTTTTAAGTATAATTTAAAAAACACATAGAATTCAGTGGCCACCATGCAAACTTCCACCCCACTACGTACTTAGTGCTTCATATATATATATATATA
>NW_018164665.1:1856519-1891751 GCF_001263595.1 Phalaenopsis equestris
CATGGCAGTGTGGTGGAATATATATATATGGATAATTACATGGAGATCACACGAAACATTGATATTTATAAATTAAGCGTCTACGTGATTTTCATGAACTATCGAAACACTGGACTACTGAGAGTTTGGTCAAAATGAAAGATAGGGGTTGGGGTTTTACCGTGAATTTTGATATTTGAGTGAGAATTTGAAAAATAGATGAAAGAGGGCGGTTGGATTTGTAAATAGGAAGTTTCGGGCGGTCTTATATGTAAAATATGAAGTGGAATTTGGTAGATTGGATCACTTTGCTTGTGATCAAAGAGAGTTTTTCAAATAAACTTTTTTTGGTTAGTAAAATGATGTTAGGTGGTGAGTTGTGTAATGAAATAGAGCTCACAACAATAATATGAATTGGAAAAGACACCCCAACCTCTCTACCAACAAGAATAGAGCAATTATATGTACTATTTAGTAGGTGGATTATATCACATTTATGGTATAAATTAAATTAAAAAGTCTTTGCACCTAACATTTTATATATTATAAGTTGGTAATTTGCATGAATGACTTTTTTCCATTCTATGAGTTTAATAGAACGGGGGTTTGATTTTAATTTTATGATAGGTTTTTCACGTAAAAATTTTGGTGTCATTTACACTGGATTCAACAATTTGGGTATTTACGTGCAGGATTTTCGTGTAAAACTTGAATCTTGAAGCCCCACTTTTTATATGTGAATTTTCATGAAAGCAACATGTACGAAAGTTGGGTTGTTTCCATATATTGCGCCCTCTTTCTTTCATTTTTTTATCAGATTCTCAATGATTTGATCATGACACGCGTAAATACATTAGTTATGCAGTTTAAAGACATCACCTGGCTACTAGATTTTGTAAATAGTAATGTTTTGGGTGCTAGTATGTAATTATCCCACAAAAATAATGACTTATTTGAGTGAAAACAAGTAACATTTGGACATAAATATAGTATGAAACTTTGAAGCCATGCAATATTAGAAAGATTTACATACATATCACTTAATTCCAATGTATTTACAAACTAACTATAAGCTTCAACTTTTACATTATTGTCACTTTAACTATACATGAAAATGTTTATTTCACTTTTTTTAAGTTAAAATGATCGTATTTTTGATATGATACGAAAGATTTGAGCAGTATTAACGTGTGTGTGTATATACGTAGGATAGGAATGGGGTGGTATTATGTAAATGCCCCATATTAATATTGTTGCAAAAATAACCTGAGAGCTATGAGGAATGGAGGAAGAACGGCCCCAACGCTCTGGATCCCATAGAATTGAGCTGTTGAATGCAAAACCTGAAATGTTGATCTTTGCATGTGGTCTGCTCTCTACAGTTCCATTGCCTGATTCTGAGCTAACATTTATGTGTTTTGTTGACTGTAAAGTTCTATTTTTGTTTATGAGCTCCTTCGATTGCCATCCGACAACCCTCGAAGAATTGCAAATCGGTCCTTCGACGATCATCTTCTTCCTGCTCGCAGATGCCCTCGCAACCGGCCATGCCCCAAAAACCCTAAAATTTTCATTTAATTATTAGCAAACAATTAGAAATTAGAAATGAGATGACCATCAAAAAGCCACATTTAGGACTCTTAACGATCTGATTTTGAGCCGAGATAGGGTCGGCTTAAAATGGGGTTGATTAGACTCAGTGCAGCTCGAGATCGGCTCGTGACTTATTATATTTGATTTCAAGCAGAGCCGGCTCGAAATTGAGTTGAGCTCGATTCACCTCGAAATCGAAACGGGATTGCTCAAATTGAGTTATTTGGACCCGTTCCAGTAGTTTGAAATCGGCTCGTTACTCATTATATTCAATCTTACTTAGTATTATATATATAATTTTTATAAGTAAAAAAATACTACGAGTTAGTTCTAGCCGATCAATATATCACTTTAAAAATATTAGCTGCTCAGCTCATTTAGTTCTATCCGAGCCAAAATTTGAATCGACTTTCGAGCGATTGACGATGTTCGAGCTAAAATCATAGCTCAAACCACATTATAATTGGCTGAAAGTGAGGTTAGGTAATTCATGTTGTTTTATTCTTCTATGATAGGTGGATGCGTGTGGACATAAAAAAGGAAGAAGTTGGTGCCATTATCATTGATTCAGTCACTAAAAAAATTGAATTTTATCAATCATTCATGGTTGTTAACCAGTCACAGTAGTTGCAGATTGCAAGGTTTCTAAGCAAAAATAAAAGATTGTCCTATAAATTTTATCTGAAATCACCAAATTTTGATCGAAAAACGGTAAAAATATTACGCGCGAACAAAAGATTAGGTACAAATTGATGGTATTAGAGTGATATTGGGATGATATTGTCATGAACATATGAATTAGAATCAATCAATCTTACTCTATTTGTCGGATCTGCTCGAAGAAATGGAGAGGATAGATGTCGAGAAGACTTGCAAAGAGCACAATTCCATCCAACCGGTGCTGTTCGACATGGTTGAGGGCTACATTTCTTTGATGGTAGGCTTCAGCATTAGCATCAGTGAAGTTCTCCTTATAGGTGATGTGGCGGTACATGATTCCGGTCTGCCGGAGCATCCTCGTCGTTGCCGGAGAATCGAAATTGGCCTCCACGACAATCCATAGGAGAGGCGGCGGCACCAGCCTGAGAGTGTTGGCTAATCTCCACAAAGAAGGTAGTTTGAATGGGTCTGTGGGTTGGGTGGTGGTTATGATTATTAGATGTTGGTTGAGGGCGAGCTCTTGGTGGTTTTCATGGCAGTGTGGTGGAGCTGAGTGAGAGGGTTTGGGATGGAGTTGTAGGAGGAGGGTTCGGTTAATGGATTCCATCTTGAGATCGGAGACGCCGAGGTTTCGGATGTCGGCGGCGGAGGGATGGGTGGAGAAGATAGAGATGGTGGCGGTCGTCGGGGCGAAGCCGATGAAGAAGCCCATGATGAAGCAGAGGGAGAAGTGGATGAGGACCTTCTTCCATGCATGGGTTTTTTTTCTGGGTTTATCAGAGGAGTTTACCATCAAGATTCTCTTTTGTAGTGGTTCTATGGAGGGGGGAGGAGAGGGGAAGGGGTTGGAATGAGTTGGGATGGAGAAGGTGGTGGATTCAAAAAGGAAGGGAGGTCAGGACCCGAGTAAGTCGGGGGTTTCAGATTTTTACTTATATTAGAGAGTAATTTAGTCTTTTGTCTCTCCTAAAGTATTAATTTAATCTCTTCTGAAATGTTATTTTGCTCCTCTCAAAAAAGAAATTGATTCCACCCCCTTTGGATTTGGAGAATGGGCTAAATGCTTCTCCTCTCTTGAAGCTAAAGAAAGAGAGGATGGTGGTTAAGAGAGATTTATGATGGTTTGGAGGGGAAGCTAACGTCTAGTGACAGTGGCTTGAAATATAAATCTAATATATATATATATATATATTATTGATTGAAGGATGGCCGGAGGTTATGATTCGAGCCTCGGCCCTCATGATAACTGATAAGTAGATGCTCGATCAACTGATCTGAATACACACGACAAACCTAACCACAAAATTATGGACCAAACTCTGGATTAGTCAATGTTCTTTATACACTTGCCATAGAGCAAGAAATAAGATTGTTCCTATTTGACACAATACAATTCTATATATATATATATATATATATACTGATCTCTGTCATGGAATTTCTTCTTCCTATGGTCCCTATAATGCTTTCACTGATCACAAAGTAATTCCCCACTGTATATGCAGATGCTGCATCATGACCGTTGAGCAATCAGAAGGGATGGCTCTGATCTCAGTCTCATCCTGCAGCACTGCTTGATGGACGAACCAGATTCAATCCAGAAATCATGATAAAAAAATTATTTTTTAAGTATAATTAAAAATAAAAAATTCAGTAGTGCGCCACCATGCAAACTTGCACCCCCACTACGTACCTACCAACTGCTTTTATATGTGGGGGATATTTACATCCCCCTTGCATGATATATATATATATATATATGTATATATGTGGAATTTGGTAGATTGGATTACTTGTGATGGAAGAAAGTTTATCAAAAAGACCTTTTTTTGGTAAATAAGAAAATAGTAGGTGGTGAGTTGTGTAATAAGATAGATTGGAAAAGACACACCAACCTCCCTTCCAAGAAGAGAAGGGCAATGATGCAAATCATGCTGTTCTTCTTAGATTTATGGTATAAATTAAATAAAAAAAGTCTTTGCACCTAACATTTTATATATTACAAGTTGGTAATATGCATGAATGCCTTTTGCTATTCTATGAGTTTAATAGAGCAGTGGTTTAGGAGAAAAATTTGACATTTGCGTGTGTAAACGTAGCGCTGCGTACGTCCGAGAGGTTATTCAAAGGGTATTTGGGGGTTATATCTGCGTTATACCCCCTGTAACCTCCTTTTATCCGGTATAGGTGGGTTACCGAGAGGTTAAATAGGGTATGACGCAGATATAACCCCCATTACTCTCTGAATAACCTCTCAGACATACGCAGCGCTGTGTACTTACATACGCAAATTTTTCTCGTGGTTTAGTTTTCTTTTTATGACATTTTTTTTTGTTAATTTTCGAGATGAATGTTGAAATGAGAATATAAATTGTAAAAAGGGTTAAAATTATAATTTTGCAGATGATATTGTATGAATGTGAGTGTTTTGTCTATGAACAATTAATTAATACATATGTTTAATGTAATAAGATAGCAATATGTTAAAATATATGTGTGACAAAGTTATATATATATATGAGATATATACTTTAAAAATATTATAGGCATGGTTTCGTAAAATTATAGGTTTGATATGTTAAAATATTTGTAGAATCAGCTCATGTTCGGAGATGTAGGAGGATTTTCTTGGTCACTCCTATTTTTAAGCCCTCCCAAATCTATATCATATTATTATTATTGATATGCCACCAACAAATTCTGATCATCCGACATTAATCTTGAGGCATGAAACTGGTCTCAAGACAAGCTTTTGAGCAAAAAATATTTAAATCTTGATAAAAAGTCATCTAAAGCTTTCATTTCAGCAAACAACCAAACTGAACTGCTTGATGACACATAACCATTGACACCAGAATTGGTCCAATCCGAGTCAAATCAAGCACCAATGAAGATATTAAACCATGTTTGGGAGTTTTTGGGACATATTTGAATGATCAAATAATTGTCAAATGCAGTGATTTTATAGTCAAATTGAGAGTTTTGACAAGATGAATCCAGCGAGCTCAAGATTGATCAATTCTGACATTGTTAAGACACTCAAATGTCCATCAAATACTGTTTGATTGCAGGAAGTTTAAAGCTTTGAGAATGAGGTAAATCCCAACATCATTCCTACCACCATCGATCGCCGTTGACTACCGTTGACCGTCATCAATCATCGTCAACCATCGTCGACCACCGTCAACCACCACCAACCGGCCTCCACCGATCGCAATCGAATGTCACCCACCTCTTACAACAAGTTCATTCACACGTCGACGTTGTAATTTGGAAGACTTTGTAACCCATTGTTCCAGCTGTGGAACAAGGAGTCTCTATAATCATCAACTTATAGTGAATTTTTACAACTGGGTCTGACATCGTGATTTGTTACCCTTTATGAGTTTTCCACATAAAAACGTCTGGTGTCATTACTGATTGTTTTCTTTTATCCAAACATGTGCTAAATTCTCGTGCAATGCTAAGACGATAATCCATTACTCTATCACCCCCAAAGTTTCTAGCACACATCAATTATTATTTTTATTTGATAGTTTGTGCCCATATGTAAAAGATATCAATAACACAACATTATTTAGGAAAAGAAAATTTCACTACAAATGAGAAAAGGGATGATGCCTCTTAACCTTAAACATCTTCATTGCATATATATCAAATACAATAAAATTCGCATGCAATTATTCCGAATTGAGTGGTAGGTATGCAATCAAGTTGCCCTTTTTAATTTTTACATAAATACCTTAATTGAATACCTAAACAATTCTTACATATTTACATATCTAGCACCTGAACTTGAATTCTTACATATCTACCACCTTTTCTGTGTATAAAAAGGGAAAAAAATGTTACGTCAAGACTCCGAACGTAGAGCTAAGTTCGAATTGCAATAGTCGTTGTGTTTAGGGGTGTAAACGAACCGAACACGAACGAACAAAGCTAGTGTTCGTGTTTGATTCGTTTGAAATTTAGTTTGTTTGAAATAAGCTCGTGTTTGAATTTATTCGTGAAGTCATTGTTCGTGTTCGTTTCTTAACGAACGAGCCGAACACGAGCTGTTCGCAAACGACGAGCCAGTTTGACATCCCTAATATTAATATAAGTATATTACTATTATTATTTTATTATATATTATAATTTATAAAATTTAATTTTTTTAAAATATCATAAATTTATTTTTGTATAATTATTTTAAATTATTTTATATTTTAAACAATAACTATTCGAACACGAACGAACGCATCACTGTTCGTGTTTGTTTCGTTTAACTAACTGAACGAAAAAAAAATTTGTTCACGTTCGTCTCGTTTACTTATCAAACGAACCGACGAATCATTTACTTATCGAACGAATCAAACACGAACTCATTGATGAACCGAACACGAACTGTTCACGAACAACGAGCTTTTTTGACAGCCATAGCTGTGTTATAGGAATATCCCGCTGTGTTATAAGAATATTTTACCAGCTTATTTGTGGAAAATGAAGTGTTATAGGAATATCCCGCTGTGTTATAGGAATATTCCACAACGTTATTTGTGAAAAATGAAGTGTTAATGGAAGATTATCCCGCGTTACTTGATTTGGGGCTGTGTTATTCCAATAATATTTTAGAAGAGCAAATAACAGTGGAAATTGAAATAACACGGGGAATATGCCGAATAACACATCCTCAAATCAAGTAACGAAGGTGAATATTCCAATAACACCGCAAAGTAATCGAATAACACCGCATAATACTCGAATAACACTTCATTTTTTACAAATAACACTGATGGAGTATTCCTGTAACACAACCGGAGATTCTAATAACACATCTACTATTAGAGTCCGAACGTACCTCTACGTTTAGAGTCCTGACGTAATATGCGCTCAAGAAAAAACATGTTTCACTTTTTAATAGTTAAGATAGTGGTATTTTTTTATGTGATATGAGTGATTTGGTTGGTAAAAATGTAAGAAAATAAAGTTTAGGTGTTAGATATGTAAATACATAGGAATTTGGAGGTACCTAATATTTTGATTACACATTCAACGTGATTGTTAATATGATATTCAAATTTAGTTCTATATTAAACTTAGTTTATAACTTAATCATAAACTATGTGATTTATTTTACTTATTATGAAAGGAACTTATAATGTAATGCTAGCTATAATCAAATTCACCTTAAAGCCGAATTCGAGTCGAGTTGGGGCTGGCTTGAAATTGGCTCAAATGGATTGAGTTCGGATCAAAATCAGCTCGTGGCTCTTCATGTTCAATTTCGAGCTGACCCGGCTTCAATTCGAAAAGAACTGACTCAAATTTGAGTTATTTGAATCTAGTCCGGCTCGAAATCAGCTCTATCTGGCTCAAAATAGAAATAAAATGGCTCAAATTAAGTTATTTGGATCCGTACCTGCTTGTAATAGGCTAGGAGCTTTTTATATTTTATTTATTTAGAATTATATATAATTTTTATAAATAACAAAATTTTGAATCAATCTCGAGCCAGTTTATCGGCTCGAAAAAAATTCGATCCAAAATTTTGGGCTCGAAGATTGGCTCACTTATTCCGATACGAGCTAAAATTCGAATCAAATGTATGCTTATTGAGATTGCCCGATAAGATTTGATTTGTGGTTGATGCGGCGGTTTGAATGATATAGGTTGAGTAGCTGAGAATATTAGAGAGAGATAAGTTATATTGGCTACTTGTAGTGATAAATCTTAATTGGTTACTTTAATATCGACTATATGTATGGTGAAACTGTGCATGTGCTGATCCTGAGTGATACAGAAGATGCCCAAAAGAGAAGAGTAAGACAAATGATGACCCACTTATCTAACCGAGTGCAGCCGTCTAAGCCAAAGACAACAAGGCCCAAACTGACCGAGTCATGAAAGATGTTGAATGATTCAAATTCGAGTCGTTCTATTAGAAAGGAGACACAGAGACATCCAAGCTAACCAACGTGAAGAAGTTGAATAGATGAAAAACCTAGCTAGCCCCTTAGAATCTCTAATCATACTGGGGATATTCAAAAGCTACCGACTCGAAGTTAATCAAGCTCATCTGACCGACAACACCGACTAGGCCTAGCAGAAGCCAGCGTAAATACGACAAGTGCTGCTTCATCCAAGATTGAAGCAGTGTTTAGGAATCGTCCAAAGTAACGATTTTTATAAGCTGTAGCAAGGAAAAAGACTTCGCGAGAACCAAAAAATTGGAAGAAAAAGAATCGGTCCGTCTGATCTACTAGATTCTAGTCCATAGTTTTTTTCGCAACATCGGCTGCTAATTCTCAAATAGATAGAAAAAGAGACATATAGAAAAGAACTTTTCATTTCAACAGGAAATCTCGTAGAAAAAATATTTTTCTAGCTCAAGAAAGCTTGGATACGAAGCGAAGAGTGAACGCCGAACAACAGTCGTGACATAGTCGGTGAACATCACAATGAAATTCGCTCCCTATAGCTCTTGAGGTGAATCATCCATCTCCTTATGCCTTACATATCGTACTCCTTCTTTCTTTTGAGAGGTAGAGGCTCGGGCATTGGGTGAAGGCAGATTGTCACCCACCTTACTTCAAACGCTTACAGAACTACGGCAATGGATCCTCTCATTCATGTTGAAAAGCGGAAACAAGCAGCTTAGTCGATCGAGCCAGAGAGCAGCCGGGCGACAGACTATTACCTGTAAAATACCAAGAATAATAATAAGCTAGCCAACAAAAACGCAAAATGTCAACACGATTGATGTTCGCTCTTGTTCTCTCTCTCTCTCTCGCTCGCTCTCTTTCCCTCATCCTTTCTTATACTCTATTTCATGGGGTGAGATCCACAGACCAAAAAACCAGAATTTAACATTCTAAAATGTGCGGTAAATGTAGATCATGTCACAAAAAAAAAAAAAAGAGCCGTCTACGAAGAAGAAACCCGCAACAAAGACACCTAAAACATGGAGTGCAACAAAGGGTTCGTGAATGAACATATCTAGGAATTGGATGATCAAATATTTGATGTGATTCGAGACACATTGGCTTAAGAAAGGGAATAGTACACCTGAGAGGAAGGGCTGGTGCCCAACAACCAAAGATCCACCTATGCTTTGAAAAGAGAAAACGACTCTAAGTACTTTGATAATATTGGGCCAACACCAATCGACCAACACCAATTCAAGCATACTGAGATGTCCAAACAATCCAAAAGTATGTTTTCCTTGTAAATCTCCTAGGCTTAGCCCCTATAGAGTTTCAAAATTCATACACTAATTTTTTATGTTTTGAACTAACTTTTGGTGCTTTTGAACTAACATAAGACTGAGGAAGAGAACAATAGTTAATGTCCTACAAATTAAAAGAGGTCCATGAAAAGCTATAGTAAGTGGCAACAATTTAAAATATGTCACAATTTATGATTTTACATTCCAAACCTTCAAAATATGGAAAATTGCTTAGCTTGCAAATTTTCTCATTCATATGGGAACCTCATACTCAACAAGAAAATTCATTGGATAAAGCAAATATTTTAGCAATAATATAACATCTAAAAGTGCCCATATATGCAGACTAAAGTCTCTAAAAATAAATCATGGCATAATCTTAACTCAATTATAATCAAATTGATAATTGCATTAGTGTAATTTTTTGAGACAAATGCAATGATTTGTTATCTTAAAAGTTGGATTTGGGTCTAAATCAAGCACTAAAAGTCATATTTTTACACTTTTGAAGGAGAAAGTATAGAGAAGAAGATTTCTCAACCTACATATTTTTATGACTTTTATGTCTCTGTCTATTAATTAATGTTAGCATTAGCCATCATGATTCCATGATATTAATCATTGGCCAACATAAATGATCATTTTGTGTCGCCTACCGTGACAAATTGAGTGGCAGAGTTTATAAGACCGTTGGGGTCACGGGCTCGAACCCATCTATGTGCGGGATAGAATTCTTTGATTGTCAGAGGCCAATCTTTATCTTCTAAAATGATTTTCTATCTCCACTTAACTTTTGATGTCATTTGTAGATTTCAAAACATACGAATAGTTGACTTCCGATGTTCATTAGCCACTAATATTGACACTCATTTGATGAGTTGACTTGTACCCCTCTTACCAAAAGAATGAACTTGCCATTTCGACTTTGCACACTCTCAACATTATTTGTTGACTATCAACTAACGTTGACCAATGATCAATATTAGTCAAAATATGGCCGAAGATCAATATTAGTCAAACTAATATCTCTCACCAATCTTAATAGTTCTATTCTATTACAAAAATGATTGAAATAATTTTGATGATTGCTTGAGATTTGACATCCTTTGTTGACCAAAATGAACGCGTAATAATGAATGCTATTCGATGTTCACCAATAACGAACATTAGATGTTCGCCAGTCCTCTTACTTGCCACCCGATCTCACTTGATATAAAATATCATATTTTTTAATATTTTAATAATTTAAAGATAAAATTTTTAATTTAAATATGTTGAGTTTATTTATATTAATTATTTTTATGAACGAATCGACTCACAAGCTAACGAGACGTGTCGAGATTGGCTTGAGCTTGATTTATTAGCTTATCGAACTCAGCTCACCATCCACTTACCGAGTTAAGCTCGACCCAGCTCCCCAGCTAAATATGGCCACAAGTTCAAAAGGTAGGTATTCATCAATGTATTATATACATCACATTTATGCATGCCACCACAACTTGATAAAAATATTACTATATACAACCCTCAATCTAATTGGCACGTGAAGAAAATGTGTTGGCTTGGTCATTCATGACATTAAACTTATATTGGTTGCATAAATATAAATTTCATGCATCATCCATTTTTGATTCTATAGTTGGGTTCAACACCGTTATAACCGTTAGGGCTGTCAAAAAGGCTTGTTGTTCGCGAATAGCTCGTGTTTGGCTTGTTAAGAAGCTCGTGTTCTGCTTGTTTGCTAAGTAAATGAGCCGAACATGAACAACAGGAACAAATATTTGTTCGTTCATGTTCGGCATGTTTTGGCTCGAAATAATACTAATCAATTATATATATATATCTTTGATGAGTAGTATTTTTAAAAAAATTAATTGACTACAAGGCTACAAAGATTTATAATCAATTAAAAGTATTAATGAAGAAAATATAATAAAAATTTTTAAATTAGATTCAAATGATGTTTTAAATCTTGTCCCAATCCTTAACATCTTATGGCTACGTGATTAGGGTTGTCAAAACGACTCTTTGTTCGTGAACAGCTTGTGTTCGGTTCGCTAAGCAAACGAGCCGAACACGAACACACTTTTTGAGCTCGAATCGCTCGTGTTCGGCTTGTTTGCACCCCTAATAACCGTGCTCCGGTCGATTGTGGTCACACTAGCATCGCTTCTGGTATTCAATGCACTAACATTCGTTTCTGTGGCACAGGGCTGTAGCTGATTGGTGCAGATGTTCCCGTGACAGAGACAGTTGACGAGACTGCCCCAAATATATAATTTTCTATCCAACATCAAATTTTTTTTAAGGAAATAAATGCTAGAAAAAAATGAAGCTTTTTTTTAAAAATTTATTATATAATTCATAAATATGGATTACAGATTCATAAATATATTGACAAATGTAATAGTTTCTCATGCTGGTTAATGGCACAATGACTGCATTAGTGATTCCTGATGTTTGTTGACCGTTGCTATAGTAAGATGGGGGCTCTTGACTGGGCTGGTGACTCAACTTCAAGCAGAGTTGGGTCGCTTTAGAGTCAAATTGGATGAATTGAGGTTGTATCAGAATTGGATCGAAGCTCGTTATATTCCATTTCATGTCCGCTTCGCTGATAAATAAATTGAGCTCAATCGGGTTTGAAATCGTAATGAGCTAGCTCGAAAGTAGTTTGATCGAGCTTGGAATTTAAACAAGATGGCTCAAATTGAGTTATATATAGAATTTTGATATTTAGGTGAGAATGGAGATACAATAAGGTTAGTTTTATAAAATAATTAAATATTTGAGTGTTATATATCTAACTGCGCCCCTTCTAATAATTATGTTTATGTTCATTCAATATTAATTTTTAGGAGAAAATTTTACGACAGATGACAGACGTGCGAACGACGGTGACCGTCAAACACATTTATTGGTGCGATCCAAGCCGTCGCCCACACATCGAACTTACTAGACTCCTAAACGTGATAGTAGAGAATCAATTATGTTCTAAATGTTGTATTGTAATTTGTTGCCAATCACATTAGTCGAGTGTTTCATAATATTCTTTACATGAAAACCCTAAAAGGTGAAAAATCACACGACCTTAAATAGTTCAACTTGTTATAGTTTAGGGAGAATATTAAATTTGGAATTCAAATGTATTCGGACTTCATGTATAACAAAGCTGTACATGTTGTACAGATTGTTGTACAACGCGTGCAACCTCGTTGTGCAGGAAGTCCAAATGCATCCAGACTCCGCACGTAATATTTTTTTACTTTAATTTGATGTTACAGAAGCATGCCCTTCCTATTGTTTGAAAATATATCAATATGAATAATGTAGGAGATCAAAAGTATTTTAATCATCACTTTTATTAGTGATAGATCAAGATTAGTAAGGAGGTTAAGGTTTTCAACTTTAATTAGATGATGATGTATGCTAGGTAATGATGTGTAGTGGTATTGATATTTGTTAGGCAATGACACGCATTGAATGTTGACCTCTATAGAGCAAAATACATCAGATGAAGCAAGAACAAAATATTTCTTATTCTCTTTCGAGATATTAAGAAGTGTTGAGTTTTTTTTAATTACAACTTAGTTCCTTAAACAAAACAAAAACTCCAATGATTCTACATTTCCCAATCGATTAATAGGCATATATATGTATATTCTGCCAAAGCAGAGTGTGTTAACTTAGTTGTTTTGCTAGTTTTCTTTCGAAATTTCTAGATTACAACGAGTTTTAATATTTCAACTGACCAAATTGAAAGTAAATTATGCTTCTAAAGTTAATACATCAACATATCTCATTTAGTTTCAATTTAGATCCTGAATAGATAAAACATAACACAATCACTAACTCGAAGAAGTTTGGGAATTAGTTATACAACATGTTTACAACTCAAGAATGAAGCTAAATGAACATTATAACACCCGAACAAGAGAAAGTGTAAAAAAAATAACTTAGTGTGATCCTCACTTGAAATCTTTTTCATCCCATAAGAAAATCCTTCATAATGCTCCCCTACAAACTCATTTTCACTCCCTTAAACACACAAACACTACAATCATTAAAAATCCCCCCAACACTCTTAAATACTCATTTATATGAAAATATGTGTCCAATCTTCATCAAAGCCATCAATGAAATAGGAAAATCACCCAATCTCAGTCTGTGGTATCAGAGCTCTGCAATGTGGCACTTAAGCTGCAACTCAATAAAGTGACGTTGGGATATTATGCTATCGTATTTTGGCCTATTCTTTAGATTCAAACATTTAGCTATTGCAACAACGATATCTTAGCTTAGCTATAATAGCACCTCGGTGCTACTATAGCAGCGTCTTGGTGCTGCTATAACAATTGCTATAATATCCTGCTACATTGACATTTCCATAATACTTTCGTCATGTCCTTTCCATCTTATTATGCTCTTATTTTTCTTCAATAAAATACAAAATAAACACTAAAAAAAACATAAATTAACATAAAATTTACCCAAAAATATATTTTGGAGTTTGATATGTAATAAGAATATAGTAATACGAATATCTACATATATATATATATATATCATGAAAAATGATCGAATGTTTATAAATTAATATTCCATCAGCCGCTAAAAACAAACTTTTTAATGTTGCCGTTAGCTGCTGAACATTTTTCAACGTTTAACAAAGTCAACTCACGTTCTAGAAGCTAACCCTTTCTCATAAATATTACTTTCTTTCACATTGAAACCTCCTCATTCCCTAAACAACTCATGATCAAGCTGTATAAATATACATACATACATACATACATACATACAGAAAGAGAGAGAGAGAGAATTCACGAGGTTGTGAATATACATTAAATCGGAAGAAGGAAATGTTCAAGATTCAATGGTTAAACCGAAGTTAAACAAGATCAGTTCCACCCCAATTCTAATCATATCAATCTTGATTCTATATATGTGCAGAAACGACTGCGAGTTTGGACCAAACGAACTGAATGATGGGTTCACAGTCGAACCGGTCAAACCAGCCGGTCCAGTCTGGTTCTTAAAGCCATGATAATTAGTGAATTAAGGCATGATATCAGATACAAAATTGCAGAAGAGAATGCTCATAAGTCTGAAAGTGAACGCGTTAACCAACTTTCAGAACAATTAAATCAAACAGAACATATCGTAGAAAACAGAAGCAAGCAGCCAAAAAGGTTACCTTCTCCACTTAATCGATTGCAGGCTTATAATTAAAGCTCTCCCTCCCCATCTTCTCTATTCCCACTGATAGTGATGTTTTAACTTAATGACTTTAGAATGATGATGATTCATGACCTTTAAGGAAGCTGGTTCCCATTTGCTTGTAAGCTTTTCAACTAAGACATGAAGATATTAAGTCAGCTGATTAGCGAAGAAATGCTCATTTTTCTTGCTAATTTCATTATCTTGGATGTGAAAGAGGATGATGAAGTGTCTATTGTCCTTGGGAGACACTTTTAGAAACTTAAAAAGGTTATGATTGATGCAAAAAATGAGGAAATAATTATGGTAGTTTAGAATTGGAATGTCACATTTAATGTTTTAAAATCAATGTAATTCATCAATGACTATAATGATACATGCCATGGAATAGAGTTGGTGGATTCATTAGTTGAAAGCCACACTTTAGTTCGTTCGAAAGATGACCCGTTAGAATAATTGTTAACTTTGGAGGAATTTGAAGAAGAGGCAGATGAATTTGTTTTATACTTATATTCTACACCTAGAACTTTTAGAGCATGGTGTGTGCATTTGCAGTAGTTCTTTGAACTTTTCCCAAGCTTCATAAATTGACTCAAGTGAATAAAGTGATGTCATTCTTAAATTTGCAAATTTTGGAATGCGAGAAATATTTGACAAGGAATTTTTGGGCTAAATGGCTACAAATGGTAATTGATCATGGCGCTTGGCAGTTTAGCAACATCTAAACTTTATTCTTGGAAGTGAATAGCCTTAGTTTAACAATATTATCGTTGGAAGAATCATTCTACCTAAAGGTGGTACATAATTCAAAAAAACTAACCAAGTGAATGCTTTAGTCATCAGTGGGTGATCACCCAAACTGGTTGTTCTGAACCATTTGAATGCTCACAGGTTTAAGTTTAAACGTATTGATTTCTACTGTAGGGTGATTAATACTAATATGAATTTCTTCTACTGATGAAAAAATTATTCCATACGGACATCGCGTGCAGAGATGCATGCGGTGTCCGATCTTTACCGTCGATCACCGCAAAGATGTATTTCAGTGTGCCTCATTTTCAACTTTTTTTAAAAATTTTTTTTTTATTACGGTGATCTACGGTGGAGATCGGACACCGCATGCATCTATGCATGCGGTGTCCGTATGAAATAATTTCTCCTACTGATGGGTTGACATACTCCTTAACAGGACTAAGATGATATTTTCAGGGATTTTTCATTTATGAGTATTTCCTTTTTAGTTTTGATAATTTTTTTTTTAAATTTTTAGTTATTTTTTGATTTCAGGGTCAAATAACACTAACTCAAATACTCCTCACCTACACGTACACTAAGGACTATCAACAAGATGACCCTAATCTAAAATAATATGTATAATAAGTATTCAAAACACATAAAAAATAAAGTATAACACAACACAAATCAAAAGATGCAATATTCTTTGATTTTTCATAAATAGTTAATAATGCAAAAAAAAAAAGAGTAATGAAAATACACAAAAAATAGTACAAGGTTAAAACCTAAATTTTAAATTGTTTGAATAAAATTCTTCTAAATTAAAAAATTTAGCATCATTTCCCTGACAATAGTGCAAAAACTCAAAGCCTTAATCTATTATAAAATAGGCAACAATCTCGCTAGTATATGTTTCGCTCAAGTAATATATGAACTTTAGTCTGCGTCCTGATCCCATGAGGAAGCTAGTAAATTTTCTAATTGACAAAAGTTCTTTCTTACTTAACCCCAAGTCTAGCTTGAAGTGTTTCAAGTTGCAGATTTTGAAAAGAGAATTTTCATAATAATGAAAACCTAAATATATTGTTGGAGTTAATTTCTCACAGATGATGAAAAATCATACTCTTATGATTGGATCATGAGAATCCTCAAAATTCTTTTGACGAGTTTCCCCACTTTGTTGTTGACAACCAAAGACAATGCCTTCTTAGCCTCCATTAAGATCAAAAGAAGCATTAGAAACTCATATTATGATTAAGGAGGTTTAATCATGTAAAGTTTTGCATGAATCATCTAGTCTCTTTTCTAGGTTGTAATCTTCTACTGGCAATGTCTATTCCTTTAGGTGATTTTGTGTTAATCTACTTGTTCTTCAAGTCAACAAAAAGGAGTACTCCTAGATCACAAGAGATTATGACTTTTTAATTGGTCAGATCAAAGGTAAATTATGATAAAAAAAGTTATACATTAACGTAGATTAAATCTCAAGCACTGAAAAGAAGTTCAGATAAATTTCACAAAAAAAATTACAATTCCATCAAATGTCTAAATCACAAAAGTATGAAAATACTTAGCGACTACACATTATCAAAAAATATATAATAAAATTCATTGAAATTTTAAAATCAAAATGTACAAGTAAAGAAAAACTCAAACTCGAGTTGCTTTTCTCTATAAAGTAAACTGTGATCATCTCCTTATAATAAAAGCGCTCCATTGTTTCAATCTCTCACGTAAAAGCAAGCAAGTGTCTCACACAATCTCCCCCTTCAAAGTCACCAAAACTCTCCACAAAACTCTCTAAAGAACAAAAGGCAGCCTCCAAAAGCAAGAGGGACCCATGATCACCCAAAACATCCTTAATATAGTTAGGGCTCCAAAAAATGCCATAAAATCCTCCAAAATCATCATCTTGTGTAACTAGGCACCACCACATTAAGGAGTGGCACAAGTGCGTTGTCTACTTGTGCTTATTAGCTGCTCTCTCTATCCAAAACTAGGGTTTCTAGCATGGGTTAGCTGGCCTATGGAGTGGGTGCGAGGGCCTGTCACGGAGGTGCTAGTGGCTGGCGCCGCTTTTCAGGCTCTCTTTTTTTTGGTGTATATTTTATGACAAAAGCATTGCAAAAGGGGCACTGGTCACTAACAAAGGGCATTGCTCACTGGCCAAGGGCACTAGTGCTGATGTTTAGCCAATTTTCATCCTTCAGCCGCTCTAAGCTTGCTCCACACCAGTATCATGTAATACACAAACGATACACATTCCATAAGCATAAAATCATCATAAAAATGAAATAAAACATGTGCTTCATAGCATAAAAACAATATATTTTCACTCACAACAATCATAAATTAGTTTGTAATTCTTTCTCTTTAAAGATAACATATAAAGATAGAAATATTTTTCTCTTTAATCCTTATAAAATGTTTAGATTTCAAGTTCTCTTATGGTGATGTTTCATCTTTGGTACAAAATTTGTTTTAAACAAAATAACATTGGGACTACGATCATTATATAAAGAGGTACTGACATCTTCTATGCATCTTGCTTATTGTAATAATTTATTTATATTATGAAGAACCTAAGGGTCCGTTTGGGACAGTTTATAAGTGCGGGCGGCGTTTTCAAAACGCCGTCGTAAATGCCGCCGTACCGTTTGGTTCACGTATTTCGTCAGTTTATCTAAGACTACGTATGAGTTTTTACACTAAAAACAGACTACAGGTTGTCCCCCGTGGCCGGCCCGAGGGCCGCGTTTTAGGATAAGCAGCTTATCCTAAAATGCACAATTTACCCCAAACAGACTCTAAGTCTACAAAGCTAAGGATAATTTAGGGTCTGTTTGGGGCAGTTGCAGCTTATTGAATAATTTGTCGATAAGCTGATTAAAAATAATCTGTTGATATGCTAGGTGCGGTAGCTATTACAATTTTTTATTTGTTTGAAAAGTCAGATCGCTGCCAGAAATCTATCACTGCATTTAAATAGGTGCGGTGTGAAAACATTGTTTTCAGCATTTTGAAAACGCATAAGATGCCAAAACACAGTTTACCCAAATAGGTAAGGTGTATTTTTAAAACGCCACAACACCAAATAAGCTGCCCCAAACGGACACTTGATTAATATCTTTTTGATCTTTTTTTTTTCTTTTCATCTATATTGATTAGCTAGCATATTCTTCCACTTCAAGGCCTTGAAAAATTCCTCCTTAAGGAAACCTGTTCTCAACATTTTTCAAATTTCAAAATAAATATTTTCATTATACTTCTCTTATTCATAATTAGTAGCACCATTTAAACACCTCTACATACTAGATGATATCATCTTTTAGTCACAATTAGCATTTAATATGAATTTGTTGAAATGAGCTCAAAATAAACCTCTTGGAGAGCATTGAAAAGATCAAATAGATAAATCTTGGGTAAGCAAATCCATGACTATTACAACACAATCAAGAATGACCATCATATATGAGGGGTAGCAAATTATACAAACTACAATAGAAAGAAAATATGAATATAAAATAAATAGGTTCAAAACAAAATTAGACAGAACCTTTCCAAAGATTAAAAAAAAAAAGAAAAACAAAATAACATCTCTCATTTCACCAAAGTTTTATGAAAACTTACACCCATAAATCCCATCTAAAAGAGAAATATATCTAATGATCTCCAACTCTTTTTAACCCTGTTGTTTTACTTTAGAAGCCACAATAATTGTATTTCTCGACACAACAATTAGAGGAAGATCACAAACCTAGAACTATCATTAAGGGTGCGATTGGGGAAGCAGTGCGATGGCGGTGCAGTGCCACCTTGTACTTCGTAACGGTTGGCAAAACTTATATTTCAATCTGACCCAGCTAAGCACATTTTGCAAAAAGTTGTGGTAGGAATGCGTATTTTGTAATCTGACCCAGCTAAGCGCGGTGACTGTTAGAAAACAAAATTATGACTTGTTGAAAATTATAATAATAAAATTGTAATAACCACCATAGCTTTTTGAACAACAATTTCTTATGCAATAGGTTTGCAAGTGTTTCTTCAAACAGCTGTAGCTGCCCCAAAAGACCCCAGGGTCTGTTTTGGGCAGCTGCAGATTATTAAAACGCAGTTGTGGGGCAACTAAAAACTAATATGATATTCAAAAAGCTGTGGTGGCTATTATTTTTTTTTTTTTTTTTTTTTTTGGAAAAATTCAGGCCGTAGCTAGAAAGTTGCTACCACACTAAGCCATAACCGATGAGAAAACAGAGATTTCAGCAACAATTTTTTGAAAAAGCTGTCAAATCACAATTTACCCAAACAACCAAACCTGCAGTGTGATGCCGCACTGCCACCGCACCGCCTTTCCAAAAGACCCTAAATCTCTCTCTCACACTCATGTTGCTCCACTGCCACCATTCATCACATCCCCTAGAAGAAAATTAACATGTTGAGAAAAAATCCTAAGAATTTCATGTGAATTCAAACACAAGTAGTAGCCAAGAAGTATATCCAAATTAATTAATTCCCTTGCAATGACCCCACATAAATGATATTCACCTCTATGAATGTGACCTTTATTTACATTATTTTGCAAAATGGGCACACATGTAATTTTCAGACTTGTGTATGTGTGAACACAATATTCATATCCAAAATAGTAATGTAACACATAACAACTAGCTAATAGTCTTGCAAATCATCTAATGATTATCCGCCAAATAATATCAACATATAAAGAAACTTAAATCAAGCCGAACACGAACACACTGTTCAGGAGTCAATTTCAAACACCAGCCGAACACGAGCCAAGCCTGAACTCACTTAAACTCGTCTCGTTTACAGTCCTAACATAGAAAATGTAACATGCATCCAAGCATATGGAAGAAAATAAAGTAATTTAAATAATTATATTTTGCACCTAATTTGGTCATGCTGTGCAATTAACGTGTGGAAATAAGGAGACCAAGGACAAAGCATACCTAATCAATTTAAAAAAAAAATAAAAAGAAAATATTGTTTTCCAGTGGGTAGTGGAAAGTGCTTGATTTTTCCTTTTGATGTTGACGAAGAACTGAATGTTATCTAATTATTATGCCTCAATCATCTACACTATAAGTAATTAAGCCGTTAGTCAAATTTTTTTAACTAATTAATGATCAAACAAGAGAAATCCTGAATAGATCTTGACTCGTGCGGGAGAATTTGCAGCGGTGGAGTGATGAATTATTTTTTTTAGCGTTGTACGAGAATTTAACGCATGCTCTGATGATAAACGTTGGAGGAATTTTGTTGTTTTGGTGGTTGGGTAAAACCAACACGGATCAGCAGCAAACCGGGCGATAATTCGGTGTTTGCACTAGGTTTTCATCTATTTTGTCATACTCGTTGGGAGAGTGACTTGTTCGTTGGTTGTAATACTGAAACGGGCATTGTCTGCGAGGATATATCAGCGAGCAGTGTGAATTTATGTATCCTAAATAACGAACAGTATGACTGAGCTAAGAACCCAAGGACTCTATAATATGTCATTTGATTGCTCGAGATTTGCTATCAGTGGTCCATTATTTTAAAAATATGAAAATGGATATTTTTTGCTATTATAAGTATTATCTACCAATTTTAAAATTACAAGTAAGTTAGGCCATACATGAGATCGTCTATTTAAAAAATATCACCCATTTTCTTGTGATATATTTTAGGTTCCTTGGATCTTTAGGACATAGCCAGTGTCGCAACTCAGTTAAAGTCATGCAGTTGACAAAGACTTTTCCCTGGTGACTTCAATGCTCGTTAGGACACTTTCTGTTAGATGATATGCTATGCTAGGATTAAGTTGCTAGGTAGTATTTTTGGCACCTGACTATTGTTTTGTGCTGGCTAGGTTGTCCTAATCGAGGGCTTTTTATGCTTGTGTCTTTGGCGTGCCTGCATGTTCTTTGACTTTGGTATACATGATAGTATATTAGGTCGGTCTCTTCTACAGGGTGTCATGCCATATATATGCATACACACAGGGATAATAGAAAGGGAAGCATGTGGTGATTTATATGCAAACTTTTGCTTGCAGGTTCTGCTTAGCTCTTCCACCAGGCATAACCCAAATACGTTTGTATGTTCGTGCTAAAATTTTTTTGAAGGTCGAGGCATTCTTTCACTTTCATATTGTACTTTTTAAAGTCCTTATGAGAGTAATGTAGCAGAAATATGATATGGACATGGGTTCCGAGACATTTTGGAGTGGGAACCATGTGGCGGGGACTTGAGTAGCAGCTCGTGCCCCGTATATTAATTCTGCATTTATTATTGATATATAGATTTAGGTCTGCTTATGTATACGCGGTGTCCGGCCTCTTTTTTCTTTTTTGGGATATGTTGCCGACCTAGCTGCAGAGGCCTTTTTTTATTATCTAATTTGACTTGTTTTACTGTTTCGTATTGCATGTTTGCATGTTTGAAATGAATTTCATTATTTCTTTTTGTGGTTAATCTGAGAATCACGAATACAATATAAGCTTTAGGATTTAAAATTCTAAATTTGCTACAAAATCTAAATAAAATATTCAAAACATTGATAATTTTGAGATTAAATTATTCAGGACTTTAAAATTCTCTTTTTTACTTTCTTGCATGACCTTCAGGCTAGATTTTGAATGGGTATTTTCACATGTTCCGAAGAAAATCCTCCGAGCTTCTTCAACCCGACTGACCCGACATAGATTTCTACTTAGGTGGTTGTTTAGTGCGTTTGGAATATTAGAAGACTCTCGACCCAGACGGGTAAAAGTGTTTTTGTGGAGAGCATTTTAAGATTTGTAGTTGAACTTCTTCTTTCCTTTTTTTTTTCCAGCAGCATTTTCGCCACTTCGTCGGGTACAAGTCATAAATTATAGTTTCGTTCCTTTGGCCTTAGAGCTACTGAGGTTCCTGTGGATGACATAATTCACGGATTATTGATCGGGGATCTCTAGACGTGTTAGGTCGACTACCTTCAAGACCAAATAGACTTATAGTCCTATTAGCTTAAGATGACGGGTCTGTGGTACCCTGACCCGATTACCTCTACCATTTAGGATTACTCTACTCTTCCTCTTACTAAGCCCCTTTGAGCCTTGTTGCTCCTTTAACTTTTTTGATATCATGTTGACGGTCTGATTACTGATGAGATGCAGTTCATTTGGGATACAATGATTCACCGTTTACCCTTATGGCCCAGTAAACTCTGACATATAGAGATATTTTTGTCGAGTTGATTTTGGTTATTTAATAGACTCCGAATGTAGACAAACTGTTACCCATTTGGGATGTGAGAGACTCACCATTTTCCCTGTGGCTTAGCGAGAGTTTTAAAAGCATTGATGTGTTCTCAAATGAAGTAAATATTATTTGATGACATATTTTTCAGGTTCATGATAATATAAATGAAAGTCCTTTTATCGAGAGAATTTTTGGGTAACCCCCATGATTTAATTAACCAGAGGGATACATTCCTATTTGAGACTCTTGACCCAAGAAAAAAAATGTTTTTTTGGTTCTCTGTTTATGGGTGCTCTATATGAGAATTCTCTTTGTGGATGTTGTGTTTTGAGATACTTTGATATGATCTTATTCAGATGTATATTCTCGACCCATCATATGAGAATTAGCCATATATAAGCATTATGTTTATTTTTTTGATTTGTTTGCCTATTTGTTTTTGTATATCATTCTTTTCGATTAGTCTCCTCTTTGAATCATTGATATGATTCAGGAGGGAGGTTTATCGAATAAGAGAATTATACGATGACATATAAATAGACAAGCTGACGACTCCGAGTGCTCTAAAAAGGACCGAGAAAATATATGTATTAAATATCTTACACCCAACCATCAATTTTTACATATAAACCACACACAATTCCTATGCACAATACATGTAATACCTAAACTTCAAATTTAACATAAAAACAAAAAAGTTCTTCAATATCACGCACCAAACACCTAAATTTCAAATTATACATACAAACCACACAATTTTTATGTATTACACAAAGCAAAATCTTTTCCACACCTACTGGGTCAGCTATACGAGTTAAACTTTTTTCACTTTTGTGTCCCATTGAGTGTCTTAATTTTATGTAATTATAATAATTATAATAGATTATGCCCAAATCTTCTTAGGTCTGCCTTTACCTTTCTTAATATAAGTTAAATGTAATTCATTTACAATCCTAATAGGGTTCTCAGATGGTCAACATTATGGTGGCAAAACTAACTAAGGCGACACTCTCTATTGTTGTTTGCCATTGGAGCTACACCAACACTTTCACAGATATATTTGTTTCACATTTTACCTCTAAGTAACCAATCATCCACTAAAGCACTAAAAGACTTACCTCCATCTTATCAAATGTTCTTTTAAGTATAGGCGAGTCCTCCACTTCGAATATCCAACTTGAATTCGAGTAATAACATCACCACCTAGCTTATATAAAACATTTTACTTTGAACAATAGACCCAGAATTTCAAAAACTTTCATTCATAACAGACTCATCACATGATCGATATTTAATGTGACCAAACCATCTAAGACAATCTTCTCTAACCTGTTTAAAAAAAGGAGCAACACCAACTCGCCCACCTAAGTGTTAAGCCACTCATCGCCTAAGCATTGGCATCTCAGCAAAATATAACTTAATTTTATGCTTCTCTTTTCAAATATAGGAGCAACACAACCTTTTATGTATATATCTACCACACATTAACATTAATTTTCACCCTAGAACAAAACAAATGATATACATTACATATCTAAAACCTAAACTTCAAATATCATATAGAAAGTGAAATAAAACATATTCATTTCAAACCTAAAACCAAAATATCGAATTTTACATACTTTGTCATGCAAAAAGGAAATTTCTTGCATGAAGTAAAGATGCACTAGAGAAGGAAACACTATTTTAGTTCCGGACAGGAGAGGAGGTCATGGAATACGAGAGAAGATGGGTAGTCTTGGCCGTCAGCGGATGTGTCAGAGCGAACAAATCGAAAGAAAAAAAGAAAGAAAAAATGAGAGGTTGTAGCATGGGATAGATATTCTAGGGCATTTGTGTTAGACTTCTGTCTACTTTGTGTTGGACAATAATCTACTCAATTAAATAAACTTGTTATGTTAGTCAGTTGACAAAATTTTGACGCAAAAATTGACGTAAATTTGACGGCCCTAAACAACTTCCAAGTTCACCACAAATCTAACGCAAATTCAATGGTAACATTTGTGTCAAAAAATTTCTGATGCAAATTCTAACGCTAATTCTCATCTTTTCTGTAGTGAAAAGTGACGAGCAGAATTACCAAAAGTTTTTACGTGGAACATTTGGAAAGAAAAAAAAATTAACTGAGCTTAGCTTAATTAAAATAATCCACTATGAGTTGGTGATTACACGTACAAACTTTTGTTCTGCATGCATGAAAGAGTTGCAAGATTTCTCGAGTTACAACGGGCATGTGCCAAAGAGCTTGTTAGAAACAATTTCAATGGGGAGCAATTGTTGGAGTTTCAGTAAACCATCTTCAAGGTGCGTTGTGACACAACATAACAATCAAGATAATGTACCGCCCCGTTAAACTCTTCGTGACTCCGCTACGTCAGTTGTTACTTCACACTCAACTTCACTGCTCCACAACGCAAGTCTTAACTCCATACCTAACTTCACTGTAACAAATAGATGGTGGCCAACTATGGTCGACGACTATTGGAGCATGAAAAGCATTCTTTGGATCTTAAGAACATAAACAATGTCGGACATCAACCTCTTCTCCAAATTCCGATCTTCCTCTAACTCAAACCCTAGGTCCCCTCCCAAGAGATCATACAAATTTAAATTAACCACTAACATAAATACAAAACCATTAAATCACATCATTAACTCACCACACAAAATTTAATATTAATATTACAATCATCCAATCACTCCTAAACAATTTCCCCCCATATCCCCACCAAACCCCACCCCCTTCCTCCATAAATACTCATTCTCCCTCCCCTCCATGTCCCATGAAACCCTCCCCTTATCCTCCACTTCAAAGTTGTAGTCTTTACAGACATGAATCCCAGCTTCCACCCTCATTTCTCCTCCACCACTTCTTCTTCTTTCTCCCCTCCCCTGCCTCCCCATCAGAATCCGGCTCCGAGGAGTAATTACCAGAGCCCGTGCGCCGCCTGCAAGATTCTCCGCCGGCGCTGCGCCGCCCAATGTCTTCTCGCCCCTTACTTTCCTCCGACGGAGCCCCTTAAATTCACCACCGCACACCATGTTTTTGGGGCCAGCAATATCATCAAATCACTTCAAGTAATCCTGCCTTTCTTCTCTCTGTTCCTCTCTGTTCTTCAATTTTATTTTATTTTATTTTTTTTAATTAGCGAATATTTACATATAAGCCACTTGAAATATTGATATTTATAAATTAATTAATTAATGAGGTGTTTTTTTACTTAAATTGATATATTTATGTGCGTCATGATCAAATTATACGTTTGCATAGATGCGTACATCAGAGGTTATTCAGAGGGTATTGGGAGGTTATATCCGAGTTACAAAGATATTACAGGAGGGTATAACCCGGATATAACCCCCAACACCCTTTGAACCACCCTCCGATGTACGCAGCTCTGCAAACGTCTTACGTACGCAAATTTCTCTCTAATTTTTGAGCAACATGAAAGCAATATGATTGATAATTTTCAACATTGTGATTATATTAAGCAAAATTATAATATTAGTTAGAGAATTTTTTTATAAAAAAAATTTCATAATGAATTTTAAAGTTTTTTAATTTCAAATTGTTAATTACAAAAATATCCCCTATTGTCAAATTAATTAAATTTTTTTTAATTTATCTCCACTAAATTAAAAAAAAACAAATTTATCAATAAATATTGTTTATTCAATAATTTTCGATAGGTTGAATAAACAATATTATTTAAAGATAATTATTAATATGAAAAAAATTCCATATATATACTTTTAGAAGATGATTTACATACATACCACTTAATTCCTATATAATTACATATCCAACCCCTAAAAGTCCATTTTTACCGACATGACTAATAAGCCTCCTAAATTATGCATGAAATACATATTTCATTTTTAAAAATTAAAATAGTAATATTTTTTTATGTGATAACATATTTACATGGTATTAGAATAATAAAAAAATAAAATAACAAAAACAAATATATATATATATATATATATATATATATATATATATCTAAAAATAACTCGTGGCTTATTATATTCAATGAAATTGAAACGATCTCAATCTGGCTTAGAATTGAAACAAGCGAGCTCAAATTAAGTTATCTGTATTCATTTCAGCTCGATCCAACACAAAATTGAAATTGATCACGAGTAAGTCTCAAGTCAGCTCGAGTCGATCCATATATGTCTCAAAACCAACTCATAAAAAACTCAATCCAAAGTTTTCAACTCGTAGCTCGACTCGTTTATCTCAATCTAAATCAAAATTCAAATATAACTTTCGAGCGAGTAACGATCTTCCAGCTAAATTCACAAACCCTAACTTCTTCCATAAACTCATGTGATAACCAGGAGCTGCCGGAAAGCCAGAGGGCTGATGCAGTGAGCAGCATGGTGTACGAGGCAACCGTCCGGATCAAAGATCCCGTCTACGGCTGCGCCGGCGCCATCTGCTACTTACAGAAGCAAGTGGAGGAGCTCCAGGCGCAGCTGGCTCGGTCGCGAGCGCCGCGAGCCGAGCTGCTCGCCGTCGAGACCCAACACAACCATATCCTCGCCCTCTTCTGCAAAGATTTTGACTTCTGCTTGCCACAGCAGCCATTATTTGATTCTCCTTCTCCTTCTGCTGCTGCTCTGAATCCTTTTGAGGGTTTTGGTGATTTTCTGCTTGAAGATGATGGCCATGGAAGTATCAGAGAGGAGACAGTGTGGACATCTTGACGATGATGATGATTTGGCTCTTGCTGAATATTATGATTTTTTATTTAAATATTTAACTTGATGAGAAAGGTGTAATTTTTTTTTTCTTAGGAACATAATTGAGATAATTGAGACATTGTCAGAAAAGACTAAAGTCTTACTGGCACAAAAATTCAGTACTCATGACTTTTTTCAGAAAAAGTTATCGCCTTGCATATTTACAGTAATTAGAAGTTACATTATGAAATATCGACCATGTCTTTGAGATTCTTTACTGCCAGTCAGCAAACATAACCATCAAGGTTGCTGTTACTTCTATCGAATCTTTCATGATCGAAGCATCGCTTCACTCGCTCCTAGGCTGGTATGTCGTTCATTCGCTTGATCGGCCTGTCTACTTGACTCGGTCGGTCGGGTGGTTTGCCCTGCATCAGGCTGTGAATTCCTTGTGCTCAACGGAGTTGATTCTTCGCTACGTATCCCGCTCGAGATAGTCATATCTAATTCAGTGTAATTTGTTCATACATTCTGGTAAGCATGAAGTTTGGCTGCATGGTGTGAGTAGGAGAAATAGTTTGAATTATATAGAGAATACAGTGAAGTTGAAAAGAGAAGAAAGATTACTTCAGGAGGCTTATCCAAATAGACATAAATTTCTCCAACTAACAACCTTTGCATATTAATATCAAATTTAAATTTTTATTTACATTATCCACCCCTTCCTCAAAGAATTCAAGCTTGTGGATGAACTTCTATGGTGTGAAACAATCTTTTTAGAAAAAAATTTACTCCGAAAGCATTTATGAATCATCAATAACTTGATCTTAAATTCCATCAGCTCGAAAAGATGACGACGGCTAAAGTTTTTGATCATTTTTTGATATGTTAATATTAAGTTCGGTAAGTCAGAGTGTGGACAGCGGCATAGATTATATGAAGTCATGCCTTCAACAGCGTGAGCGAGATGTGATTCATGTCGTCGTCTGCACGTCCGAACGTAGTATTTTCTCGCTGCCGCCTCTTTAATGCCCATGTCATGCTCCTCATATGTTGATAACCTGCCCATTCATCAGAGGAAAACAAGTCAAATTGAAACAGTGGCGTTTGTATGTATGTGCTAAATTGATAGTGCCTTGGATATATGTCAAACTAGAGTATGCATGCATATAAAAAATGGTCCCCAAGACTTGAAGTATTATTATATTCTTTTATATTTTCCACCCACATATGTACATATACATGTATTTGGATTTTTGAGGGCAATAGGTTATATGATACACCACCCCAGTTCTCTCTTTTGGCAACTCCTCTTACTTTTCACAGGTTTTGCAACCATTGAGGAAGAATTTTTTTGCAGTGAAATATATGACAGGAGATATAAATAAGGTATTGTGGCTAGTAGGGGGGCTATGTATAAAACAATAACTTTTCGATAATGTAGGTTTTTCTCCTCGGGCCATCGGATCTCAGAAAGGGAGCTCAGAGTCGCTCGAAGATGACAATCTAACAAAGTTCTACCTCGTCTGATGGCATAATAATAGGTTGAGACGAATAGAAACCGCGAAAATTAGAGAGATTAGGAGGAACTTAGAAAAAATAATCATGGAAATGTTCTATCCCAAGAGTTGAGTGACTTGTGTAGAGAAGATTAGAGAGGTGATACGCCGCCAACAAATTTTCATAATTCATCACGAATCTCGAGGCAATATTTTGATAAAGAAACATTCAAACTTCAATTAAGTGTCATCGAGAGCTCTGATTTCAGTGAACTTATAGTTAAACTGTTCGGCTCGATGAGACAGACCCAATGATATAAAAACTATTACAATCCGAGTCAGATCAAGCTCAGATCAAATAATTAAATCACTTTTGGAGGATTACTGGACATTTTTGGAAGATCAAATGAATATCCAATCTAGCGATTTCATAGTTGAATCAAACGTTTCGACAAAACGAATCCAACGAGCCCAAGATTGCTCAATTCCGACATCATTAAGGAACTCAAATGTCCATAAAAGCAATTGGATTGAGGGAAGCTCTCTGGACTGTCCGATCAATATGGTTCATATTTCTGCAATAATTGCACCTAGAACACTATAAATAGAGCCTGACCCCTCACATGGAGGAGGCTTGAGAGAGAACTTGAGACTTTGAGAATGACCGCAAGTCCAACATCATCCCTGTCATTGTCAATCGTCGTCGACCACCACCGATCGTCGGTGACCAACACTGACCTCCGTCGACCACCGTCGGCCGCCGTCGACCACCGCCGACTGCCGTAGACCACGACCAACCAACATGGACTGTCGTCAACCACCGTCGAGCACGCCAACCTTTGTTAATCGTTGCTGACCAGACGTCGTCAGTAGACGCTTTAACTTGGAAAATCTAGTAATCATTTCCCGTTTGTGGGATAAGAGACATTTGTAATGATCAACCTATAGCGAATTTTTATAACTGGATCAGGCCTCGTGGTTTTTTCTCTTTACGGATTTTCCACGTAAAAACTTATGGTGTCATCAAAGGTTATTTCCCTCTCATCTGAGTGTGTTTTGAATCCTGGTGCAACGCAAAGACGATATTCCATTACTCTATCGCCGTGATATTTCTAGCACGCATCAAGAGGCCATGAGGAACTTAGAAGATTTGTTCGACGTTTCCAATAGCAAGCACCAAGTCATAACTTTGACAAATTAAACAATGATTTCATGTAACAAAATATCTCAAAGCCTTTTATTTTATCAAAATTTGCATGTATCTCAAAGCCTTTTATTTTATCAAAATTTGCATGCACGTCACATAATTTTTATGTATTTACATATCAAATACCTAAGATATTATATTTTCATTTATAAAATTTTAGTGTCATAAACTTGTGCAGGAAAATGTGTGCTTTACTCTTAAAAAGTTAGTAATAGTGACATTTCTTATATGACATTAAGGATTTGAATGCCATCTTTGTAAATATAATACTTTAGATGTGCAATATGCAACTACATAAAAACTACATGATATTTATGTTAAACTTCAAATGCTTCCCACCACCCATAAGAAAGGATGTCATAAAAGCACTTGCCATTATTCATACTTAACAAATTAAAGCACTACAAACAATCTAGCCCTTTCTCCTAAACACATTAAAGAAAAGAGAACCCAAGAATAATACAATCACTACAAACACAACAGGCCACACAATCTCCTAACGTCTACTGATTTCAATTGCAGGAACATAAGCTATAACTCGAACCTGCCAGGCCTGGATTTGGTCATCCTTGCCTCCCTATAAGCCTCATCATTGTCCATTCGCTTGTCGTTCCTGAACGCAGCGCAGGCGACAACATAAACAAAAACGAGGATGATGAGGATGACAATGTTAATGATTGAAACTTTTCTCCAGCTGCGTTTCAAGGTGGCCAAGAGGCCGGCCTTGCATGAGTCGCACTGGTAGCACAGTTGCTGCTGATCATTGCTCCAACGAATACAGTCGATGTCGTTCACGAGCATCCCTGCGTTGACGTTCCATAGCGTCTCGTTCATGTACACATACCCGCATGATGTAGGTGGCTTGCAACATCCTGACTGAAACATGAAAGTTTATGTTAATGACATAGTGATTTAAAAAATGATGGTAGGAACATAACACTAAATAATTGATAAAGAGGCAGAGAGAGAGAGAGAGACTTGTAATAAAGTAAATAGTGTCAAATATATGGTGCAACTTAAATTATAGGAAAACATTGGAGCATCTATGGTGGTAGCAGTTGGATTTTGAAATGTCTCTGTGCAGATATCACCTAGGAAAGAGTTGTGTGAGAAATGAAGAACCATAGATGAGAAAGTGAACCTCGAAGTGGAAGAAAAATCTCTATGGATTTTATCAATATCAAAGAAACTAGTCATTATAGGGAATTGCTCATGGGGTCTTTAGGCTCTCTCTCTCTCTCTCTCTCTCTCTCTCTCTCTATGATGCCACTTGATGGTCACCTCAATTTATTGGTTATAAAGGCTGGCTCAAGGTAGAATACATACAATGCTATACAAGAAAAAAATTACATTGTAAAGAAACAAAATATGTACCAAGCTAAATAGTTGAATGTATGGTATATGCATCTTGTCATGTCATTTAGCTATTATATGAGATGATGAAACCGTACTGACAAATCAAGAATACTCGCCAGGTCTGTTGAAGATAATTGATCGAATTAATCTATGGAACTAGATGGCCAAATTGATTAATCGGTCCAACACTTGGTCAAGCTATTTTGGTCGAATTATCTAGCTAGGTCGTACTGAGCCAGTTGACCGACTGTTAACTTGACATGAACCCAGCTCAATAGGTTTTGGCTATAGTAGCAAAGGTGCTATGGTTATCTATAATGGCCTATAAGCCAAACTCAGAGCATAGCACTGTTTAAAATTGTGCAATCTAACGGGCGTTTTAGGCCCACCTCAGTGCAATTCTAAAGAAAAACGCTTTAAGATATACGCATCAAGCGCCTCAAGGTGCGCCTCATTTCAATTCCACTAAGGTGTGCACCTCTCCTGCTTATATTTTTTTCCTTCTATATTAATAAAACATCTTTAGCACTAATCATGTGATAATTGCCTCAAACCTGAATAAATCCAAGCTTTCCTTTCATCACAAACGATTATTAGACTTTTTGACATTACATTCTCCTTCAAACTCAAGTTATCCTGATTGACAACCAAACATCTATTAAAAAAGATTGGCCTTTGCGAGAAGAAGACCTTTGAAACAATCTTCCAATTACAAGGCCCCACTGAAATGACAAACAGAAATTATAAAAATCATTACAAAAATACCTCGTTTCTCAATAATGCAGCAAATGTGGTCGTCTTGCTTCCTGAGGAAAAGGGGAAATCAGAAAGAGGAACCCAATAGAGATATTTCTTCTTCTTTGCTTACCTTACTCTCCTGCAATGTCTCTTTCCCTCCCCACCAATTTCTCATTTGTCGATGGTGACCTCAGGGGTTAAGTTTGCAATAAAAAAATTTACAGTGATGATTCTGACTTAATGCCTAATCATAAGCTCGCCTCCAAATTTTTTATGAATTTACATATATGATACTCTAGCATCATAAAACTATGCATCAAAGTATATATTTCAATTTTAAAAGGTTTATAATAGTGTTGAGAAAATTAGGGCGAAGAAAACAGTAATCGACACAAATTCAGAAGAACACAGAGATTTAACGAGGTTCGGCAAAGATGCCTACGTCCTCGGGAGCAGAGCGGCGAGTTCCTTTCAATAATTAGAAAAGGGTTTACATAATAGAGGGATACCTCCTGTCGTCCTCGGGAGCAGAGCGGCGAGTTCCTTTCAATAATCAGAAAAGGGGTTTACAGAAATTCAGGGATACCTCCTAGGGTTACTAACAGACCTATTTATAACCCCAAGAGTAAACCTTACGCACAATATGTAATTACAACATTACATTAAACATTACCCCTGTACCATACCGCGGGGTTTTGCCCCCGCACCCCAACCCACGTAACTTCCTAATTTGGACAGATTCTTCCGCTCCGCTCCGCTTCGATCCAGCGTCTGTCCCGATATGATATATGAGCCATACCATAACAAATAGTGATATGTTTGATGTGGTTTTAAAGATGTAAATGTTATGGATATAATTATAAAAATTTCGATGTTAAATATGCAAATACATAGGAATTATGTGGTCTGTATATCAAATTTTTACTGATATTTCAGCATGCAGATATAGCATTTATGCAGAATGAGAGAAATGAATAGAATGGAGTAATTCTCCCATTATTCACATATGAACAGTTTCTCATGTATCGATTAGAACAGAAAGAACATAGATTTATGAAGCAAAATCAACCGCCAGCAGAAGAAATCTAACTAAAAAATGATTTTTTTTTTGGAATAAAATTAAGGGGGTATTATGCTGCAACTTAGTTTTATGTTAAATAGGATTTATTAAGTCTGATAGATCTGAAATTACCAAACCCATGTTCTTGTAGAAGAATTTGGGAGCAACAGTGGAGTAAATCTGAAAATCTAGATTTATGTCTTAGAAATGATGTAACGCGAGAAGAAGACGACGGAATGCGAGAAAGTTGGATTTTATGGAGCGATGGATTTATATTTTTTTTAAGGTGTTTGGATGGATTTAAGAAAAATTCATGATTAAATCCGATAAATAATACTCTGCTAAAGAAAAATTAAGAGCCTATTTGGGACAGCTACAGTTATTTGGAGAAGTAGTTCTGAAACTTATGTTTAAAATGCTATGCTGACTACTATAATTTTTTTTTAAAAAAATTCATTCTATATTGTTCTAGTAGCTACAACACTTAAAAGGCTTCCTAAGAAAAATATAATTTTCAGTTGCAGTCTTATTGCAAATGTAAAATATCCGCGTTATACCTCATTGTAACTTAATTGTAACCTACTTGTAACTTAGAAATATATAAAATCAGAAGCACGGTACTTATTAGTTAGTAGGTTATAGGTATACCCAAATGAACAAAAAACTATTCCATACGGATCGGACACCGCACGCAGCCTATCCGCCTTAAATCACCTGATCTACGGTTCAGATCTATTTCGGTGGGCCCCACCTAAATTATTTAAAAAAAAAATGAAAAAAATTCTGACCGTATAATTTTTTCTAAGACTGAATCGAAATCAAGTTGAAATTACAGTCAAGTTGACCCCTTTTCACCTGAAGCTGCTAAACAGAACAAAAAAGAGAGGAACTGATCCCTCACCTCAATGGCGGAAAGCCGGCGGTGGTAGAACATATCAACAGACTCCGAAACCACCATCCCTGTCGTCGGGACCTGCACTGTTCGATGCA
The DNA here is from genome assembly GCF_001263595.1 of Phalaenopsis equestris. Lineage (NCBI taxonomy): Eukaryota > Viridiplantae > Streptophyta > Magnoliopsida > Asparagales > Orchidaceae > Phalaenopsis > Phalaenopsis equestris. The sequence continues at coordinate 1,890,695 of NW_018164665.1, forward strand.
TCCCCGAACAAGCATGCGCATCCCGAAGACAAGAACTGATTTTGAACCAGTATTCGGGATCGCTCACTCGGTTCTTTAGCCATCCCGAGTAATCAGAGAGCTGGTACTCCAGAAACAATCGGTTAACAATCACCTGGCCATGGCCGCTGTCTGTCACGCCGAATGCGAAGACGATGAAGCCGGTTAGGGTTACGATGATGAGGAACATGACGAGGAGGTAGAGTTGCAGAAGCCATGACTGATGGTAGCAGGTGCCGAGGAAGCCCAGGAGGGAGATCACCATGATTGTGATTCCGATGATGAGGATGGGCCATTGGAGGAATCGAAGGCATTCGGTGCTGTTTGCGCGGCTGCTGAGCCAAATACCTCCGCCGAGGATGGGGATGGAGGATAAGAAAGTGATGAAATTAATGGCGGATATGAGGTTATTGGTGCGGCGCATCATGGTTTCTGCGATTCAGTAGGTTCTCTGCACTTTGTTGGCTCTGTTCTGGTTTTTTCGTGTTGAAGGTAGAAAGCGGGGGTTTTGAGGAATTTCCGGGGAGAAGAGGGGTCGGGTATAGCTGTGTGAGATAAAAAAGTGAACTTTTGTATTGGGGGTGGTGGTGGGTGAGGGTGAGGGTGAGGGTGGGGGTGTAAAAAATATTAGACATGGATGTCTAGTCAATGAGTTAGGTGATGAGATGAATGACGACATAATGTTTGATGATTGGTCTTTTAAACGACGTGCAATACGTTACCCGCTGATGAATAAATGACGACATAATGTTCAATGATATAATGTTCAATGATTGATCTTTCGAACGACGTGCAATATCCGTATGAAATATTTTCTCGTGGGATGGGGGTGGGAAGTAAATTTTTCTCGTGGGGATGGAAAAAATATTTCATCCCGACGTTCAATCACCAAGCGTCATGTCTGTCGATTAAATGCATGACGACGTGACGCCTGATGGTTGGTCGTTCGGACATGCTGTCTTCGGATGAAATATTTTCTCGTGGGGGGTGGGGTTGATGTAAATGCCTCTTAAATTACATATATATATATATATGAAAA
>NW_018164665.1:1891806-1906756 GCF_001263595.1 Phalaenopsis equestris
ATATATATATATTCTCAAATTGAATGAAATAGATGAAGGCCATTTTGTTAACATGAAGATGGCAAAAGTCTAGAGATGTAAGAAATTCTAGCTTGGATCTTAAGATGCACACAAAAATGGAGAAATGATGAAAATGACATATATTATGTTAATGTTGTATGTGTACAACAATAATCAACTTGAGGTAGAAGAAAATCATTTTTATAGAATTGTGGTTAAAATTAACAAAGATGTAAATTATTCTAAATATGTAAATGAGATTTATAATAAAAGTAAAGTATTTTTGTTTAAGATGTTTGAGAGAGACTATAAAGAACAAGACACACATTTCTGACAAAATTATTATAGATTTAGAAAATTTTGAGGTTAAGATGGATGATGAGGATCATGCAATCAACATTTTAAATTCATTATCTAAATTTAATTATGCTTTATTGAGGCTTTGAAATATGCTTGGAAAATCATATCATTGAAAGAGGTTCAAACAACTACGAATTCTAACAAAATATAAATAAAATTAGAAAAGAATTAGAAAAAAAAAATCAAGTCTTTGTCCAAGTCAAACACAAAATTTAAATCTTTTATGTCGCAAGAAAATACATTACAAGAAAAATTAGCCTCAATATAATATGAAAGAGATGGGGGGAAAAGCATGAGTTTAGGGATATTTTTACGAAGACTTGAACTCTTACTCATCAAGGTATTGTCCGCTTTGGCTAAATAGACTCACAGGTTTGCCCTGTTGATGTAACTTCCTAGGAGGTCACCCATTCTAGGAGTGCTTCAGTATGAGCATACTTAACTTTGGAGTTTCTAATAAAATTTCATGGTTACACCAAAAGTTGTCTCGATGTTTAAAAGTTCAGCTTCATTCAACTTGAGAGATTTCACAACTTCAATGGCATCATATGTACATATGGATTTCTAAGTATTTGAAAGTTGCTACTTATTCCATTGTTGATGATTGGGTGATTAGTTTAGAACATTTGTTTCATTTGACTCTCAATAGACAATGGTAAGAATCATACAAAAATTCAGTTTTGGTGAGGTTATGATATGATACAATGTTATTTGTAGGTCATTGGAATCAAATTAATCAAAGCCAAAATAAAAGATAGAGAAATTAGCATTTTTATTCAAGTAAAATATAGGCCACAACTTAAAATAATCTTTTTTTTTTCCTTTCGACCTGTTAGAAGAGTTAGATTGCAATTTTAAAGCTCTTCCTTGGAATAAAATCCACTAAATTTTACAAGCACACATCAATCCATTAATTATCAAGCATAAATAATTTATATTATTTTACAATAATAGAACTATTTATTTCTCTATCAATTGCATAATCAAAATATATAGCTACTACTAAGGCTATAAAAGATAGCAATTAGCTTAAATGATAGTTTAACAAGCTAAAGAACAAGATTAAGAAAATCATAATCTTGTGCCACAATTAAAGTGCAATTTAACCAATGAAGGACTAAATATTTCATTAAAAAATATAATCATATTGACATATGAATATATATTATCAAGGTAATATTTAAAACCAAATTTCAAAATCAATTGACTTTGCTTCTAAGTTGAGAGATCTACTTATGAAAGAGGAGGGGTTGGGAGGAAGAATTACTAAAATACTTTTAAGTCTTTTGCTTCAAGCTAAAGGTTTGTGCAATAATTGAACAAAATCATAGATCTAGTATACATTAGACTACTTAGTTTTTACTTCTTTTCGTTAGCTGTGTTAGCCAATCTTATATTCTCTATAGTAACTTTTATGCGACTAATTGAATGAAGACATATTATGAATCAAGAAGAAAGAGGGAGAATATTATGTGCATAGTCCAGATGCATATGAGGTGTGTACAATTTTGTCATACACTAGGGGTGTAAACACTTTGAGCTCAAGCTCGGCTCGTATCGGTAGCAGCTGGCTTGCGATCTCAAACTAAAAACTCAATTTTTACGGGAGCTCGTTGGAGAAAGTATCAGTGGCTGAAGGAAAAGGCACCAAGGGCTCATCAGAAAATGTACTGAAATGACTAGTGGTAAACTAATCAGAACGGCTCGTGAGCGAACGAGCTGAGTCGGGAAGAGCTCGAGCTCATGGCTCGGTAAGCTCAGCTTGTGAGCTCGTTAACGAGCCGAGCTCGAGTCGTTTTGCAAGCTAGGCACAATCGAAAGCTGGCTCGACTCATTTGCACCCCTATTGTACAAGTTGTGCACAAACACATTTGAGTACAACATGTACAACAATGTTGTATACGTAGTTCGGATTCCAGATGAATTCTGGACACCACATGTAATATGTTTCCAAAAAAAAGGAGGTAGAAGAAAGAGAGAGAGAGACTATGAAGAATATGAATCATAATAAAATTTTGATCACCAATCTTGAAGCAACAACAAAAAGAGTATTTCTGCTATAAAATACCATAGAAATCAAACTCAAATCTGATCATTAAAATTGGCAAATAAAATCCATGCTCTAGAGCCCCAGATGAGATCACAGACAGTTTTAAGTTTTTTTAAAAAAAGAAGAAAATATTTATACAATAATGTTCAAAAGTACCCCAAATTCAACTTCCGGAGTTGCAGATAAAAAAATAAGCAACGAAAATCTCCCATGACAGCAAAACAGCTGCAAATCCTCCTTAGAATAATGACCTGGCCGGAGAAACAAAAATGGAACAATATCAAATTTTTATTCACAGTAAAGATCTTGCAGGAGAGAGCAGACATCTAACTCACCAGTTAGATCAAATCTGGTCACTTTGAGCCCTTCTTCCACAATCCGCCAATCTTCATCAGCATATTGCCATTCTTCCTCTTGGGAGATTCATCATCCAAGTCGTCGGAGAAAGGGGAGCTTAGCAGCATCCCAGGGAGCAGTGAATTGTAGTCTGAATTAAGAGAGCCCGTCCTCTCAACTATTCTGCCATTGTTCCCTGGTGTGAGAACTGCTGCAGCTGCCTCAGCTGCCTTTCTCCACTGATCTGACTGCACGCTAAGCCTCCTCAGCTCAGCCTCCATCTCTGATTTCACTGCCTGAGCAGCCTCAAGCTGCTCCAAGACCTTTGCTGCCTTCTTGTTATTCTTTTCAGCCTCCCCATTGACAATACCTAGTCTCATCAGTGCTTCTTGTTCTGCAGCTTTTGCTCTCTCGGCATCCAATATAGCTGCAGCATAATTCTCCTGATGCTCCCTGTCTCTCTTGAGCTCCAATTTTAGCTGTTCATTCTCATCCATAATGCTTTGCAGCTGTGTCTCCTTATCCAAGAGGTTTGATTTCAGTTCTGTGACTTCTGTACTAGCCTTTATCAGCCTCATCTCCGAATCAAAATGGCTTGCCATTGCCTTATCCATTTCATCTTTCAATTCCTCATTCATTCGCGATATGGCTGGGAGTTCCGTTTCCATACTCAAAAGGCGAGCTTTCAAATCTAAAAGCTCTGCAGTTGTTTTCTGTAAGGTTGACTCCAGTTCTAATTCCCTCAGCCCTGCATCAACTTTCACATGCTCAGCCATCTCAATTGCTGATTGGATCTTCATAGTGCTTTCAATTTGTTCCTCATGGAGCTTAGCCTCCGCTGCTTCAAGGGCAGCCCTCAATAGTTCCAATTCAGATTCTGATGCAACAGATTCAGCTTCAGATGGAGGCTTCCCTCCTACTTCATCATCTTCTACAGACAACTGAAGTTCTTTCACCATTTCCTCGAGTGCACTGACTCGAAGTTTAGATTCTTCTAAATTGGAAGTTACAGAGTTCAAGGACTGTTGTAGACCGCATCCCTCGCTACGGAGACTTTCAATGGTGGCATTGGCCATTTCTAACTGCTTCTGGATCTCAGAAGCTGCGAGTTTTGCCTCTTCCTCTACTATCACCTTCTCATTAATCTGGACTTTAAGGTTCTCAACAGTGGATTGGGTAGCTTCCATATCTTGTTTCAAGGCTGCTAATTCAGTTTGTACAGTCTCAGAATCCTCCACCTGGGATGTTTCAGATTTCATAACCATATCAAGCTGTTGTTTAAGCCTTCGAATCTCATTCATCAAAGATTCCAGAGCCACTGAGTCATCTGTATGTTGTTTCTGGAGGGCTTCAAGCTCAGATTGCCATGCCTTATCACGCTCCTGAGAGATTTTGTGAAGCTCTTGACGACGAGCATTCTCTGCGGTGGAGAACTCCGCAAGCTGGTTCTGTGACTCCTCAAGCTTTCCTTCCATGGCTGTGAGCATTTTCATGACCCCTTCAGATTCCAGTTGTACCTGCTTCTTCAATGATTCAGACAAGTTCAACTGATCATTTGTTTTCTTCAATTCATCTCGTAGACGAGTAACCTCATTCTCTAGGTCACTCGGTTTGACCAACAGCTTCTTCTGGAATTCAAAGAGGTTGACAAAATGATGAAAATATAAATAAAGATTCTAACTGTAAAATCTTTATAAGTTTCAGCATAAATTGCCAAAAACTAATGCTAAAATAGCAGTTTTCAAGTCAAATTAATATGGAATTTGTTCCTAGTTGCAGCATATCACAAGCAACAAATCAGTTTAGCAAACTCGCAGTTTGTGCCTACCGCAAACACAGGGCTTTTGGGCGACCGGCGTTCGGTGATCTTGGGACTTCTTTCAGCTGAGCTCTTTCCAGGTGTGAGCTTTGAACTGACTGAATCAGATTCAGAGCCCGCTTTCTTTGATCCGCGAGATGACTTGGGAGTGACGGGAGAAGTCTTCTGAGGAACTTCTGACGATCCATTCCTAGTCAAAGAATAATCGCAGTTCGAAAAAAAAAAGATTTAATTGCGATGGAAACTAGCAATAAGAAGTAACTGCAAAGTTGTTGAACATTTACTTGACTTAAAATTCTTTAAACATGGCCTATGATGAATGTCTAAGACTTTAAGAAGCACAAAATGAAATAACTTTCACTAGTAGAAATTAAAGCTTTCAAAAAATCAATCATGGGTGCAATTACCTGGCACTGTAAGAAGAAAACAACAATAACAACAAGTCTTTATCCCACTATGTGAGATCGGCTACATAATCCTTTTTCTCCATTGTGTCCTACTGAGTGTCATATTTTCATTTAATTCTAATAAAATAAGATCACTCTATAAACAATATGTTCAAGTCTTTTTAGGTCTATCTCTGTCTTTCTTAACACAAGTCAAATCTAAAATATCTACTGTCCCAACCGGATCATCAGGTGGACGTTTAAAGAAACCAAACCATCTAAGACGACTCTCTAATCTTGTCTGCCACTGGAGCTACACCAACCCTTCCAATCAACAAAAATGACTGCTCAAATTCATTTGAAAATATTGAGTTATAGAAGAATTTATTAGACTTATGAGGTTCAATCTACAAAAACTTCCCTCAGCAAAACTAAAATTTCAGTAGGTCCCAGAGATTCATAATTACAAAACAACCAATGCCAAGAAATTCAAGAGCTGAATCAGGTCACGTGAAAGGTTTAGAAAATCCAGGGCTCACAAGGATAACACCTAGATCATCAAACTACTCCGAGATATGATAAGATGAGAAACAAATAAAAAATACATCTTTGGTCCCATCCTTTGCCTTCATTGTCACATGCACCCCATTGGCCATCAACTAATCAAATAAAAATAAGAACTAAACTTTATAAAAATGGCGGAAAATGATTGTAAGAAAAAACCTGGCTTTTGATGTCGGCATCTTTAATCTTCCTATGAATCGTGAAGTCTTCTTCTTCCTCCCACGTTAAAAAACTGCAACAACAAAGAAACAGAAGCGTTCATGGAGACACAGAGATAATGTAGAGTTATAATCTACAACATATATGCAAACCAAAAACCTTTTCTAACTTACAAATAAACAAGACATCCACTGTGAAGCAGCAGAGAACAGAACACAGAAAAAAGAAAAAAAAAGAGTTTTAATCATTCATGGAGCTGGAGTGGGCGATACAGGAAAGAAGAGGAAAAAGTAAATAGATGGAAGTTATAAAATTAGGGTTTTGGGCTACAGCAGTGAACTGGCGGTCACACAAACAAAGCCACTCACTGGTCACTAATGCCGTGACATTGGGGCAACTGGTTTTTTTTAAATCTTTCCATTAACACTAGTTTCTCAAATTTTAAATGCCTGTCTGCAACCCTAATTACCTCAAAATGGACAACGGAGGAGGAAAAAGAATTGAGGATGGACGAAACCAAAGCTCAGATCTTATGGAAAAAGATGAAAAAGAAAAGGAGAATCAATCAACACCATCTGTTTCCAACACTCTTCCTCTCCGTTCTAAACTTTATCTAAACTTGCAAATACAGAAGAAATCGGATTAAGAAAACGGCTTTCAGAACATAACAAAAGATTCATGAGACCGCCATTAAGGAAAACCTCACCCTCTCCTTGTTGACGGCTAATGAGCTCCTCGCCGGCTTGTCAGGCGTTCCCTGTGTCTGCCGTCTTCTTCCTCACGCAGCTCCCGGGGACTTTAACAGGGGAGGAGGGAGAAAGGGGGAATCTTGGGGCAAGATAGAGAAAGAGAGTGGAAAATTTATATTTTTCAGGTAATAGTGAGTGCTTCAGCCTCTGAGCTCTCCCCGCGCGGGTCTATTAATTGAATTGTACAATTTCCCCGTGTCCGGGACGGTGAGTTTTTGTTCACCGGTCAGTGATTTTATCCCGGCTGGGGACGATGGCCATGGCGGACTGGTGCACAGTGTCTTTAAGGTACGAGATATCGTCACCTTCCTTTGAACTTACCTTCGTATCCGTAACGGTCGTGTACACTGTCGTTTAATTGTTCTTAATGGAGCTTGGACCAAATAGAGCAGCGCTCTAAATGAAGCGAATATATATGATAAATTATTTTTGAATCAACTGACATTGGCAGCAAACTACGGCTACTTTGACATCCGCATCTTCACCCGTCCACTGCTGTCGATCACCGTCGGATCATCGATGCCCAACAGTTGCCATCACAACCACTGTCTTCAAGGCGCTGTCATGGGAGTAGCCCAGCTATTGTCTCCAGGTCAAACAGCTAATGTTCGAAGTTGTGTAGGACCACCTTCTAAGTCGAACTGACAACTCCATTATCATCGAGTTGTTGTTGTTACCGCTGGTGGACTGCCATTGCCCGGGAGCCACCATCACCGTCATCATACCACTAATACACAGATACCACGATCGTCGGTCAATTTTTGCTCGGGCACCGTCGTTAGGGTGACCTTCGCTAGACGTTGCAAACCGATCGCTACAGCTTCCACCTTCATAAGGTGGATATTTAGCCACCGTCTTCGTGTCAGAACCATGATGTTAGGCCATTGCCATCTGATGGCTCTGTCGGTGTGACCATGCCCCATTCCATGGGTTAGGAGGCTCGTTTCGGCACACTAGTCCAACATCATGGGCCCAACCAGCCTACTCTCCGGTCAGCACACTCCAGCCCTCTCTGGCTCGGTGTGTCGCAAACATGTCGCACCGCTCAGCCTCCGACCCATCGACTCGTAATTCGTGCTCTCCCTCCACATCAAGCAGTCAGACTTTGCCTACCTCTAATCACCACGGGCGCCCTAAAAATTCAAAATTTTCAAATTTCTTAGAATTTTTGCCCAATTTTTTTATGTTGAGAATCTTCAGACGAATAAGAGAAATCAACCAAAAATTAGGAGCAACTAATATATCATCAACAAATGTCATCATTTGACATGAATCTAAAAGCATTTGACACAGATCTCAAGGCATTTTTGGAGATTAAAATATTCCAATTCAAATTAAAAATCATCTAGAGCTTCAATTTCAACAAACTTATAGGCAAACTGACGACGCAAACCCAATGCCACTAAATTTGATCTAATTTGAGTCAAATCAAGTCATTAAATCACTTTTAGAAGCTTTGGATGGTTAATTAGAAGGTCAAACAAATCCAAAATCTGACAAGCTTATGGTCAAATTAGTGTCTTGATGAGAAGAGTCTAGCGTGTCCATAATCACTCAGTTCTGACATCATTAAGACACTTAATTGTCCATAAAATGTTATCTGATTAAGGAAATCACTCCTGGAAGTTCGATGGAGTGGTTCGAATTCCTACCTTATTTACAGGGGATGTCACTACTATAATAAAAAAAGTAGATCCTACTCCCTTCATGAAAGAGAGAGGGAGACCTGGACCTGAAGAAGAGAAGAAGATGTCAATTTCAAGAGTTGTTATTGACTTAAGAACCAACGATCATTTTCTATCTTCATAGTTGTTGACCACCAGTGATCATTGCTCATCGGTTATTATGAACCACTATCAGTCGTCCTCTGCTCGTTACTATTGGTGGACTTTGCGGAGTTACAACATACATTGTAATGAAGCACTCTATGGATTAATGACATAATTGCAGAGCAACAAAGCATCGTGTGGAGCAATGATCTACGTTGCAGAGTAACAAAGCCCTCTATAAAGTAATGCAATGTCTAAATATTGTGCAACAACGTACTCCGATTGTGGCGTGCCAAAGTTACAGTGATAACTCCTTGTAATAACTGCTTGCAACCACAAAACTAAGAATACAACGACCATCTCTAGACTCCTGAAGTTTTCTCTTTACATTGCATATCAACAAGTGATGTCTCTAATGTAGTGGCCTACAGATATAGTAGCAACTACAACCTCTGATGGACAACTAACACTCTTGCATGTTGGCACTACGACATATATGACCAACTATGACCTACGTCACTCACAACTCATGCAATTCCTAACTCCAGCATATGTCACCTACAAATGTTATCACAATTCACCACTACAGTCTATGTGGCCAACTGCCTACGTGGATCACAACTAATGTATCTCATATCTTTGATTTCTATGGTCTATCAGCATTATTGTAGCCCATCACTATGGTTTATGTGATAAACTATGATTTACTTGGCTCACAACTCATATAGCTCCTAACTCTGACCTTAGTGGCTAATTGATGCTCTTGCAACTCATTACTATGACTTTCGTGACCGACTACGACCTACATGACTGACAACTCATACAACTCATACAACTCCTAACTCTGACCTCTATGACCTATGAGCATTATCGCAAGCTTTCAGTCATTGCTTATGTGACCAACTACAACCAACGTGCTTCACAGCTTATTTAGCTCCCAACTCTATCTTATGTGGTTTACGGACGTTTTCGTAGCTCACCATTGCAGCACATGTGACTAAATATAGTGTATGTTCCTCACAACTCATGCAACTAACTCTGGCCTATGTGGTCTACATATTTATTGTAGCTCGCCACTACGACCTATGTGACCGAATACAATGTCTATAAGGTCCACATCTCATACCTCTCCTAACTCCCACCTCTGATACCTATGAACGTTATTGTAGCTCACCAATACAGCCTATGTGACCAACTACAGTCTATATGGCTCACAACTCATGTAACTCCTAACTCTAGTCTTTATGACTTACAAATGTTATGACAGATTTCCACTATGACATATGTGACCAACAATGACCTAGGTGGCTCATAATTCATGGAGCTTCGAACTCCACCTTCTGTAACCTACAGATTTTATGTCAGTTCAATATTATGGTCTATGTTACCAACTACGACATGACTGGCTCATAACTCTTGTAGCTCTCAACTTCAACCTCTGTGGCTTAAGGATAATAGCTCACCATTACAACCAATTTGATCAACTACGATATATGTGGTTCACGACTCATGCAACTCCTAATTTCAGCCTATGTGGCATACAAGTGTTATTGTTCACCACCATGGCTTATGTAACCAATTACAACCTACTGTCTCATAGCTCATGGATCTCCCAACTTCAGCCTTCGTGGCCTACGGGTATTATTATAGCATACCACTATAGTTTATGTGATCAACTACAATATACGTGGCTCACATCTCATGTAACTCCCAACTATGGCTTATGTAAGCAGTTACAATTTACATGGCTCCCAACTTATGCCGCTCCTAACTTCAGTCTCTATGGCCTACGGATGTTATCGTAGCTTCTTATTATGGCCTATATGGCGAACTGATATCATTACACCCCTTCACTATAGCCCTTATAGCCACTTAATGCTAATTCAACTCACCACCATGACCTACATGGCCAACTACTATCATTTCAACCTTCCATTATAGCATTTATGGCCAACAAATGCTTACGAAGCTACCAGCAATAGCCTATATGACCAATTACTATTGTGACTTTCAACCATTGCCTATATGTCAAGATGAGGTTATTATAACCACCTTCTATAATATTTGTGACTAACCATTATTTTCATAAATAACAATAAAAGCCATTGCAACTATCACTATTATTGTCAAGAACTACATTTGTTATAACCCACATAAGATTATGAAAGTCAAACCACTATTGTACTTCCACAATTTCATCTTTCCTAATTCATGATAAGAGTGGACCTATGTACTCACAATTAATAGGGGATTTCTTTGATTGGGTCAGACCAAATGATTTTTTCCCCTCCAGAGTTTTCTACGTAAAAAATGGGTCGTCTCCTCCTATTTTTCTCTATTATGCGTCTGTTGAATTTTCATACAAGACTAAGACGCTAATTTATTACTCCACGATAGCGAATCTTTTGGCACACAACAACAATTAATATCTTCGCTAACATAAATTTTTATGCTTATACTAATTATATACCTAGATGCACATTTTGAAAGTTGACAAGACTGATACAATCATGCAAGTAGGTTCAGGGTTAGGGTTAGGATTATTCAGACCATAATTACGCACTCATACCTGCATGATAAATAACGAACATCACATCCAAGCATGCACATAAGACAAAATGTTGATGACTTGTGGAGGTTTCTTGATTTGCAATGTAAGCAACACATTTCATTCCTCATGCTTTTGATTAAGGATCCAACCAAAGGGACATGATTTAATGATGGTAGTTGGAAAAGAAGAAGAAACCATTTACTAAAAGGAGAAGATTGCAGTTGTTAAAGTTGAGCCAAAAAAATATAAAAGTTTTCTTTCAATTACATTCATACCATAAAATTCCTAAGTATTTACATATCTAACTCCATACATAACACTCAAATACTTAATTTTACACTAAAATATCACTATTTCTATCTATTTTAAAGTGAAATATGAACTTTCCATACATGCTATAGGAAGTCAAAAGGTTGTAAATGTAAATACCAAACTTGAATGTCTGTTGTGTAAATACATATGTGCTACTTATGCAAAATTTTCATTTATTGATTTATTTTTTGGGTTAAGACTGCAAATTCAAAAACTATGTGCCATTTTACTGGTTTATACCATAAATACTTTGTATTTTATGAAAGAAATAGATTAAAAAAAATTTAATTATTATTTTCCAAAAGTAAGAAGAATTAAAAGAGTAGTTTGTTATGTTGAGTTGTGATCATGACAACTAGGGGTTTATTGAGACGAGCTGCTCTTTAATGAGCTCACAAGTGAGCTCTATTAGCTTATCATTAGTTATTTCGATGTATTTTCTAATGAGATAATGTTGTATCATCCTCCTCTGGCCACCAATATCTTCTTCGGTGAGTTCACGAAAAAATTGAAATTTTAATTCGAGCTCGTGAGTTTACTATTATCACTACGAGCCGAGTTTGAGCTCATAATTTGAAAAATAAGCCGAGCTCGAGCTTAACATGGCTCGAGCTCCACTCAACTTGTTTACACCCCTAATCACAACTATTTTAAGAGTTTGGAAGAGGGAAGAAAGACTTTCGTCAACATAGATATTCTTCGAGTTTGGGTCCCACCTTTGGCTTAATACTATATATATATATAAGCACTCAAATTTTTAACATCACATAAAAAATATCATTAATTTTCTTTTTAAAATAAACTTATCACTAGTCTCAAAAATATATTGAAATCACTTAGCTACCGCACATAGTCACATCACAACACACCTAGTACAAAGATATTAAGAAAATATAGGGCTCATCTGACATCAACAAATTTCCAACATCCTAAACGAATCTTGAGGCATGACGCACATCTCAAGATAATATTTTGAGTATGAAACATTCAAACTCTGGTCAAAATTCATCCAGAACTTTAATTTCAATAAACTTAAGTCAAACAGACCGGCTCGACGAGACGGACCCAATAGTACTAAAACTAGTCCAATAGAAACCAAATCAACTCCTAATCAAGTCATTAAACTACATTTGAAAGCTTTCCAACCACATATTTAAAAGGTCAAACAGATGTTGAATCTGATAAGTTTATAGTTGAATCAAGCGCCTCGACAAGATGAATTTAACGAGCTTAATATAGCTCAATTTGGATATCGTTAAAGCACTCAAATTTCCATCAAATGCCGTCTAATCGAATGAATCTCTCTGGGTCGTCTGATCAGAGTGATTCATATTTATTCATTAATTGCAATTAGTACTTTATAAATAAAGTCCTACCCCTCTCTTCAAAAGGTAGAGAACTTGAAGTCTAAAGAAGACCGAATCTTTGAAAATAGTTGAAGTTGCCTCCTACTCTGTAGTTGTCGACCACCACTAACTACTGTTGACCATCACTCGTCGGTTGTCGTCGATCACTTTCAGCCGCTGCCCACTCCTTATGACGGAGCATCGTGCGAAGCAACAACCGGCGACGAGAAGTCACGTAGCAACCTCAAAGTGAAACATCATTCTGAACACCAGGTTGACCCCAAAGACGATGCAATAATCATCCTGAAGACGGTGTAACAACGCACCCAAAAGACAATGTAACATCCTATCTCAAAAATGGGGTAACAACGCACCTCACATACGCTCGTGCCGCTCTTGATTCCGGCCCTCACGGCCTATGAACGTCAATACTACTCACCACTATGGCCTACAGGACGAACTATAACCTACGTTGTCCACAACTCGTGCAGCTCCTAAGTTTAGCCCTTACGACCCGCAGATGTCATCGCTGCTGCCCACAATAGCCCATACAACCTACGTGTCCACTTCTCTTACTATAGATAATCGGTGCTCCTGAAGCAACCATCTAAGACCCCCTTGGCCAACTACTGTCATGTTTATTAAATATAACTGCTACGACAAGTTGACGTTACAACCACCGTCCACAACAGTCACAACACATTACTACCTCTGTGACAATCGATTATGACTCTTGCAGCCTACTGTCTTTAAGAAGTATAACTAGATTACAGATAAACGATTTTATAATTTATTCTTTCCTAATTCAGGAGAAGAGTGAACCAGTGTACTCACCATTCATAGTGGATTATTTCAACTGGGTCAATCCCTGTAATTTTTTCCCCTCTCAAATATTTTTCATGTAAAAAATTGAGGCGTCTTCTCCTGCTTACATCTCTTTAATCATCTAAATGTGTGTTGAATTCTAGTACAACATCAAGACGATAATCTATCATTCCTCCATCATATATTTTCTAGCACGTATCAAAGGCCTTAGATGCCAAGCATTTTAAACTTAAATACTTTTAAAATATTAATGCAATATATATGTTTTTTTAGGGGCCATGTGAATGAGAATCCCTCTGGACAGATAAGCAGACCAACATGTCACGGACAAATAGTCCCACATCAGCTAGGTGTAGGGCCGAAAAGCAGTATTTAAGTCCTGGGCTGCCCACCACCCATAAGGGCTCTTTTGGGAGGTGACAAGTGGTATCAGAGCAGACTACTGCCTGCCAGGTGTGTGGACTCTCCATGGTCCAGTGGGCCCCTCGGTGGAGCCGATCCGTGACGAGGGCGTCACGTGATTGGGTGGAGGAGAATGTCACGGACAAATAGTCTCACATTGGCTAGGTGTAGGGCCGAAAAGCAGTATTTAAGTCCTGGGCTGCCCACCACCCATAAGGGCTCTTTTGGGAGGTGACAAGTGGTATCAGAGCAGATTACTGCCTGCCAGGTGTGTGGACTCTCCATGGTCCAGTGGGAGTCACGTGATTGGGTGGAGGAGAATGTCACGGACAAATAGTCCCACATCAGCTATATGTAGGGCCGAAAAGCAGTATTTAAGTCCTGGGCTGCCCACCACCCACAATGGCTCTTTTGGGAGGTGACAAACAGCTCTTCAAAATGCAATAAAGATAGCTAATCTAGTCCAGAAATGCATTTATTTTTTTTTATCACCCTTAAAGACTATAGAGATAAATATGAAATATTAATATTTAATTTGATGCAAATAAATTAAAAATATATTTTCAAAAAATGCTGAAATTCTTTCCTCAATTTATTTTTATTAATTTTTAAATTAATCAATTTATAAAATACACTACAAGCTATCATTGTTGTAGCCATAAAATGCCACCAAACACCATAATTAATCATTGCCATCTATCCCCAGACGTCTGATCACCGACCGTCACGTCGCCCATCGATGAGATGTATGACGACATGGAGGTCGGTTGTTGGCCGTTCGGACATGATATATCCGAACAGAATATTTTCTCGTGCGCAACTGCACACACGGACGTGTTTAACTAAGTTATAGTAAGATTCAGAAAATCAAACTGATCAAACGACTTTTCAAATCAAATTAAGTTAAATCATAGTTTAAAAATATATATATTTTTAGCTTAAATAACATACATTAAAAAGAATAGAAAATAATATTTATTAAATTTTATAGTTTTTGACATGTGAAATAGAAAATATTAAAGTTAATATTTAAGGCGTGTTTTTATTTATATAAATATTTATTGATTCAATATATGAAGAAATTAGCAAAATTAAATTTCCAAAATTTTAACTTAAAAATCATTTTTACAAAAGGAATATCGAAGCATTAATTAAAACCCAAAAAATAAAATTAATAAAAACTAAAAGAAATTGAATTAAAAAATTGTTTATAAAATTAAATGATTTGATGCAAATTAAGAAATTTCAATTTTGTTCATAGCTCATTCTATTCGATTTCGAACCGAACCGGTATGAATTTGAATCGAGCCCGATCCTACACG
>NW_018164665.1:1906766-1948727 GCF_001263595.1 Phalaenopsis equestris
ACACGACATCGAAACAAACTGGCTCAAATTGAGTTATTTCGATCCGTTTCAGCTCATAATCGACTTATCTGCTCAAAATTGAAACCGACGCAAATTGCGTTATTTGGATCCTTTCCAGCTCGAAATCATCCTATGACTCATTATATTCAATTTTTCCTAACATTATATATATAATTTTTATAAATAAAAAAAAATACTACGAGCCAATCTCGAGTCAGTTCAAGCCCATGTATGACTCGAAATCAGCTCAAAGAATTTCAATTCAAAATTTGGATCTGATCCCGATCCAAATCATAAATTCGAATTCATTTTCGAGAGATTAGCGATTAACGATCTTCAAGATAAGATCACAGTCCTATAAATTGATCAATTTCAAGCCCAACTTAACTACCTCAAAGTGATAAAAAAAAGGAAAGCCTTAAATAAGAAGGATGGATGCTGCAGAGCATTAAAGGGTGCACAACAAACTGCTGCCATGAATTCATTACACAAATCATGTGATAACTTTAACAAAAGAGTCCAGGAACAGTTACCAGCCTTCTAAAGCTGTCTTTAATCATCCACCCCGAGCAAAGCCTTACTATGTGCAAAATAAAGCTGAGGCTCTGGGCTTATTTGGCGGCAATCATACGATTAGAGAGCTCGGGTCTTGACCGTTTTGTTATGAAGCCGGTTGGCTAAGCCAATCGGGCAGAAGTACGGGTCACGTTCTTACTAACAAAAATTGATTTGAGAGTAAATTTAGTAGAATATGTGATGTGACACTGGCTCTATGTGAGCTTGGATAAAAAGTAAATTCATCGCTTGATAAACTGGTGCGGACTGTGGAGGGTGGATTGGTCTTTTTTTATGATTTTTAGTATCAATATTTTATATTTTATTCCGATTTTTTGAGATTTTTTTTTTTGTTAGAATTAAACTTTATCAACTTTACATCTTGCTTGTAAAGGATCAGAATTGCATGATTAAATCTGAATCTTGTCAATTATATCATGCTTATAAAGGATTGGGTTCAAGAATTATGATATCCCTCGATTGAAATCTTCCATCTACTTGGTTATCATCGAGGATTTGATTGATTTGAATTGAACCTTATCAGCTCTGCCCTACTTATAGAGGATAAGGTTGAAAATTGAGAATTGAATTTTAAGTTTGTTTTGAAAGTTAACTCACCCGGTTGAAATCTTCTATCAAGTCAGCTATTATCGTAGAATTTGATTGGATTGATTTGAACTTTGTCAGCATCGTTTTACTTTATTGGTTATAATAAACAGTCGACTCTACCGTGTTTATAGAGGATTAGGTCTATGAGTTGAATATATTATTGTAATATTAAAGACACCATTGTAAGAGGATTATTTAATAAAATATATCTTGACTAAAATGCTTCATGATTTCTTATGGATGAAACACTCCCTATTATTTGGATTGGCTAAGTACTGGTTCAGCCTCGTCGACCTCCACTCTTATTTAAGATAAGGATCATATTGATCTGTTGTGTAATTTAGGGCGAAGAAAAACAAGAATTGACACAAAACCAGAAGAATAACACATAGCTTTAACGAGGTTCGGTAAAGATGCCTACATCCTCGGGAGCGAGTGGTGAATTTCACTATTTCAGAGGAGTTACATGCCCATAGGGTTACACATCTATTTATAAATAAAACATACATATAAATTTACAAATACGCCCTCGCTCCCCCCAACCCACTAATCCAAGAGACACACATCTTCACACCAAGAGACACGTCTCTTCATTTCAGGAGACACACCTCTCCAAATCCAAGAGACTCCAAATTCATGGTATATGAGTCATACCTAACAATTCTCTACCTTGGCGAATATCCAACCCCTTTAAAGAAAAATCATAGAGTTTCTTACACTGAAGTGGGTTGGGCAACCATGCCAACTAACAATTGCAAACATTCAACAAGTTCAAGTAACGCAAGAACTTGTTGAAAATATCTGGTTTAGTTAACTTTCTTACTACATTTTCATCCTATGTTCTGACAGATTGAACTTCACCTACAACTGTATTTCCCAACAGTTTATAGATATTATCATCAGGTTTCATAGCTCGCAATGCCTTCAAAATTCATTGTTGTGCCAACAAATCTTTCACCATTGTTTGCCACAATCCGAATTCTTAGGTTTATTGAACTTCATTATCTCGAATTTTGCACCAGACATTGTCATTTGAAATTAATCATGCATTGAACTTTTTCTGTCTTATATTGAAATAAAACACACCACAAATAAATTTAAATAAACATGGAATTTCATCTGTCAATTGCAACAATTTTCCAAAAGTTTCTTGTGATTCGTGAATCAAATTTTTCACACGAAGCACATTTCTTGTTCGCACAAAAATTCGGCTGAAATACTGCGGACACCAACCAAACTCCATCTGTCACAATTTCTCCTGCGACAGACCTACGAACAATTCGCAAAATTTGTGAACTCCACCCGTCACAATTCCTCCTGCGACAAAATTGTAAATTTCGCTAGCAAACACCACCTGTCGCAACTGCACCTGCCGCAACTCCTCCTGCGACAAACTTACGAACTCCTCTAGCTGAGCATCACCTATCGCAACTACTACTGCGACAAATTTGTGAACTCCTCCATTCACAAATGCTCTTGTTCGTGATAATTGCACGCGAACTCCTATTCATGAACTCCACCTCGCTGAATGTTGTGAAGGTTCGTGAAATTGGCGAACCCCGTCGTCTCTGCAGCAGAGAAATATTCACTTCCAGCCAAATAACCAAAGAAAGAAAATCTTCCTGTCTTCAGCCTCAACCAAAGGAAATCCAGAGGGACTTCAAAGAAAAAAAAAACTTTTTTTTCCGGCCTCTGGAAAATATTTTCCCGCCTCCAGCAACACGAAATTCCAGAGAGAATTTAAGAGGAATATTCCTGTAGTGGAGACGAAAGACCCTTCTTTCCCTGATTCCAACCATCGAACTCCTATAACCGACGCTCCTCTCCCGCGAACTCTAACTGCCGCCTCGAACTGCAGAGTGCTTCGTCCAGACCAATCCTCTGTCGAACACCTCTGCGAAACCCTTCGCGAAATCCAACTGGTGTCGAAGATCTTCTCAGAACTGAACACCTCTGCGGCGAATCCTCTTCACGTGACCCATCTGGTAATTCGCTGTCGAACTCCAAACTGCTACATGTCGCTGAATCCAAACCTCCGGACTCCTAATTTCGCAATACCTGTGAATCCTTCTCCCAGGCAGTTATCGAATCGCCTTCGGAACCGTCGAACCGATGAACTGTCGGCGAACTTCCTCTCGCGGGAAAAACTCGACAAACTCCTCGAGAACTCTCGTGCAAAACTGCCGCAGTCGCGAACTCCCTAATGCTCCTATGCGATTTCCGACTGCAAAGCTCCTCATCGAACTGAAGAACCTTCGTCTTCGCTTCTGTTAAAACTGTCGTGAACTGCTTTACTCTTCTGCTAACTGCGAAATCCTCTATTCCAATTCGCCGCAATCCTCTTCCTCTTCCTTCTTCCTTCTTCCTTCTTCTTGCATCAATCTCCTCTGCCCTAAAACCTCAATCTCGCTCATATACGAAGTGTTGTGTAATTTAGGGTGAAGAAAAACAAGAATCGATACAAAACCAGAAGAAAAACATAAAGATTTAACAAGGTTCGGCAAAGATGCCTACATCATCGAGAGCGGGCGACGAATTTCACTATTTCATAGAAGTTACATACCCATAGAATTATAAATATATTTCTAAATAAAACCCATAGATAAATTTACAAACGTGCACTTGCTCCCCCCAACCCACTAATCCAAGAGACTCACAATAAGAGACACATCTTCATTCAAAGAGACACACCTCTCCAAATCCAGGAGACTCCAAATTCCTGGTATATGAGTCATACCTAACATGATCAAGTGAGACTTATGACCTTGTCCTACATACAAGGCGGCCCGCCCAAGAGCATGTACTTTTAAACTTGAACATTCTATTTTTAAAATAAGTTTGAAGTTTTTAAAATCGTTAGTTAATTTATAATCACTTACATTCTTTTCAGAGCAAAGCTAAAACGAATATTAGAAACTCACCATATTTTTCAGAATAAAATATTTTAGATAACATAGCCAAAAACTTTCATATTTACCTATCTTACTTGAAA
Source organism: Phalaenopsis equestris (assembly GCF_001263595.1). NCBI lineage: Eukaryota > Viridiplantae > Streptophyta > Magnoliopsida > Asparagales > Orchidaceae > Phalaenopsis > Phalaenopsis equestris. The sequence continues at coordinate 1,910,923 of NW_018164665.1, forward strand.
CCTTTCATAATTACAAATATCATATGAAAAACAGCACTCATTATCATCGTTTAATAGTCAAATACATCTTTTCATCCATATCCATAGGTAAATTTTAGGTGTGAGAGGTAAATCTATAAGAATCGGGTGCTATGTATGTATTTTTTCCGATATTTTATTTGCATCAATTTATGCCCGCACAACATTCTCGAATAGGCCGCTCGTGCTTTCAGTACCGTAATCGGAGCACATGTGTATTTCAAAAATAATATTAAGCCCAAAATTAATTTGAATTTTAAATATATGTGCAAATAGTTTAATGTTAAATTGTCCAATTATTTCATTTAAGCTTTATGTACTGCCTTCTGTCCACTCATGCTGGGGGATGGGGATCTGGTGGCGACTTTGAGGACGAGTAGGAATTTTGTAGGTATTTGCTTTAAAATTTTGGAAGTCATGGGTTAGTTGCGTGGAGTAGGACCGTTTATTGGGTACTGGGTACTGATACCGCACATAAATTTACATGCAATATCCGATCTAGACCTAGATCATTGAAATACATCTTTTTATTTTTTTATTGTTGAAATGGGGCCCACTCTAAATTTTTTATGCTCTAGCTAGGGCATAACATGCAAATTTTGCGTGCGGCGTCCGCAGTCATCAATTTTTCGTGGAGCAGAGAGCTCTATTTGATTTTACAAACGAGTTGTAGAATTCACTTGAGGTTATCTTCGTTGTCATTGGTGAGCTATCGAGTTCTCTATAAGTTGTGTTTGTGTTTAAAATTTCCTTTTTTAAATTTTACAATGAACCTTTTTTTTTTATTATTTTTTTTATTTTGTATGCCCTCTTTATATCAATTTGATTTCTTTTATATCTTGATTAATTTAACTTCTTTTTCTTAGTTTTAAGTCCAAATTTCAATCAAAATTTCGACCGTGTTCTAACTCATGCCCACCTAGAGGGCCATGACATAAATAAGGGCATTCCCACCATGTCTAAGTCCTGATACAGTTTCATGTGCAAATCATAGTATTTAGGTGTAATTGGTAGTATTGTAGTATTATTTTATCAAAATAATACCACAATACTACTAATAACACCTCCAATAACACCATCCGTGTCTAATCCGGATGCCATGTATGTGTTTTTCTTTTTCTTTTTTTGGTATAAAGGGAAATGGAGGTTCGGGTAAGTCGTGGTGTTGGTTTGGCGGGTTTGGATTGCAGCCTTTTTGGATTTTGGCTAGAATTTTATGAACGGATACATTGTACACAAGTTATACAACGGTGTACAACATTGTTGTACATGAAATTCACATGCATGCGAATTCTACACGTAGTACGAGAGTTGACAACAGTGACTATGAGCTTATAGGAGTTAGGACTTGCCAAGTACTATCGTCGTTTCGACATAGATCAATTCACAAATTTGTGTCAATTGGGTCCGCTCGACGTGTCGATCGAAGAATCTTGGACTTGATGTTTGTGTCATCACATTTAGTGCGCGCCATCTCCATCGGATAACCCTTCGTAGACATTTTCAATGTTTTAGATGCACTGACACAGATAATCTCCATGAATATCGGGCAAAGCTTATATAACTTCAGCAACTATCAAAATAAGTCGTGCTCAATCAAAAGCTTTGAAATATTTATAAATGTGCACCTTCTGTGGCCTGTTGGTAGAGCAACCTCTTTGAAGATCGCAAGCACCCTTAGGTCCCGGGTTCGAATCCCCTGTTGGTGCAGTGTCTCCTTAAGGCAGGTGGTACTCAAATTTAGTTGCATACCGCTTCAGCTCCCAGACCTGACAGGAGTTAGCGCATTAAGCGTTGATTAGCGTTCCGCCAATCGATCAGTCTTATATGAAGGTCAACAAAACTGAAATGAAAGAACAAGCAAATCAATGGAGGGCAGCAGATAACATGTAAGGAAACATAGTAACCTTTATTTTATTTCTGTTAAGTTTCTGTGTTCCTCAGCTAATATTGCATTCTGTGGGATCTGCAGGTGAGCCATCTTCAGGGGTTGAATCACTATCTGAATCAGCTTCTGTGGGAGTAGCCTCATGATAAATTAAGGCTTGCCTCCTCTGGAGCATCAATACATGCATTATAACATCAGGAGATAGTGTTATGCCAGATCGAACTTCTCTTCTTCTTTTGTTAGCTGCCATTATCTGTTATACAATAGACCATCATTCGAAATTTTGGTGTTGGATATGCAAAAAACAGAGAAATTCAGTTGTATGAATTGAAAATTTCAAATCTTGTTCAGTAATCAATACCTCTTCTGCATTTTTAGGAAGTGGAGCTGTGCTTCTGGACATTGGTGTCCAGAGCTTAACGTTTTTATCAAACCCACTGGTAGCAAGCAAAGGGAAGAAAGGATGAGGCTCCACAGAGTTTACAATCTGCTTGTCTCCGACCATCATTCGAACCAGTTTGCCGCTCTTTTTATTCCAGATATAAACATGGCCGCAGTCCGAACCGCTCGTGACGTACTCATCGCATGGTCCGAAGAAGCTGACTCCTTTCACCGTATGTGAATTTCTATGGCCTATATACACCTGTGGTTGATCAAGGTTCTGCAATGCCTCAGCTTGGATAGTATTAGGCTGTGTGCCAATGCCCATCTCTTTCTGAAACAAGTAGATGAGCTCATCACTGTAGGAAACAAGCAACTCACTCTTGTTAGAGTAAGCCAGCCCTGTAATATGAACATTGGTTGAGCTAATGAGATGGCGCGGGCAGAAGGTGTTAACGGGTTGGTCTAAGCCCTTTGACACATCCCAAGGATAATTCCTGATGTCGTAGACTCGGGCATAAGCATCAAGACCTCCTGTGGAAAAATAATTAGGATTTCTTGGATCTATTGAGATGGAATTCAATCCTAAGGAGTTTTTGTTTGCTGAGAATGATGAACATGTTAGAAGTTTGATTGGGGTTTGGTTTCTCAGGTCAAACTGCAATGCAATAGTTGACATTTATCAAGTTGGAGCACACAGGATACAGTTTCGGGAGAAAAATGATAATATGAATGAGTTGAGTATTTTACCTGCTGAACAAGGCCGTCCTCGCCGCAGCTGTAAAAGATGTGTGGGCTTCCAGGCTCTATGGCCAGTTTGTGAACTCGGCCTTGATGCGTCCCGACCCGTCTAGTGCTTACTTGATCATCCTCCATAACTTCACCAAGTCTTACCTGAGAAAGATAACTGTCAGGTCTTTTTGATGGAGAATTTGGAAATAATACATGCAATGAATGGATTTATGTCTTTGTGGGTCATTTAATTCATTAGTATAAGAACAATAAGTGCAAGTTAGGTAGTCAATCAGTCATTGTAAGTTTTTAAATCTCTCTCCTTTTGGATTTTTTAGGCATAAATAAAAATAAAATGAAAAACTCCCATTGTTGGCACCCTCTTATTCCCCTCCTCGATCCCAATCCCCCATTTTCAAGAGTTCTATGGCAAGATCAAATCACCGTTTATCCGTAAAAACTGAGTTCAAGAGCGATCTTTAATGGAAAACATTTTAAATGTGAAGCAAAAAATGCAAACCTTCACTAGTGAAAACAAAAAAAGAAAATTCAAATGTTACTTTCTTGTGTAGAATTCAACCCCACATAAGGCATAGGTTGGTATTCATACTGTGGATTGGTCCCGCAAGACCGAATTAATGCAAGGCTATGTCACATTTTTGTATAAATGTCCGGGATGGATTCATCTTTAGTCAATAACTCAATCTACTTGATGGTATCTTTTCTGTTTCTTGATTTAATGCAACCCATAACTTGTTCTTTTCTTATCATGCTCAGTTACAACAAAATTCGATGATTTTACTCCACGAGTTCCAAGGCCAGTTAAACTTTCATATGCTCGAATGCTATTATTAGCTAATGGCTCCAAATAAATAGTGAGAGCATCCCCTTAAGTAAATGTTGTAATAGTGCACGTGAAGCCGATCCTTCCTCCCCGTGCCGAAATGCTCCATGCTCGAGCAGAAGCAGAGCTCTTCCCGAACCGAAGCCGAGCCTCTCTGCTCCTCCCAGTCTTCACACGATCTCCTGTTCACATCACTGCCCCTACCCAACTACCCCTACCTGAGCCCCTTTGTGATTTTTATTTGAGCTCAAATACTTCACTCGGTCCAATTATCTCTGCCCTCCCCGAGCATCAACATGTGTTGTATTTTATTTTGTTTGTCGTCGTCACTGTCAACGCTTGGGGCAATGGAAAATTTTTTTGAAAACCTCCTATTGAGGAGAGCAAAGTAATTGTTAGGCGGGGAAAACTATGAACTTCTCTAGAGAATTTCTAATAAAAAAAATTAAGATCTGACACTTTCTTGTGGTATAATATTGGGGCAGTGGGAAATTTTTGAAAACCTCCATTTGAGGACAGCAAAAAACCCGTTAGATGGGGAAAAACGTGAACTCGTCTGGAGTAGTTTTTGAAATCGAGGGAGGGGGCTCTTTGCTTGCAATCTAACCCTTCATGTAGGTATACTGAAGGCCCGTCACATCTTTTGAGATTGCGAGTTAAATGTTCTTTTTGCTCCTCATTGCATCTTTTGAGACTGCGAAAAGAAGTACACTTTTTCTTCTCCGACAGCAGTGCCTTACGACACTGACCAGTGATTCTTTTGAGATAGCTAGGAAAGTTGGCATTCTCCCGTGCCCCTAACGGGCGTTGACACTGAAAGGCTGTCGAAATTTCAGGTGAATTTGGACTTGTAAATAATATAAAAACATGGAATGTTTGGACATTAAAAATAATATATAAAATTAAAAGTAATGTATGTTACAAGATACAGAATAACACTTAAATTATAATTGAAGCCATTTCAAGAGAATAAATTATATGCATTTAAAATTTGCATAAGATTCATAAAAATGGAATGACTCGCCAATTAATATAATTAAACTTTTCTTTGACTTCAAATTCGATCATATTTGAAAAGTACACAAACAAAAAAAATCTATATCCAAGTACCAATGAATTTGTATATGGTATATTTAAATCTATAAATTGAGGCTTAGCTTAATTGGGGTAAGCTTGGGGGGCTAAACTTAAATAGAATACCAAATTATATAATTTTGGAGCTGAGCTTAACTTAAATGAGAAACATCACAAATTGGGGCTAAACTTGATTGGAGCTCAAGCTTAAATTGAATGTCAAATTCTGCAAATTGGGGGCTAAGATTAATTTAAATGTTGAATATCATAAATTGAGGCTAAGGTTAAGACATGAATGCCATTTTTAAATGCTAAAATAAAGAATTAATATGTCAAACTGCCACCAGATTCGCAATACTCTTACTAGTGAACAAATGCGGCCCCACTTAAAGTCTGAAGAAGTAACATTGCATGTGATAATTTTCAAATAAAAGTTCATAGCTTCAAAATGGCTAAAATCCTTAAAGCCTATACAAACTTCATGGTTACTCCTGAGATAAGTGCGATGACTTGAAATATATGATAGTGTTTTGAGACTTATTTTGTATTCTCTAAATTGGGTATGCTTTAGGAGATTCATATAGATAAGAATCTTTTACATGATTTCAAAATCCCTTGTTCTAAATTGCTAGTCATAGCTATAGTTTGAAGGTTTCACAAGCTTTCAAAGTTTTCAAATTCTTTACGTTATTCAAAAACATGAAAAATAAAACCCACATGTGCTCCAACCAGTATATTGAATTCTCAAAAATTATATTTAAGAACGTTGCACGGGTTAATCGGGTCATTTTGTCTATAGGGCAGAGTTGTAAGCACACCCCAGCAGTCCGAACATCCTCCTAGTAAGAATTAGAGTTGTCGATTCTAGTATTTTTAAAATAAATGTCCAAATCTAAAATAGGAGTTTACATGTTCAAATCAGTCCACTAGTCTGATTCTCCTCCTGCAAGGACTGGAGTTGACGAGTTTAATAATTTTAAAATAAACGTCAAAATCTGAAATAAAAATTTACAAGTTCAAATCACCAAGTTCGATCCTCCTACCTAGAAAAATATGAATCGACGGGACTTATACTTTGAATAGCTTAAAAAAAAACAAAACTAAAATGCCTTCATTTCAAATATAAAAATTTTAAATGATCAATACCCTAATGATGACCGTGTTGATCAAAAATTTCAACTTGAGGGGTCTATCTTTTAAATCAAGATCTTCAAAGTAACCAACAAAATATTCAAATTAAAATTCAATCACTTAAAAGCTAAAGTAAACTTCATCCACCATCCACAATATTTTGTCGAGGATGACAAACTATTGATTGACTTCAGCTCACAAAGAGCGAATCTTATATCCATAATTGAAGTAATCGCATGTCAATAAAGACGTGGCCTGAGTCCTCTATTCACGTGATTCTACTGTCAAATGGCACCACAAGATAGCGGTTACGGCTAGAGCCCTCTGACCGGGTGGTTGCCGCCAAATGAAAAAAATTATATTATGGTCATAGTCACAGCCCGTATTTTTCCAACTGTTTTCTACCCTTTGAATTGTGAATCATAAGGAGACAATTGGTTGGCATAAAGCCTTCGGTTAGCTAAGGTCGACGTAAATTTGTTCCCTTAGACAAGCATCTACCCTAGATCTACAAGGATCTCTTGGACGACGCAACCCATGGCTGCTGACAAGAATCCTTATGCTATGTTGGAACAATTATCTCCTCCGACTAAGTAAATCAGGGACCACGACGACCTGGGATAACAGAACCCTGACATCTTGATCAGGTTTCGTCTTCATTCCCCCACCATCCACTTTAAATTTCAAGTGATGAATTTTATAATTTAAAATCTTAAATCGGCTACTATTATATGTTCAATTCTCAATTCTTAGTGGTTAGTTTTAATCAAATGTGCTCTCACACAATCGAAAGAGGTAATTAATCATAGAAGTTTGTGTTTATGGAAATTTCAAATCCCAGATGATGTCTTTTAGCATGTTTAATTTCCTTCACATTTAGCACTTGTTTTTTAATGAAAAAACACTTTAAAGAATGATATTTTCATGTTTTTCTTGCAGGTATGATATGTACGACACATGGATTGAATTGGAGCAAAAAATGAGTGAAACGGAGGCAATTAGAGCAAAGAGGTTGCCGGTAGACTGGCGCCTAGGCCTCAGTGTTCTCCCAGAAAATAGAGAAGACAACGCCTAGGCGTCAAAACTGCCCGAGGTGGTTTCAGGACGAACTAGGGAGTTATTTGACAAATCTGGATGGTTGGAAAGACACTTTTTGGCATTTCTAAGTCCGGAAATCCTCCAAAGACACCAAGAAGTCAATAGATAAAAGTAGGGATTGTAGATTTTTATTGTTTTTCAGAGATTGGAGAGTGAACTTGAGTGCAGTTCTGTAAGGGATTTGTATCAGCATTGCAAGGAATAGTAGACGGCTTTGTTGGAGGGATTTGCATCTCTTTTTCAGAGGAAAAAAACTAAGTATTGTGTTCTTTATTTACTTGTCTTTAGTGTAAACACATATTTGGTGGATTTGCTTTGATGTAATGAAGTTTATTGTTGTGTTAAACATCCTTTGTGAGTAGAATGTCATTACCCTTCTCTTGTGATGAATAAGTTGAATGTATAGGATGTTAAATGCTTATAGAATTGATCTTTAAAGTTTAATGTGATGTTTTTTACTTCATGCTTAATTTACTTATCAATCTGATCAATTGATATGTTAAAATTTGTTATGAATCCATAATGACTCGAGAGAGTTATGACTTTAACAACTAGGAGAAACCACATTGCACTGGTGAGTGAAGAAAAAATAGTCCATAAAGCATTACAAATAGATAGGAAAATAGGCTTTGATGGTGTAAATTGGGGACTCTAGGGTGACAAGCTAGAATCCAAACAATTTTGATCTAGTGTTTAATGAATTAAAACTAGGTTAGCCAAATTGAAGGTATAAATTGGAGACTCTAGGGTAACAAGCTAAAGTCGTAACAAATGTAATCTAGGGTTTAAGGATTTAATACTAGGTTAACCATACTTCTTTATGCTCTCGTCAGAGGGTAAAGAAGAGAAATGCTCCTATTTTTCACTAGCTACATTAACAATTTATAGTATTTGATCCTACGATTTACTTATACAATCACAAGAGAAATGTATCTTTTATATCTTGATATTCACCAACTCAATTGATCTAGATAGATTTAACTTAGTCATAGAATCTTAACTTCTGACTAGCTGTTAGGAAAATCAATCTTAATCGACATTCCAAACTGAGACCTTAGCATAGTGGACTAGAACTTCTCTTATAGGACTCGTTATCTTATTTCCTGTGGGATCGACAATCCGGACTCAATAGAGCCCTATATTGTTGAAACGATACGTATACTTGCATGAGAAACCCCAATGAGTAATAATACATAATTTTAAAAACTCAACATTTTTGCTAGAGAGCAGATCAAGTTTCAGGTACTACTACCAGGACTTAAATAAAAAGTGCTAATCCCTGGGGTGGATCACTAGATCAAAAAATATTCACAAAATAATGGTGAAATCTCTAGATAGTCTGGTATCTACAATTCAATCTATCTTCTGAAAATTGGACCCTTCAAAGCTCTCTATCTCAACAAAACAAAACTAATATAAATGCATGAGAGTTCACAGGGAGCGGTCGTGAATTTTTGGAGCCCACACAATCCTTGAGATCAAAGTAAATTTAATGTATAAAAGGAATACAAAGCAATAAAATAGGGTAAAAAGGGCAAACCTGACCATCAGCGGCAGAGGTCACTACAATCCTATCATCAGTATATGGCATGACTTGAGCCTGGAATACATTTTCGTTGTGGCCTGAATCATATGTAAGAATTTTTCTTTTGGTTGACCAATTCCAAAAGCAGATGTCTTTGTCATCTGAACCAGACACGACAATATCTCCGCTAGGGCTAAAATGCACAGTGTTGACGCACCCCTTATGACCATGCAACTTCCCATAAAGATCTAAGCGCTTTACAACTGCCTGGTCAATAACAGGACAATAAAATGTGCAAATGGCCAGTTAAATTTTTAATAGCTTGATTTAAATATTTTTTTTCTTATTCTTTAGCACTGAAGAAATATGTTGCTTACATTTAACTAAAGCAAACATGGGTCAGTGTATTAAGAAGACAATAAAAGAAAGAAGAGAGATGAGTACATTCACAAAAAACAAAATGGAAACAGAGCTTTCCTACACATACATATCAGTATAAAATGTCAAATATTTTATATATTTGACACAAGAAAAACATTAAATTTCGAGTTTTCAAATAAATTACTCAATGATCTTTTAACAATAAACAAACAAAGTCGAGTTAACACAAAAAAAAGAGAAAATGAAGCAATGAGCAATACATTCATAAAAGCAACTCCTACAAAATTAAAGAGTTTCTATAAAATGAATATTGATGATGAACCACTAAAAGGTAAACTAATGAACAAGGAAAATAATTTAAAAGAAGTTCATTGGAAATAGATCTCGTCCAATCCATTGTAACAAAATAAATATTATTTCCCCTAGAAAATTTATCTTTCCATGTAGCAAATTCTAAAAAATCTTAACAGTTAACTTCAAGTTATACATTACAAAGAACAAAACATTGACCACATATTAAGAAAAGCAACCAATGCAAAGTCTAACGAGTGATTGATGAAAACAGCCTTACCCCAACATTCCTGAGAAATAATTCCTAGTACTCAAACCCATGATCACTAGATCACCATGAGGGTAACGAAACTAGTACTCCAGGAAAACTCTCAAATTTAGTAAGAAAAAATTTCTCATGATAAACTAATGTTGCATTGTGCTACATGAAATAAAGTTTCAATCAAGGCTCTAAAACTCAGTTTTATTTTCAGTTTTAATTCTATCACAAAAGTTTATCTTTCAATAGTGTTGACAATCACAATAATCTCCATAGTTAGTTTAAACTTTAGTTTCATTCTTTAGTATTTAAATTTTAAAATCGATACAAAACATTGGTTCCATTTATGCAACTTCCATAAAATTAATGCTTCAAACATGTATTTTGAGAATCTGGTTAAAATGATCACATAAGTTATGATGTCACACCATATAGAATTCTAAAGATTTTTCGAGAGCTGTTGTACCATTTTACTACTATCTTTATTTAAATTGTTAGCACGAATAATAAGTTAGAATCAACTATCAAATTGATAACTTACGTAAGTTTATCATTCACTTTTGCATGGTAAGCTCTTCGGGTAGTTTAAGGAAAATCAGTTCTACTAAGTTTTATAATCAAATGTGTATCCACTACAATAAAAGTCAACTGCTCAGAAAATGGAACTCGTGGACAGTGAGGGCATAAAATAAGGGATTGTTTGGTAGCACCTGTTAATAGGATTTATCTCCGGATTTACTAAATACAGCCAAAAGGTGAAAATATACGTGTTCCGTGGATTTATGAATTTTCGCACTTAGTGGCCCCAATTTAGTTTTCGATTCAGTTTAAATCGAGAATTACTAAATCTAGAGGCGGGTGGATTTAATGGATTGACTAAGCTCTACTAACACTGAATCCTACCTGCAGTCAAACAGCCCCTAAAGTATTTGCAATCAAATCTTACTTTTTTATTACTTGTCAGCAACTGAGGGAGTTGTCCTATGCATAAAAGGAACTTAAATAAACCATTGTTCGAGCTAAGGACTTTTTAGGTGAAACCAAAAATGCAAGCAATCAGTTTCAGGCAATATGAAAAGCTATAGTTTGAAATACTCTCACAGCAAAAGAATGGTAGCTCAATAGTGTATTTTTTGTGTACAAGAGAATGAGGATGGGATGTAAATATGAGGTATGGTTTCATTTCACATATCTCCCACCAAAAAAAAAATAAAAATAAAAATTAAAATAATACCAGAACGTTACAAACATAGACAAGTTTTTATAACCAAGATCACAGACGTAGGTATAGGGGTGTAAACGAGTCGAGTCGAGCTCGAGCTTAATTCTATGATTTCGAGCCGGCTCATGAGCCAGCTTGTTTGGTATTCAAGAGAGAAAAAATATTAATTTTAAGCTACTGCTATAATGAATTGACAAATAAAATGAGTATTTAGGAGATAATTAATAAGAAATCATTTGATATAAAATAAATAATAATTTTTTAATAATTTTTAATAATTTAAAAAAAAAATTAATAAAATTTTAAGTATTTTTTATTAATTATTTTTAAATGAAACGCCTCATGAGCTAACGAGTTGAGTCGGGGCTAGCTAGAGCTTGACGTATTAGATCATCAAGCTCAATTCATGAGCCACTTATCGAGTCGAGCCCAAGCCGAGTCACGAGTCAGCTTGGTTCACCTACATCCCTATTTAGGTACGCAAGAAAAATAAAATTTACTTGTTCAAAGATCATTATGTTTGATTTCCACTAACTTTGATTAACACATTGCAGTCCTGAGAAAACCATTGAAGCATCACAAAGTAAACAAATTCCTTCTAAAATCTAAACTATTACTATCTTCTTCTTTAGTTTATAAATGAAATGAATTCAAGGTTCTTAAAGCTTAATTTCTTTTTCAAAGATGTACAATTAAATGGTTACCTAGATTTAAATGGATGATGAAAGAACCTTTTCTTTTTTTTTTAATAAAGTGAATTGCTGTATCTAAAAAATATTGTGGCATAAAAATATAGCATATTAAGAAAAAAAACATCGACACTAGATGACAATTAATGTAGTTCCAAAAGCCATCCCAAATCAACAAAAGAAAGAAATCGATTAAAATATGACTTACATGATAAAAACATCATCATACACAGAACACTCAACCTGAGCCTAAGGACTCTAGCATCATAACTTGTGGTATAGTCTCATATCTCATGCGCCCGAACAATTTAAGTTACAGAACAAGTAAATCTACCTTTTTAACAAAAAAAAAAGATTAATCAATAAATCTCATAATTGATTGATTATGAAAGATATGTGCCAACGTTCCCTCTACCACATATGGATAAGTGCAAATGTCAAAGGTTTTACAAAGAAAATTCTTAACAAATTAAAAGTATGCTTGATTCCCTTGTTTTTTACAGTAAAATACATATTCATTAGTATGTGCATGTCCATGAAACATTCCCTCACAGGGTTTAATACCAAGAGAGGTAAAATAACTTCCAAATACCCATAAAACAACAAAATTGCAAATGACAACAGAAGCAACAATCAAGATTATTGATTATGTATTTCAAGAACAGATAATTAATCTATCCCATGAAAACTCTATTTGATTTTTCACATCACTAAGTCATGTCTATCATTGGTGAACTTCTGTGGTTGGAGTACATTGATTAAACTTGCAAGAAAAAAAAAAAAGTTAAAACGTTAACCATTTGAAAAAATAACCGAACGGTTTTTCCAAACATTTAATTAGAACATCAGGACTTCTGAAAATAAAGTACAAAAATGCAATTCATGCAAAGTGGAAGCAGTTCGATATATTACAATAGTGTAAGGATTCATATCTACCGTATGGCAAATACAGTAGATTGTTTACTATTGTCTCATGCCAATACAGCAAGGGTTGTACCATATAGCATGATAAAGGTACCATGTACCTTCTCCTGAAAACCCTTTCATTAGCAGGATTGTATATAATGTAGTCCAGACACCGCTTGAATGTTAATTTTGACGTACAGTCCGGGGCTCGGCTTATGAACAAAGAAAGATTTAATCAAGCAATGAACATAGATCGACACTATCATTAATTCAAAAAAATTGCATTGTTTTCTGTAATCTAACCAAAGAATACATTGTCTGAAACAGATAAAGGGGGGGGAGGAAGATGCTGAACCCTAAGACTTCAAAATTCCTCTGTATTTCAATCACTATACGTTCGTTACAATCCTCAATTTCCGATAAAGCTAGGTATATCAGGTTCGAATTGCGAAGAAGGCAAAGAATAACATGAAAACTTTCAGTTCGAACCTTGGAACCACCGACCCGGTAAGCAAAGGATCGTGGCTGCAAGAGACCGAGCTCTCTTCTCCAAATCTCTGGAAGCTCCGGAGTCTCCATGCCCTTAATTAGCTTAAAGCGCGATATTCTTTTGATTCTCAGGTGCCGCTCTTTCAACCATGGAGTAAAAGGATCGAAGAAGGAAGCCACAGCCGAGCTTATTAAGGGTGCGTTTGCGGCAAAAGAGTGGTGGGGCGGGTTTTTTTTGGGATAAGTTGATGTAAAGGTGGGGCGTGGGATTACCGGTGTGGCTTGTGATCTCTGCTCTATGTTGGGAGGGTATAAATTGAGACCATATTTGATTTTTGGCACTACCCTTACCTTTCATTTTATGAACCATGTGGTATGTGGTTTGATTTTGTGTGACTTGTTGGCGTCTTGAAAGAAAATTTAATTTTTTTGGCCCAGTGTGGCTTGAGTTTTTTGCTCGGTGTTGGCATCTGGAAAGAAATTTTAATTTTTTTGGCCCAGTGCGGCTTACTTAGTTAGGGCTCTTTGCTCTATATTATTTTTTGTTCAATTAGAGCAGACTTGTAGTATGATATTGTTGCTCTACTTATCAATTTGGTTCTTGTTGGTGGTTTGCCCTCTTTGTTAGATTTGGCAATGGTGTTTGTAGTTTGGGTGCGGGTGTTTTTTTTTTTTTTTTTTTTTTTTTTTTTGGTGCCATATGATGGTGGTCTTGTTGGTGGTGATGTTGTGTAATGGTGGTGGTCTTATTGGTGGAGATTTTGTGTCGTGGTGGTGTTGTTATTGGTGGAGATTATTGGCATCACTTTTTGAATGATATGGGATTGTGTTCAGTCTCCCGTAGTCCAAGACATTCATTCAGACCTCCTGTTATGTGTCTCGAGCACGGAACTAGGGTCAGTACTGATTTAGTCCCACCCAGGAGAATTCTCCGTCGGACAACAATGGTTTTGAAATGAAACATACGTGAGGTCCATTTAGGATTTTATAAACAATACTTTGTCTATTCTGAAGTTCTTGTGTTCAAGGGCAATGACAAAACTCTTATGAGCTCGTTTCAGAAAAATTGAGGATCAGACCGACCCACCAACGCAGGGGTCCGGGACGCTCGTCGGCACTAAATCCCTAGTTTAAAATCTCTAAAATATTCATTTTGAGTTACGAAATTGTATTTTAGTGATAAGCAATTTTTTGTAGCTGTCAGATTGGTCAAAACCTTCTTATCGACATCTCGACACAAAAATGAGATTTTGATTTTGAGGGTTGTATCCAACCCTCAAAAAGCGATTTTTTGCCCTATAAGGCTCACCCGCGATGTTCATATAGATGTTGGAGAGCCCTTTTTCACTCCTAAATAGCCTATAGTTGTCTAGGATCCATAAAAATCCATTTGCACAAAATTGTGCCCATGCGGGAAGCAAAGGAGACAAACCCTCACCCCTCGGTTTGGTGCCTTCCAAATGAGAGGCCATTTACTCTATGGGCGTTATTGCGTCCATGGTGGGTTCTTTTACGCCAACCTCTTTGTATGCAATTGTTGAATCACAGTTTTGGCCTTGGGCACTTAAGTGTATGATCGGGGCGCTTGAGTGCCCAATTTTCTTCACGTGAAATTCTCCAAACTGAGCTGACTCTGCTTATATGTCGTTGTAGCGGCTTTTGCGCCCAATAGGTAAGTACTGTACATTGAGTGGCGGGCGCTTCAGCGCTCGAGCGCATAAGTTTCAAAATGCGACATTTGGGCCCAACAGACCATTTTATTTCTTTAAAACTCGTTGGATAAACCTCCATTGCACCCTATTGCCTTATTTTTAACCCAAAAATGGGAAGAAGTGAGGGCCAAACCATTACCATTTGAGGTAAGTAGTGTTGATCCGTTGGGTGGTGTAAAAGAGATGGGTTAAGCGGGTGGGCATTTGTGAGAGAGAGAGGATCGAACTTCATTTGGCAAGTTTGGTCTAGGAGGGTTGTAAGGGAGCTTGGGAGGGATTTTGGAGAGATTCTTGAGAGATTTGAGAGATCTTCTTTCTGATTCTTCTCCTATCTCCTTCTTTCACCTCTTCTCTTTCATCTTCTTCTTATTCCTCCTCTCTATTTCTCTTTCTGACAATCTCTTTCTTACCACCATTTTGTCGGAAAAAATAGAGGAAGAAGGGAGTTCTTGTGCGCTTCCTAGTCAGAGTCTCCTTCTTGAGAGAGCTTCCTCGTTTCTAGGAGAAGGATCTTTGTCAGAGTTCAAGACGTCGTTGAAATCTCCTCCTTGAGGAGAGCTTCTTCGTACTTGGGAGAAAGACTTGGGTGGGCTTCTCTCCTACCTTAGGAGAGCTTCTTTCCGGACACCATTGAACATCAGCCAACCACCGTGATAGTATAATCCTCTCAACTTTCATATTTTTATTCATAAAGTCCCTTAGGTCTGGTTGTTAGAAGATTAAAAACTTAGGGTTCATATGCTTAGAGGAAGCTAATAGGTTATAAAACATTTCGTGGACTTTACCACACGAATCTGAGTGATTTCCCCTTGAGCCCTAGCACCAAAATCCCAGAAAAATAAGATTGTGTCAATCTCGATATTTTTTCAGCAGTTTCGCTTGGACGAACTAGTGAAATCAAAGGATCTGGCAGATGAAGACACCCCCTTTGATCGTCATTCGCTCAATAGCGAAGAGTTCTCCTCATGAGTAAATCCTTTGCTAGGGCAAACGGGTGAAAAGGTCACGTTGCTTCATGCAATATGGCATTGACATCTCTTCCATCGATTTAACCCTAGATCCCAAGTGATATCAATAGGACGAGTTCGACGTACCGTTGAAGTGATTTGGATTGCTTTGTTTGTGTGATCAATTATGGCTTCATTGCATTTTTCATGCTTAATAATGTGATCGCTTCTATTCAATCGGTCGCTCTGGCACAATCGACCGATCACTTTGGGCTCGATCGGCCACCCCAGTCCGATCGTTCGATCTATTGGGTTTGATCGACCCCACCAGTATGATCACCCGCTTTAGGTTTGATTGTTTGTCCCGACTTGTTCGACCCATTTCATGGGCTCGGTCACCCGAACCAGTTTGATCACCCGCTTGGGTTTGGTTAGTCGTCTCGACCCGATCGACCCATTTCCCGTGCTTGATTGGCCGGTTCGATCGCCCGATCACTTGGGTTTGATCGACCACACCAGTTTGATCACCTACTTTGGGTCTGAATGGTCATTCTGATCTGATTGACACATTTTTCAGGTTTGATCAGTCATCCCAACCCAATCGCCCAGTCTTTTGGGTCTGATCGGTCGTACCAAGTCGAACATCCACTTTGGGTCTAATCGATCGTCTCAAGCCTATCACCCACTCTTTCGAGTCTACTCGATCATCCCAGATTGATCGACACACCTTTTCAATTTGACTGGTCTCCATGGCCTGATTGACTGATCACTTGCATGCTTGTGTGCTTTTTTACATGTTGCATGTTTTCTTTGTGTGTGTATGAAAAATCTTTTGACTTGATTTCTATGATTTATTTCATTACATGTAAGATAGTTTGTCTTGTATGCTTTGCATGTGACAGGTTTGGATGTATCTTTGAACATTAATGTTTAGGGTGTCTCTTTGAGCGCCCCCACTTGTGGTGTCTCTTTGGGCACTCACACTTGTAAGTATCTTTCCCATCTACGACGTTGTATGCATAGGGATGGACACTTGCACCCTTTTGAAAGAGTTGGTTCACTTACAAGCCATTTATCCCACTCCCTAAGACATCACTCAGAGATTTGTTAAGTATTTCACATCGTGTTGAATATGAGTTATGTTCACAGCCACTGAACTTGTATGAGGCACTATTTGTACTCTCGCTTGTATGAATCACATGACTTAGTATATTTGGCACTTAACATTTATGTATGCTTGCCATTGTATGTCATGTGCTTGACATTTATGCATGTCATTTGCTTGACTTTTCTTATATGTCTTTTGCATATCTTGCATGTTTGCATGTTTTCTCGGTGAATGCTTATTGAGTAAGGTATAATTTCTTATTATAGGTATATTTTTAATTGATGCAAATTCACTCGTAGCGAGTGCCTACTTGTTGCATGGTGCCCCGGGTCTCCCGGGCAGATGTAATTCCTTTCTATATGTAGATTATAAATATTATCCCCATATTTTAAATTTATATATGTTAGACCATATGCGAGGCCACTTCTTAAGTGTCACCCACTTCTTGTGCTTAAGATCTGTTTGATCGTTAGGATGGGGTCGAAGTGGCAACCCGGTCAAAGTCATACGAAAACCAAAGACTTTACCTTGTGCAATTAGATGATGGTTAGAACACTTTTCACTAGATGATGTACTAAGCTAGGACTAAGATGCTAGATAGTATTTTCGACTCTTCTAGCTATAGTTCTCTGTTTATTTTATTATTCTAGCCAAGCGTCAGTTTATTTTTTTTGGTGATCTTGTGTGTGCTAATTTTTATATGCATTGTATTATATTAGGTCAGTCTTCTACAAGGAGCCATGTCATACATATGCAAACACATAGGTACAACAAAGGGGGAGCATGTGATGATTTACATGCTAACTTCTTCTTATAGTTGCTGCTTAGCACCCCCACCAGGCATCTCAGACACATTGCTTGTAGATGACTTTTTGTGCTAACATGTTTTTCTTCCTGGTCGTGTCTTTTTTTTTACTTTTCATGTGTACTTTTTAAAGTCCTTAAGAGATTTTTGTAGCAAAAATAAGATACGGGCACGACAACTGAGGTATTTTGGCGCGGGAACCACGTGACGGGGGACCGGGAGCAATAGTTTGTATCTCGTATCTTAATTTCGCATTTGAAATTGATGTATAGATTTAGGATCAGACATGTATATGCTGAGTCCAACAGCATCTTTTTTGGGATATATTGCCGACCAAACGACACTAGCCTTTTCATATTATTTGATTTGAATTGTTTTCCTATTTTCTATTGCATGTTTGCATGCTTGAAATAAATTTCATTTTTTCTTTCTATGGTTTGTCTGAGAAGCACGAATACAATATAAGCTTTTTAGAATTTAAAATTCTAAATTTGTTATGAAATCCTAATAAAATATTTAAGATGATGAAGATTTTAGGATTAAAATATTCATGACTTTTAAATTCGCACTTTTGCTTTCCCACATGGCCTTCTGGCCAAAATTTAAATCTGTTGCAAGCATGATTATCACCTCAGTCATAATTAATAGAGCCACAATGCTTTGGATTGCGGTAAATAATTGTATCTTATTAGCATGCCCTGAGGAGAAACCCCCAAGTTTCTTCAACCCGACTAACTCAGCATAGATTTCTACGTTAGGTGATTGTTTAATGTGTTTAGGGTGATAGGAGAATCCCGAACCTGACAGGTGTAAGTCTTTTCATGAAGAGTGTTTTCATCTTTATAGCTGGACCTCTTGAGCTTCACGTTATAAAAATAGGATAGAGTTTTCTTCCTTTGACCTTAGGGGTACCGAGGTCCCCATGGATGACGCAATTCATGGATTGCTAGTTGGGGATCTCTGGATGTGTTGGGTCAACTACCTTCACGACCAGGTAGACTTAGGGATTTAGTAGCTTGGGATGATGATTTCGTTGGGTCACAGTTCATGCTTATTGTATTATTAGCTACAAAGCTATTTTAGGATCGATGCTTGGAGTTGCAATTGCTACCATGGTTTGACACTTGTTATCTATGATTTTTCATGTATTTTCTTTTTTGTTGGTTGAGTTGTAGTGGCTAATTTTTAACTTTTAAGTTGTATGCCTTAGTTGGCATCAAATATTGGAGTTCTTATTTCAACTTTTTTTTATTAATGGAATGGTATGAATTAAGCTTTACTAACTATTATTCTTTTTTATAACTAAAAAAAGACAGGATCATTAGATAAAGATGAAAATTATACTAAGTCACAACTAGGATATGGAGATCCATTATGCTAATTAAAATCCATAGGTAGACTACTTATCATATTATAATCTAAAAGATGCTAAGACACAGCAAGAATCGCCAAGATGTACTAGTATATAACACTTAAGGTTAATAGGGTTATGATACACCTAAAATATATAGTATTTTTAGACACATTTCTATACCTATTTTTTGAGATATTGCGCTTTAATGGAAGATATTTGTGTGTTTTTCTTTCAGGTACAAGTAAAAATATGAGTAAAAATTTTCTTTCAGGTACAAGTAAAAATATGAAAAATGCTAAAAGGAGTGAAAAATGATCAAATTTGGAGCAAAAATGTAAAAATTGTACTAAAGTGTTTTGGCGCCTAAGCAACAGATCCGACGCTTAAGCGCTGGTGAAACAGAGAAGGCCAAGCTTAAGCGCTAGAGGCCCCGCGCTTAAGCACCAGAGGCAGTTATTTGGCGGTTTACTTCATTTTACCGAATTTTGAAGGGATATTTGAGGCACCTATTGGCTAAAGAGGGTGGTTATGACCACTAGAAATGAAAATATTATTAAAAGACTTATGAAAGGAGACATCCTTTGGAGAATACATCGAATTGGGACACATTTTGAAGAGTTATCAAGCACCTTTTAGAGATTTATAAAAGAAGAAAGTTGAGACTTTTTGAAGTGCTCTTAAAAGTTCTGAAAAGGAGAGAGTATTGGAGAGATTTTCAGGCGCCACAAATTTACTTTATCCTTTTTATTTTTAATTTTATTGTGAGAGTCAAGAGTGTTGTAAAAGAGAAGAGATTCAAAGAAACTTCAAGAATTTGGTGGAGAATTTGAGATAAGTTTTTATCTTTCTTTTTAAACTACTTTTGGTTTTAATCGAGACTACTTGTTAGTTTGATAATGATTTCTAATTTTAAACTAAAGTGTGGTTTTGTTTTATCCATGAATTCTGAGTAGTTTTCTTTATCTTTCTCCTTAAAATGATAAGTAATTAAAGTTTGGATGGAAGTTGTGGAAAGTATTGATCTTTAATGTTGAAAGAAGTTGTGATGATTTAAATCCATGTACTTCATTTACTTCTTGAATTGGTCTATCCATATGTTAAAATTTGTTGTGAGAACATGTAAGAACCAAACTGGTATTATCTCAGTCAACAATTGGAAAGAATCACATGAGGTTGTATGAATGAAAATGTAATTCATATGATTTAGTGCAAATAAATAGAGAAATAAACTTTGAAAGGTGTAGAGTTAGAGGACTTTAAAGTGACAGGTTAAAGCCCCCAACTTGGTTTATTATTTTAGGTTATGATATGAGATGTTAGCCCCCAGGTGGAGGGAATCGAGGGAACTCTAGAGTGAGAGCTGATATCTTCCCTACCTATCCGGTCTTTGGAACTATTCAAACTTCAAATTAGCCAATGTTCTTTATAGCATCTCTAGTAAGGGTAAAGAATATTATTGTTCCTATTTGACACAACACAATTTCCATACTTCTACAACAGAATTCATATACTTATTACTGATTCATGATAAATAGAAAGATATTTTCATATCAAGTGCTTTTCTTTTACAAAAACTCAAGTTATCTTTAGAAGTTTTACTGTTTTGTCAAATTTACTGTTTTGTCAAAATATCAAAAATACCAAAAAGAATTAAATTTTACTTATAGAGAAAATATCTATAGTTTAAGTAATTGTCTTTTTAAAAATAGATTGTTTGTGCATATTGCATATTTCTCTGTGGGTTCGATATTCAGGACTTAATCAAAAAATTCTATATTACTTGATAACAATACATATACTTGTGTAATATCCCAATATATATATATAAATTAAAAAGTTAAATTCTTATTTTTTTCAGGATCAGGTTTTTGATTTTGTTGAAAAGTAAGATATCATAAGTGAAAAAGATCATCAAAGTTATTATTATACTGTTGCATATAGACAGTCAGGATCAGGTTACATAACCATAAAATTAGATAAGATCATTAGCTAACATCAACTAGCTCTAAGAAGGAATATCAGTCATCACGTAGGATTTAGTTGGAGTGAACGAACGATGATTAAGGAAACACTAAAGATTCTTAAGGGTTTGTAAGAGAATACGGGTCATCAAAGATAAGAGTGAAATGTAAAAGGGAGGTTAAGATTAATTTGGGTAGGCCATATTCTAAAGTGGTGCAGGAATTACAAGTGAGTCAACCAAAACTAAGCTTTAGTCATCAAGGCTATTTCAACTGTGGTCACCCGAAGTCTAAATTAGACTAAAGCAGAATAGAGAAATGAATATCAACATCTAGCAAATTAAGATGCCCATACCAATTAGGTTTGTATGGGATTGATTTAGTTTAGTTCTAGAGATTACTTAGTTTTCAAATTATTCGAATTTAAATTAGAATTAACCTAGGGTGGGAAGGGTTGTTTGTGATTGGCCTAAAGTGAATGTATACTAAAGGTGCAATCTATGTTTATCTTAGAATGCATTCAAGCACTTCTAAGACTACTAAGGCTATCTAAGGACATTTAGGATAAACAAGGTTGTTTAAAACAACTCAAGTTAACTAAGGTAACCTAGAATTAACATACATTAATCTTAGGATTCCTAAATGTTGATAAGAGTCATTTAGGTTTGAATGGCCTCAAGAGGTTAAAATTAAACTAAAATGAATTTGAAGGTCATTTATAATTTTTGGATTTATAAATATTTTTTAAATAAATAAAAAAATTAATAATTCTTCAAATAGCTATTTATATCATTTTATGATATTTTCATGTCATTTTAAATCTAATACAACTTACTTTATATTTATATAATTATTTAAAATCTTGATAAGACTTTTATTTTTTTAATGTCAAGATTTATTATTTTCCAATTTTTTTTTAATAATTTATTTAATGAATATAATGTTAGTTGATTAATTGTAATTGCTTGATCTTAGATAATTAAATAAAACATCCAATAATGTATCTGATATTGAATTAGATTTGATCAAATATAAGGGTAGTGAGGTTGTCTTCTTCCAAAAGGAAATAATTGAAAGGTACATTTACATAAATACCACTGAATTCCTATGTGTTTACATATTCAAAACAAAAATTTTACTATTCACATCTAAAATAGCAACATTTTAATTTTTAAAAGTAAAATACACCTTTTCATGCACAGATAAAACGGGCACATATGTAAAACTTGAATTTTAGGTGTCAGATAGTACGAACTATCTTGGCTTGGTAGTTCAAACATCTGTGTTTCAACCAAGAGATCCTGAATTCAAGGCCTTAAATATGCAATTTGAGTTCATTTTTTAGTGTGAGAAAAAAAAGGGGGAGTTAGAAATGTAAATACATATGAACTGAGAGGCATGTAGGTAAATCTTCCTAATCTAAATTATCCATGTAATTAACATAAATATTTTTCTTAAGATACCAAATACATTTTATTTCAAATTAAAACAAAATCAAAAGAAAAATAAAAAACAAAATCCTAAATGACCTCTGAGGAGCCACAAAGATCTATTATGGATGAGCTACTACTCTCAAAGATATGATTTATTTCATTCCACCTGAGATGCTTGTTGATATTATGAAGGGAATTTACATGTATGTCACATAATTCTTGTGGCCCGAAAGGCGGTACACCCTGACAATACAAGAAATGATGCACTAACTTTAACCTGTTATGCATTCACATAGAAAGATTTGTACACAAATATAAAGGAGAATATAAATCTTATTCATACTGAATAATCCACTCATACAACTAAAAGGAAAGTAAAAATTAGCCGAATCAAAACATAAATGATAATAAGAAATGACTACATGTACCAAAAAAATATATAATAGCTAAAGCAAATACTGATAAAAAATACCAAGATGAAAACTCTAAAATTGAAAAGTGTGCTTCGATGGAGGTGATCCTACTTGTGGCTGAATATAACATGTTATACAAAAAGTATCAATGAGTGGGTTTGACAAGCAAACTAAATAAATAACAACTATCTATTAAAACATAATTGACAAAGGAAATGTGGCATTCAGTATGAATAACAATATCAAAGATTGCTACATGCATATATATAACATCATAAAATAATAAAGGAGTGGTAAACATCAAATTTGTTTCATTCCCATGAGATAACATGTAATCGCTTTCCAATCAAATTTCTTATTATTAGTTTTTTTTTTCATTTATATATTTAATAGACACTCTGAAATTGAGAATGTCAATAACAACCCAAGGAAACCCAACAATTTCATGTTGAGTCACCATTCTATAGGTCCGTCGGCCCAGCTTGCCAATATCCAATTAATATAAAATGTATAAATATTTTTATTCTATGCAGGCTTGTGATATGACAAATGTAAGTTCATACAAGTAAAGTGCAAGGAAAAATAATCAACCTTGCAAAATTAACTCAATTATACAAAAAACTTGCAACAATAAAGTAAGACGGTTAATAATTCAATCATGAGTAATAGTTGAAGCCTAACAAATATAAATTTGAAGTAGCAAGGGCATAACTGGCAATTCTATAAAATACCTATGAATTTACTATAAATAATAAGGATTAACATCTCTAACTAGAAATAATACATTTAATCTCTAATGGAACAACAGTTACTTACCTTGAGATGACAAATATGATACTTCTCCAAATTTGATGGTTTGATTATCAATACTACATCAATTAGAAAATAAGATAAAATAATTATGAAATTAAACTTATTTATTGACAAAAATAGATGCAACCAAATCAACCTTTTATTATTATTATTATTATTATTTTAAAAATAAGAAATTACAAACATTAACCTAGTAAACATAATTAAAATAATATTTTATTTTGTTGTAGTTTTAATATAGAAGAGCATTTTTTTTCCATATAAAATTTTGGGGGATTGACATGCATAACATCTATCTCTAATAATAGCAACCTAAAAACTTCATTAAATCTTGTGAGTCCTTAAATGCCATTTCTCCTCTATTTGAGCTAAATCCCAAGTTAAAAAACTCGTTCGAAGATGGAATTACAAAATTTAGAGAAGTTAATGCGCTCGCGAAGGAGGAAGGCTAAGCAAGACGAGGGTGACCTTAGTGCTTTCGGGTAGGAGCGGAGCGAAAATTTCGGTAGTCTCTGCAAGCCTACAAGCCTGCCATTGCCTTCTTTGCTAGCTCCAAGCATGACTGCACCGCACGAGTTCGATCACAAGATAGATGATTTTGTGCAAAATCAAGGGAGAGAGGAGAGGGGATCGGGAGGCAAGGGAGAGCCAGGGCTTCAACAATGTTGCAATGCTCTGGCCTATTCTTATATAGAACAGAGAGGCAACATAGGGTAGAGAAAGAAAATGAAAGTTGCAACTCTTGTGTATTCACATATCTAACGCCTAAAATTTTATATTCACATTTATAACTCTTATGTGACATAAACCTATACATGAAAATGTGCATTTCACGTTAAAAAAGAAAATAATTATGATATTTTGGATATGATATAAAAATTTTGTCGGTTATATATGTAAATATGAAAGTTTAGATGTTACATAAGTAAATACATAAGAATTGTGTGGATTGTATGTAAATTCTATGATACACATCATATGCATAAGGTATAAACACCACTTAGAACTAGCTTCTGCATCTATCAAAAATGAAGTCTAATAAAAATGATAATTTTCTATTTTCAACACTGAATTTAGAGTACCTCATTAAAATAAAATAAAATAAAATAAAATAAAATACTTCATTATATATTGAATTCCTTCCCTTCATTTTGTTTATGGGGCATTTACATACATACCACACAATTCTTAAGTATTTACGTAAGTCGTACACGAACAAGAATATATAGATCGAGCCAAATTTTACCAGTCATAATTTCAATCATTCGAACGACGGTTATAACTAAAATTTTATCAACTGACTGTTTGATGTCATCAAGAATTTTTTGTCATACGCATGAATCTCAATGCATTTGAGCAAGAAACATTTTAAATTCAAATTTAAGGTCATTTGAGCTCCGATTTCAATAATTTATAATCAAATTGAACATCTCGACAGGATGAGCGAGATGACACTAAAAGTGATTAAGCCTAATTTCATTCAAGCCCAAAGTGTAGCATTTGAAATGCAAGTGAAAACTTTGGAGCGTTAATTAGAGAATTAAATGAACTCTAAATTTTACGCACTTATAGTCATATCATGCGTCTCAATGAGAGAAAGCTAAAGATAAACCCCATTTTTTTCATTTTTGGGAGGGGGTAAAGTGAATTGATTATAAAAACCTTAACTCTTGAAGTTCCAGCAGTTATTGTCAGTCATCTGAGAACGTTGTTGACTACCAGAGATCGTCATCAACCACAAGAGGTTATAGACAACCCCTAGAGTTCATCACAGACTACCCAAGATCATTATTGATCACCTCTAACAGCTTCCATGGCCCAATTATTATTCTCAAGTGTTTGCTACTCGAAGTAATCGCACCTCCACTCAATAAATGAAATTATACAATGGATTAATTTAATTGAGTCGGGTCCTGTAATTTTTTTTTCTTTCTTGAGTTTTCCTAATATTCATACTTTTTATCTCCTCCCACAACTTTTCTTTTATTTTTGTTTGTATTGAATATTCAGGTACTGTTACGCATTGGATTAAAACTGTATATATATTATACATATTTATATCGAAGTTTAAATCATAATAACTAGTGTATCAATATTATTATGTCTTATGCCTTATATAACATATAATTGGTACATATTCGAATCCAACACTTTACATCACTTTTTTTTCTAATTAAATTAAATGAGCTAATTTTAAGTAGAACATAACCCAAACATGAACAAGAATATGTAAATCGAGTCAAACATGAATACACTGTTCACGTGCAATTTTGAATTGAGTTGAACATAAGCCAAACCTAAAGTTGCTCGAGCTCGACTCATTACAGCTCTACTCCTGAGGTTTGGCTACAGTAACGCCAAAGATAAACTGAAATTGGAAAGATTCTTTTCTTCAGGCCTATCAGGAACTGTTTATTAAACATCCCTCCAACTTGTCCTAATTGACATGGGCTAAATTTGCTTTATGGTTGGTAGAGTTTCAACAATATTGCAGAAAAGGAATTGTCAAATTCTATTGGCATGTGTCACAATCTTAAGATACCTCCCTACTCTTTATCTATATATGTATAGACAGGGTTTAGACTGTGGTTAAGGCATTATTCACCTTCTTTGATATCTATATGTAAATATTCACTCTTGCTAGCAGCAGAGATGTTTACTACAGAAGCTATAAATGATATTTGAAAAAAAATCTGTTAAAATCTGGAGGAGTTAACGTACCCAAAGAAATTTGGTGGTTGAACACATCAGAAAGTGAAAATAAGAAGTACTAGAAAGTGCCACATTGATAGACAGCTGCACTTGTTTGAAGAAGTTGTTTTGCAACATCTGTGCAAGAAAGTTGTCGCGGGAAAGTTGTTTGTGTGTTTGTTTAGTTCTATTGTACAACAATTATGTTGCAGTTGTTGATGAAAAGAAGACACTTTTGTCCCTATATTATTGTGTTATTTGTAAAATAACCGCCCTAAACTTAATAACTTAAGAATGAAAACAAAAATGACATTAAGAATTCTTAAAAACTCACAAGTTCAAATATTACATCTAGAAGTGATATCTCACTTAACAGTGAGTAGCACAACAATCAAAAGAAGTGACATCTCACTTAACAGTGAGTAGCACAGCAATCAAAAGAAGTGACATCTCACTTAACAGTGAGTAACTTAGCAATCAAAAGAAAAACAATTACTATTATCAAAATATTAATTTTGAAATCCAGACGATCAATCTTACAGGATAACTTCTTTAGACGTCTGGTCACTATCTAAAAGAGAATCATCAAACTGATTCACCCACATAAATAAGTCACAGTCGTCTATTGATCTATTCTTGGAAACATGTAAGATTTTCTTTTCATGATGCAAGTAAAAAACACTACAATCCAAAGCCGCAGTACAAGACTCTGGCAACATCAGAAGTCATCAAGCTCATATTTACTGAAAGTTGGCGAGACAGTCACTTCCTCACAACTCAACACCAATCCACCACAATAAAATAAACAAAAAAGGTATATTGCACGTTTGAGAGGTTTGGCGAGAATCACTTCCTCACAATTCCAATATCAAACGCCAAAAAATGCGTCACCAAAATGGCACGACAACAAACTCATCCACCAAATGCAAATCAACATACCAACTCAATGAAAACCAACAAAAACAGTATAGCTAACTGAGAACAAAAAGAAGAAATCACTATATTTTATGGCATAAATCTCCACATTAATGACCTCCAAATGTCAAAAATAAAAAAATGAAGTACCACGAAAAATGAAAGAGAACGAAAAATAACTCATAAATCCAGAAGCAGAGCTCACCGGAACCTCGCCACCCCACCCCAAAAAAAAAAAACCAATAGATAAGGCATATAGTTTGTAAATACCTCACGGGAGATCGAGCAAAAGAGAGGATAAGGAACAACGAAACTCAAAGATAACTCGTGTGGTATCGTTCGTACTATCTGAGGTGAGAGTGCAGAGAAGCTAACACTAGGGCAAAATCCAAAATGAGGGTGCGGGACAAAGGAGGGACAAGGAGAGTATTTATAGACGTCCAGAACAAGGAACATAAGGCAAGGACGTGACATAAAAAGAATAGTAAATTACGTCTCGTCTCATCCACCGCAGACGAAATGAAAAAAAAATAAACGCAATAAAATGCTGCTCGAGCCCGCGCAGATCTCTCGAATGCACACAAAGCAAAATGAATTTCTCACAAATGTGAAATCGTAGCATTATAATTTGTTAAACAAAATAAATGCAATATAACTATTTCCTTGATCCACTACCACCAACTTCAAATTAATTCATAAATTTAGAAAACAATTTTACCAACTTTAAACTTCGGCCCTTCTCAATCAAATTTAGGCTTGACAAAAATACTTTCCACCACCTAAAATACTCAATAGAAGTTTCTTGAACAGGATGCAGCTATCCTCAAGAGAGAAGAAACTTTGGATTCATTCCATAAATTTGGACATCAAGGTTACCTTCAATGATCGACTAACATCAATCTTCAATCCTTCTCATTCAAATTCAGGACTGGCATTACTAACATAAACTGCCGACATTAACAACGTCAACAACCGGAAATTATAACTATGAAATATATGATACAATCATAGTCATCATATTCCACCAAACATGCACGGTCAGTTGCTGACAAAAACAACAAAAAGCACAATTTTTTGGTATAAATATGGCAATTCTAACAAGTACTAAAACAAACTGTGGCAGGTGAGTGAAAGAGTAAAATCAACTTTTCTGTGATAAAAACTGCAATTTCTTTACATAAAAGCATTTGGACTGCTCTACAGCAATAGAAATAACTTTAACATGAGTTAAGAAAGAAAAATTATGTAAGCCATCTCTATAAGCTATCCTAAGGAGCAATGCCTTAACTTCTGAAAGGAGATAAATTGCTTGGAGATACAGCCTCTTGACAATGCCCTAAAATTTTGTTAAATTGAAACAAAAACCATTAGAATTCACACAACAAAACCATTGCGTAATTTCATAAATTTATAAAGGGTAAAACAGAGAAGGACAGGTACCCGAAAAGTAATGAACTTTCAACTGCTACTTTCAATTGGTCACACATCTTTACTATAGCTACCAAAAATACACGCACACTGAACTAGTCAAGCTTTCTAATCAGTTGACACCAGCACCACAGAATCATCTGGCAATTGAACAAAAAATATATGAATGTAAACATAAAAAAACCCCATTTCCTTGATAAATTTCAACAGTGGGAGATAAAGGGCAGATACCTGGAACCACGGAGGTCTCTGCTTTTACTGGAGAGGGATCCTTTTGTGGCGTGGTAGCAGGAGAAGATGATGTTGAGTACCTAAGCCTGTAGCTGACAAGTTTGGGCCCAAAAGCACTAAATTTTCCTGAACTACTGAAAGCCACTTCAGCATCAGCACCTCTTTTGAACAAGACTGAAGCACGTTTGCTCTTTCTCGAAACTTCAGTTTCTGCCTCTTTGAGAGGGCCAAACTTACTGAAAATTTTTATGAGATCTGACTTGGAAGGAAGACCATCAGGATCACTAAAGCTCAAAATTAGCGCAGCAGGATTGGACTCTTCCACATTTGTATCATTAGACAAGCTTACTACTCTTTCTTCTTGTTGCTGCCTATCACTAAGAATAGCAGAACCATCAGACACATGTTCAATAGTGTTCAGTGTAGGGGCTTCCAAGTTACTAGAAACAAATGATATCCCTGCAGCTTTTGCTTTCTTCAATTGATTAGTTTTAGAGGTAGCTTTCCTCTTTCTGCTCCAAGAAGGATCCTCTTTCTTTGGGTTCTCTTCAAATATGACATCAGACCAGTAAGAATCTTGTAAATAATCAGACTTTACCTCCACAGGGACTAGTTCAGACTCAGCTAATTTTTTCCTGCCCCTTTTGCTCTCCACTAGGTTCTGCAACTTATCATCATCATCACCAACATGAAAATCCCTCCAATTCAAAAAGAAACTGCTAGCAATAGGTTGAAATCGATGTGCTTTAGTTGGACCTCTTGCGGCAAAACAGAGCTGGGACAGCATCTCACTTGGTGCTGGATAGTCCAGCTTCAAAGCTGCTTCTGTTTTTGGAGACTTAGCATTACCCTTATAGAGTTTTAAGTCATCTTGCTCTGTGCTAGAAAATTTCATTTTATTTGCAACTCGGCTGATGCGTTGTCCAATTTTTAAAACCGTTGAAGAATCTGAAATGCTTCCAAGATCAACCAAGGACTTCAGTCTCTTTGTCTTGCCTTGTCCAAAGCCATCAGAATCGGGATAACTAATCTTGCGCTTTTTGCTGGAAGAAATTGAAGCAGCAGCATAAGCTGTTTGCTCCATCAGCTCATGCAAGCTTTTTTGTTTCCTGCCATCCTCTTCAATGGTCTTTCCGCTACCAGGTGGCCTGCCTCTGCCTCTTCTCTTTTCCTTAGCAGATGTGTCATTTAAAAGAATTCCATCATTGTTATATTCCATCTTCCTTCCATCCTCAACAATGGCCTTCTTTTTACCACGCGGCCTGCCACTTCTCTTTTCCTTTGAGGATATCTCATTTGAAACAACTTCATCCATATATTCCAACCTTCTGCCATCCTCTTCAATGGTCTTCTTTTTACCCCGTGGGCGGCCCCTGCCTCTTCTCTTTTCTGTTGAAGACATATCATTTGAAAGAAATCCATCTTTCTTATATTCCACATGAATACATGATCTTGTCCTCCTCCTTCCCCTTCATGAGCTGAAACATCTTCGTCATGTGATAACCATCCACCATTACAAAATTCTGGAAGTTCTGAATAACCCTTTGACATATAGATGGCCTTCAGCTGTGCATATACTTTAACAAGCTCCAATTTTTCAAGCTCTCCACAAGGAAACTGAGCTAATCCATAAATATAGTCAAGCAACCTGTTCGGGTCAAACGAATTGGCAACCAAACTTCTATCCAATGTAGGGCAGCATGTACCTTCTTTAATCCCAGCATTCACAACCGTTTTGTGCTTTAAATCAGCAATGAGCAGATCCGCAATACAACCACAGGTCATTCCAAACTCTACGCGTCTCTCCACCTCTCCCAATGCTTCATCAACAGCATCCACAAACTCAACCAGGCTGCTCTGCTTCTCCATCTGAGCGAAGAAAGATTCAAAAGGCTTCAATCTTGTCTTATCATTCCAAGCAAAAGTTTTGTCCCCAAAATATGCTACAAGAAAGTGATCTTTCTTCCAATGCTTCAGCGCCATATCTGACGCAAATGAAGGATCGTAGATCGATCCAGGCCACCATGGATGGCTCCTCACTTTACCCCACACCATATCACAAACAGAAAACTCAGATTTGCATGTTTCTTCCTCCTTTATTTCTAACAGCTTGCCATCAACATACTTCCCCAACTCAGACGTCGGAGACTCCTCCACCTCTCCAAAAAAGCCGTCTTTCTTGGAAACCTCATCAGAACCATTATCATTGAAAAATAATTCTTTACTCACCAGATTCGTATCCTCCGGCAGAACCTTTGCACCGCTTTCATCCGCATCGTCCAACTCAGGGCCATCAGCTTTCAAATTCAAATCGTTGTTGGAACCCGCAAAATCCGCATCCAGAATAACGCCCTCTCCACCTCCATCAAATTCTTCAACCTCCATAGCATTCTTATCTTCATCCGGATCCACTGCCCTCACATCGTCCTTAGCAGACGAATCCCAGTCAAATTTGCAGGCATCGCCGGAGCCATCGAGTTCTGTCTGGTGCACCACAGCGACGGAGTTGAGGTCGAGGCTCCGAGGCGAAACGTAGGAGGTAGTCGGCTCGCCGGACATTGGAAGGGCAAAGCAGAATCCTTAGCGTTGAGAAGAAACCCTAATTCGGGGAAATAGGAGACGAGAGAAGAAACCCTAATTTTCCGATCGATGAGAAGCACCAATTGAACGATCGGGGAGAAATAAGCTTTTCCCCTTTTGCCGCCACCTATGCTCGATAAATCTCACCCTATGAACTGCCAAAAAGAAAATAAATAAATAAATAAATTCCAAATTAAAAAATATTGAATTTATTTTTTAATTAATGCATATTTTTTATTAATTTTTTAAATATTATATCCATATTAAAATAGTTTCTAGGAGATTTTACATGCAAGTCCTATGTTTTGTATGTATTTACATATCTAATAACTAAATTTTAAGCATAACATTCAAGACTTTAATTTTTTCATATAAAAAAGATCATTATTATTTATTTTTAAAGATTTAAATATATTTTTTTCATTAGATTGAAGCATTAGAAATATAAATATGAATGTTTATGTATTAGACATGTAAATAGAAAAGAATTGTAGGATAAGTATGTAAATTTTTCTAGTTTTAATTATTTTAAGACTCTTTTCATTATATTTTGATGGGAATATTTGCATAATTTAGCTTGTAAATAAGATGTTCGTGTTGAGCTCAATTTTAAGCTTGTTTGTTCGAGTGAGTGAGTTTATTTGAATTAGCTTGTTTTATCATTTAACATACAAACTAGAATTTAAGCTTAATTAATTAAAAAATTAATTTAACAAAAAGTTGTGTACTTGTCACTCCTTTATACATGTAATTAACAAAGATAATTTGCACTGGTGCGGGACTAAAAAAGTTGGCCATTGGGCATGGAGCTGAATGGATATAAAAAATCTTACATATGGAGCACAATAAAATTTTGTCACGTGTATGACTGGGCTCACCTAAAAAATGACGAAAATGTCTTTATTGTGGTGTTTTACAAAACAACTCCAATAACACCGCAATAACACCAATGAACAACACCAATGACACCGCCAGAAGGACCATGCAAATAACATTGCGGTTCATCTTCAATAACCTCACAAAATAACTCCAATAACACCACAATAACATCGGTGATAAGCGCCAATAACACCGCCCGGAGGACCATATAAATGACAGTGTGGTTCCACTTCAATAACCCCACAAAACAACTCCAATAACACCAGTGAATAGCGTCAATAACACCGCCTAGAAGGGCCACGTCAACAGCACGAATCTCAAAGCAACCAAATGACAAGGACAAAAGATGATCATTGGAGGATCGAGCGACCGAATAGCAACACAACATGGATCTTAGAAAAGCAAACGATCAGAGGATAGACCGATCGATCATGCACAAAACTATTCTATCGGTCGACAACATAAGGATCTAGAAATCATTCGAGGAAAGCCC
The DNA here is from genome assembly GCF_001263595.1 of Phalaenopsis equestris. Taxonomy (NCBI): domain Eukaryota; kingdom Viridiplantae; phylum Streptophyta; class Magnoliopsida; order Asparagales; family Orchidaceae; genus Phalaenopsis; species Phalaenopsis equestris. Next base: position 1,943,614 of record NW_018164665.1, read on the forward strand.
AGACGGTCGACATGACTTGAGATGATTGATCAAACATCAGAATCACCAACTATTTATTAACGATACATAATCTGAAGGCAGTCGATCGTTAGAGCTTAAGGATTGGCAGACTCAATACTAGTTAGACGACCATTTTTTCTATTTTGTATTTACTTCGTAATTTACCAATCGGACCACTTCACAAGCTAATGATTAGGAGGCAAATTTGTAATTACAACACTCGTATCCCTATGCATATAAATAGGGGTCATTTCATAATAGAAGGTTATGTGTTTTTCTGTTCTTTATTGTATCTTCTTCTTTCTTGTGCTACACACTATTTCTTGGGTGTGTTTCATGGATGTTTTTTGGATTCAACATCCTTTTATGTGTGGTGAGCATGGAACCATGTCGTCAACAATAATATGAGCACAACGACAGCAACAAGAAGAAATCATCCACAGAAACATAGTAGAAGCAGGATACACCAGAGTGTTTGTAGAAGAATTCGTACAATAGGGACTGCATATCCTGAGAACTCAGACAATCTGAATAACACCAAAGTCTGATGAATGATGCGAAGATAGCTTGTGACAAACAGTAATCTTTGGAATGTCACTAACAATCTGAAATAAAACGTCCCCAGATACTACTGGAGGTTACATTGATTTCTCAATTTTGTTTCTTTTGAAAGTACTTATGTTCCTCCTGAATGGATGTCCAATATTTAAAAACATATGGTGACATTCAAATAATGAATTCTTCTTGCCATGCTGAAGCGTGAATGTCTTAAATGAATTCATGCAATATGCACATATTGGATTTCCCATAGTGCTCCACCAAAATAACATTTTATATGCTGAAAAATTATTTATTGTTCACATTAATGCTTCTTTCGTTAGGAAATTGTGTTTCAAATCATAAGTCATAACACATCTTTCCCAAAGAATCTACGACTCAGCTATTAGTGGCTGCAAGTATATCAATTCGACTTTTAGGACTACTAGGACCTCAAATAATCAAGGTCGAGAATAAGAAGGCATTATCGGGTGGTGTGGGTTGGGTTGGGTTGGGTTGGGTTGGGGGGGTGTTGATTTTATGATGTAGCGATCACTACCAACTAAGAGTAGGGCATCGCGGTCTAAGTATATGGTGAGAAGCAATCCGAGTATAAGCTAAGTCTCACATTGTGTGCTTCTGCAACAAGCTTGGGATATAAATGATAAAAAAAATTTCATGCCTCTCCATCTGCAAGATGTCTCAATAATTGATATCCTATTACTAGCTATGTTGTCATGTCGTATGTGCATAATTACATGAGGAAGCAACTAAAGACATGGAATAAGCGATATATGGAAGAGATGCTGGTAAGGAACTTATTTCTGACTCTTTTTTTATTATTATTTTGAGTTTTAAATCTCGAAGAAGTACATAATATACACTGATTTTCTATGTACTTGACTTAATAAAGTAACATGAAATCGTTCACGCAACAATCAATCTTCTCCATTTTCAACCGTAACTTAGAGATCAGCATTTTCGTCCGGTATAAATCTTCTGGAACTAAGCTCTCTTGTGGATTAGTCTTTTCTAGCAATATTTCAAACTAATTGAAACACACTCAGGGCATATTAAACTTTGTTTTAATTTTTAGCATTCTAAGGGCTACACATAACTCAGAATGAGAAGTGCATCCCTCCCACAATGGCCTTTGAGTAGTATTCAGTAAATAAGAAGTTTGAGCCTCCCGATAGAAAGCAGAACGTTAACAGCTTACTGTTGTTAAGGCTATTGAAGATTGATAATCTGTCATATTTTTTTGAATTTTTGGATATAATGTTATCTTTCACCATAACTACACTAAACCTTACATGAGTTTATTTCTTTCATATTTATTTTTCAAGTGGAAAGTCAATCATTAACTTATGCATTCTCATCTCCACAAACCCCACACATGATTAACTGCACACCACAAAATATGTTTTTAGAATGAAATATTTCACATGTTGTAAGAGTTTTCACTACATCATCCAGTATGAGGTCTATATTCCATTGTCAAAATAAAATTTCATTTCAAAATCTAATTTATCAGTTACAAAATGAAAATTCAATTCAAAATTTAATTTGCATTGTCATAATAGGAATTGAGCCAATAAAAATTAGATTTCAAAGCGAATTTTTATTTTGAAACTAATAAATTAGATTTCAAAATGAATTTTCTGGAAATAGAAATTAGACTTCATAAATGAGAAAACGATGTATGCACTTACATTATATGAATTTTTTTTTATATGAAAATATTTTGAGATGTGCAATTAATTGCGTGTGAGGCCGCAACAACGAGAAAGATTAGTTTCATGATTGGTTTTACATATAGAAACAAATTACGAAGTTAATATATTCTTGAGAGAGTTGAAATGGCTACAGTTGCATACAATATTAGAAAAAGACTACGGAAAGTCTAAGTAAACCGTAAGAATTATATTTCTTTAATATGAAACAACGATTATCACTCGAAAATTGACTAATTTATTTTAAATTTATAAAAGACCGATAAAAATAAACGACCCATGCTTCAAGTCAAAAAAATTGTATCAAATTTTTTTAAAGTCGACCACAGTTAAGCTCGAAATCAAAACATTAACAACCTACTGAGGCTTTTAGGGCTATCAAAGATTGATAATCGGCAAACATTTATCCATATTTTACCTCTAATTTTATCTGTCACTATAGCTACATCAACTCTTTCAAGAGTATATTTCTTTCATATTTTTACTACAATTGTAAAGCGACTGATCCACCTAAGTATTCTCATGTCAATAACATTTTTTTACTAGATTATTTTCACACCTCTAAACAAATTCTGAGAAGTAAGAGTCTTTCATAAGATGTAAGTGATTTTATTTCTTCCTCCAATGGGAAATGTAATTTTCATTACCAAAAAAAAATAAAAATCACTTTGAATATTATGTTCATGATATTGAAGAACATAATATTCAAAGTTTATTTTCATTTGGCAATGAAAAATAGACTTTCGAATGGAATAAAAAATGAAAATTTGCATATCTAATGAAACACTTCATTCTCGGATTTTATTTAGAAGTGTGTAAGTAATCTAGTTAAAAGTTGGAGAGACGAAGATGCTTAGATTTATGATTGTTTTTTCACTTGGCGATAAAGTATGAAACAAATATATCAGTGAGAAGATTGGTGTAGCTACAGTAGCATACACTATTAGAGGGAGACAACTTCATGGATTGCAAATGAATGTTCAATTGATTAATGATCACCGACAGAACTAACATTACTAAGATGTTAAACGATCCGACTTTGAGCTGAGATGATGTAGGCTCCAAATAAATTCGATCCAAAATTTTGGCTCGTAGATCAGCGTTTATTTCAATCTCAGTTTCATGAATGAGTCAAACTTAGAATTAATTTTTTAGTGCTCATCGTTCTTCGAGATAATTTCACAGCCCTACACTACTCACCACCAAAAACCAAAAACATCAACTTGCATACAAACTGGTTTTCCGGATTTAATAATTTTGTATTTGCAATATTTATTAAATCCTATTCAAACTAAATCCTGCCAGCAACTAAACAACCCTTAATCTAACACTTAAGGGCTATTTAGGAGCAAGTTTTAAACATGATTTATGCAATATTTAAGTTAAATCCTCTCAAATAAAGAAAAAAAATAGAAGTTTTGTGGGTCGAAGATTGGAAGAGCTATTGTGGGTGTAGGGGGGAAATGTTGGACTTTTCTAGAGCATTGAAGAGAATGGTGCATATTGGCCTTCGACATAGCTAAACAATCTGATTTTGATTCGACCGAAGATCTGTTCGAAAGAAATTTAATCCAAAATTAATTTTCGAACGATTGTTACGTAACACATATATAACTTAAACCATAAATGTCCTAAGTTCCAGTATAACATAAATTTTAAAAATGTTAAGCCTTAAATTCACAGTCCTACCCTAAGTGTTAAATCAAATCGTGGATCGATCACACTAAACTTTAATCCGTCCCAACGTTGATCAATTATTGGCTTCAACCTTAACTATAGATATTAAATTCTACTCTCAATCCTTATGCAATTACATATCTAATACATAAACATGCATTTTTTGCAAATATATGATTTTACATTTACATGAAAAGCTGTATTAAAATGTAAAGTTTAATGTTAGATATATAAATATATCTAACATTTAAATAAATATTAAAATTTAGTGGTATGTATCTAAATCTTTTTAAATAAATATTTTGGGATTCTACGTTTAAACATACATAACAACCATCATATTAAACAATTGGGTTTAGGGTTTATCTTAAAAACAAGAGAAAATAAAAAATGTTAAAAGCTTCAAAGAAGAGGAAATTAAGAAATGAAGTTTTTTAAGATTTACAACTGTAAAGTAAATCAAACAAGCCAATCATAAGAAATTGAGAGACAAACCGAATCAATAAAAATCAAAAAAAGAAAGCAAAACTGCCAAAACAAAGAGAAGAAGGATAATCAACTAGAGCTTAGAACTCATCAGCAGCAGGAAAACATTAAAATTACGTCATAGATGTTGAACGTATAAAAATATATTCAAAATTAGTTAAATTTTAATGATAGCTGGAATTCATCACAGCTCAATGTCGGCACTATTTTTGGTGTGGGGTTTGCCCGTAAGAAGTTGTCGGTCATCGGAATTGAAATCCCGTTGCCCGCTTCGGAAGGACGTTTTTTTTAAAAAAATTTAGTTTTGAAAAAGATGAAGTCAAACTGACCCCATAATTTTCATAGTTTAGATGAAAGAGCACTTTATCTCAAATCATGTATCCATCCCGAAGGATGAACGCAAGAATTGAAAGTGAGGCTCGATCAAATAAACTAAAGAAAGTTATGACATCCGTTTGGTCTGCGAAACCAATGTATTGGCTGACAAGTTCCCCTATTTAATATAAGGAATTAAATAGGGTTTATATTATGCTGGGTTCGGGAAAAGCTTCCTATAAGGGCAAACCCCTATAGTTAATTACATCTTAGGTAACAAAAGTTACCTAAGAATACTCTCGATAAAAGTCAAGAAAAATTACCTTCAAGGAGTTCAAATGGTAAGGACATCTCAAAGATATCGGA
>NW_018164665.1:1961761-1972875 GCF_001263595.1 Phalaenopsis equestris
AATATAAACCCTATTTAATTCCTTATATTAAATAGGGGAATTTGTCGGCCAATATATTGGTTCCGCAGATCAAACGGATGTCATGACTTTCTCTAGTTTATTTGATCGAGCCTCACCCTCAATTCTTGTATTCATCCTTTGGGATAGATACAGAATTTGAGGTAAAGTGCTCTTCTATTTAAACTATGAAAATTATGGGGTCAGTTTGACTTCATCTTTTTCAAAACTAAATTTTTTTTAACGTCCTTCCGAAGCGGGCAATGGGATTTCAATTCCGATGACCGACAGCTTCTTACGGGCAAACTCCACACCAAAAATAGTGTCGACAGATCTATTTAAAGGAAGGCCATTGGACTCGAATGTCAACCACTATAATTTAGTTTTTTTTCTAAACTCTTTCTCTAGTCTTATCCAGAAGAAGAATATCACCGTTGAAAAACATACACCAAGGTACATCCTCTTGTAAATGTCTAGTAAGAGCATCCATAATTAAGGGGTTGTCTGGCAACAGATTTATTTTAAGTTATTAAGATTTAGTAAGTTATGTAAATTCGAATATACTAAATCCTGAATGAAAAAACCGTCTGACAATGAAGTCCTCTAAATATTGTGAATCCATTAAAATTGTTTGAAAAGTTTTACGTAAATCCACTGTGATCACAATCGCTCTCACTGTAAATCCTGTAAATCCACTGATTCGAGGAGTTTAGGATTTACAGGATTAACGACCGAAATCTGTGAAATCCAAATTTATCAGAATTGACCTTTCATCTTGTCCAAAATGACCGTCTGCAAGATTTAGCTTAAATCTCACTCTAAATCCATTTGCAGACATCCCCTAAAGCAAAAAAAGATATGTGCTTAAAGCCAATCCCTAATGTAATCCAACCGAAATAGGAAAATATTTAGTCAATCCTTCTAGTTGCTAAACACTAAATCCTAAATTCAATCTACTAAATAAATGAAAAGGAAAAGGAAATTTGCATGCATTCCATTAAATACCTAAGTATTTACAGATCTAACACTTAAACTTCATTTTTTTTAAAATTACCCTATCATACCTGTGAGCAGCGAGTTGTGAGAGGCGAAGCATTGATGGGATAGAAGGAAAGTGGCAGTCGGTCGTCGGAGCATGGAATCGCTAGAGATAGGGTTTTCAAAGTGGTGGAGTCACCGGGAGAGGCTAGGATAAAGGTACCGAGGCGAGACCGAGAGGAGGAGGGTTAGGGAAGGGAAAGACCAAAAGGGACACAATTTTGGCTGCATAAAGGATTCATTATGATGGCTTGTAAATGACTTTAAGCCATTGATAACTAACATTATTACCAACAAAAATTCCCATCGCTTATTAAAAAAAACTCATTGGTTAACAACCCGCCAAATGACATGTACATAAAAAACTGACGAAATATGGTCGTCTGTTAGTATTTACTTATAACCGATGGTATCATATGTCTCAGAAAAATTATTATTGCTGCTAAGTGACGACATGTCCTATAATTATACTGTTACAAATAACTCATCTCATACACCATTGTTTTGTCGTCATAAAATAGAGTATTTTTTCCGACGTATGTTTAGGCCGTCAGTTTTAGCACTCTTTTTTGTAGTGACTATGATATCAAATAATTTTCAAATTTTAATCCTCTCAAGGTTCACTAAAAGTTTGCTTGGTAGGAGGATTTAAGGTAGAGTTTATGTCTATTTAATGTAAATCAAGTCAAACATAAAAAAAGAAAAAAGAAAAAAAAAGAACTGGGGATGTAAATCCAACACCCCATAAATCTAAAATTTTTAGACGCCGTATCATTAATCCTACATTTAGTAAATACGATAGAGATAGAGATGGATTTAAGGATTTAAGGATTTAAGGGAGAATCTTGCACCCGAATTTGCCAAACACATCAGATGAATTTAACTGCATTTAATAATAACTTCTAACCAAACATAATTATGAATTTAATACCTCTGGATTAATTGATAAATCCGTATTTACCAGATTTACCAAGTCCTATTTAACTTTAATCCAAGTTGCATCCAAACATCCCCCAAATCCTTTAAGGATCTTCTAAATCCTAATTAAGCTAAACATGCCCTTAAAATACACTAACCATAGTGCTACCCAAATTCCAAACTAAACAAATAAAGATAAAACAAATTGCACTTCACTGATTTCTCAACCAACAAAAACCATAAAGACCTAAAACTCTTACTTTATGAGTTAGTTTAACAACATCTTAGAATCCTAGTCAAATTCCTCAATGATAACCAAAGTTCACCAATCCTAAAACCCCAAAAATCCCTTAAGAATTCACCTTTCTGCAATTCTTCCTTATCTCTCCATTTCTCCCTGTCAGAGGACTTATGCTCCCCATCCTCAGCATCGAAACACCAAAATCTCTCCAAAATTCCACACCATGCTCACTGTAATACTTCACAAACTCATCCCCTAAACTTCCATCTCCCTTAAACAGCTGCTGATCAGAGTGAAGAAGCCCTTTCTTGTTAATCAAATCCTTCAAATACGCCGTATCGAAGGCCTTCGCCGACGGATCTAAGGGCAAGAGGTTATTGTCGCCGCCGGACGGAGGGCATCTAGCTCGAACGGAGGCGGCGAAGCTCGCATCAATGGCTTTCGTCTCGTTGTATATTCGGCTTCGGAAGGTGGTGCATCTCGCGAAGCCAATGGTGTGGGAGGCTGAGAGGAGAATGAGGTCTTTGAGAGTGAGGCCGTGGGATTGGAAGCTGGAGAGAAGAGTTTGAAAATTTGAAAAAGGAGAGGGAATGTTTTTGTTAGCCGTTGCTCTACTAGCCGTTAGGGCGTCCCTTCTCCCTACTTGAACGTTATATGGTTGCCCACCTAGCTGCACAGTTTTGAAAGAGGTGTTATGATTATGAAACATTTGAGGGGTATAATTGTAAAAAGTAGATTTTGATTTTTAGATATGTAAATATATAAGTATTGTGTGGTATGTATGTAAATGAGTGCATATATAATATGATTTTTTAGTTACAATAAATATTAAAATTATTAGATTTTTTTTTTGTTTAACTTCACTAATTTTAGTATTATAGTCATCTTAATTAAAACAATCTAATAATTTTCAAGCCCCTCCTAATAAAACAATTTATTTGCATTTTTACTCTTAAGCAAAATTTCCTATATTCGCCTCAACTAAATTTGCGAGGTTTTTGCATGCTAACTAGGGAGGGCTGTCAAGACGGCTCGTTGTTCGCAAACAGCTTGTGTTCGGCTTGTTAAGAAGCTCATGTTAGGCTCGTTCGCTAAGTTAACAAGTCGAACACGATCAACACGAATAAATATTTGTTCGTTCGTGTTCGGCTCGTTTTGGCTCGAAATACTACTAATCAATTATAAATATATCTTTGATGAGTAGTATTTTTAAAAAATTTAATTGACTACAAGACTATAAAGATTTATAATCAATTAAAAGTATTAATGAAGAAAATAAAATAAAAATTATTAAATTAGATTCAAATGATGTTTTAAATCTTACCCCAATCCTTAACATCTTATGGTTACGTGATTAGGGTTGTCAAAATGACTCTTTGTTCGTGAATGGTTCGTGTTCAGCTCGCTAAGCTAACGAGCCGAACACGAACACACTTTTTTCAGCTCGAAATATAAACGAGCCGAACACAAGTTGGGCTCAGCTCATGTCCGGCTCGTTTACACCCCTAATGCCAACAATCCATAATATTAAATATAATATTTTAAAAATTCAAATTTTAAATTTAGATTTTTAACCACTCAAAACTTTCAAGAGTAACATTAAGAGAGTGATTATAATAATAATAATAATAATAATAATAATAATAATAATAATAATAATAATAATAATAATAATAATAATAATAATTGTTAAAATATTATATTGAAATTTTGGGCTGTTAAAATGGTAAATTTAATTTTCTGGGAGATTAAAATGTAAAAATTCCAACAAATTTATCTTCAAATTAAAAATGTAATTTTATATTTATTGTTTTACAATATGATACAAACATATATTTATTATTTAAAGTAATTTGATTTGTATTAACACTAAATGTCATATTCCTATTTTTCTAAAATAAGAAACTTTTTTATTGGTGAAAAAAAAGAAAGATTTACATGTATGCCATATAATATTTTTGTATTTACATATAAATCGAACTTTTGGGCATGTTGTGTAAAAAATAATCTTAATCCATTATAATTAAATGAAAATATGACGCTCAATAGACTTGTTTTTGTCATGTAGATTACAGGGAGTGTACTGAGAGTTATATCTACGTTATACCCCCTGTAACCTCACTGTCACCTACCTGTAACTTACAAATATATGAAAATAGAAGCATGAAACTTACTAGTTTCAAATTTGTAAGTTACAGGAAGGTTACAGGGGATATAACGTGGATATAACCTCCAATACCCTCCTTGCAATCTCCCTGACGTACGTATTATTATGTAAGCAAATTTTTCTCTTTAAGGATGACTCACAGCAACAACGGAGTCATGAGCAGCAACGGCTAATATATCTGCGCATGAGACGATGCTGCCATGACAAGCTTTATCAACAGCAGCTTTGATCTGATCAACAACATCAAAACCTCTAACAGAATTATTGTTTGGCCCTGCAGTTTTCTCTCCAGTAAATGTTGCCGTATCGTCCAGCAGAATTGACCCATCACACCCCTGCAATTTACCAAAATTACAAAATAAATTGTTTTCATGTATTAATAAGGTGGCATGCATGTGTATAAACAATTAAAGTTTAGGTGTTAGACATGCAAATATATTAGAATGTTGAGGGTCATGTATGCAAAACTTGTCTTTTCTTAAGTTCATATGATACCACTCATTTCATGTGCATTTGCATATCTGGCATCTAAAGTTTATTTTTTTATATTTATAAGTTACAAATCATTCATATAATTATCACGAGAAAATGTTAGACGTGTAGCACGTACTTGTAGCTAGCCAAACTAATAGGAAGAGAGAGAGAGGGGAGGGACAGAGCGATGTCCCTCCGCTCTCTCTTCTCCTATTGGTTTTTCTCCTGTTATCACATCAAATCTATCACTCTTTTAATATGTAAAAATTGGAATACATTTTTTTTTTTTAAATTGGGAGGGGGCATGTATATATTACTTGAGGACAGAAAAGTTTTGATTCGCCAAAAAAGGTAGAAAATATTGCGTCTGGACATTCTGAGCTTTTGGACTGCCACTAACGGGGCGCCACATCACCCGCTCCCTACCTGTTTGATGATGTGGCTCTCTGTGATTGGCTACAGCAACGTGCGGATGTCCGAATGCGTGGACATCTGGACGCAATATTTGCTAAAAAAAAAGAGAAGCATTTATATTCACAACACACAATTCTTATGTATTATATAGCTCCATCGAATCTTTAATATCACATAAAAAATAACAATATTACTAATTTTTAAAAGTGAAATAAATCTTTTGATGCAAAGTTCAAAGCATCAAAATGCCATATATGTAAATATGAAAGTTTAGGTGTGGGATATATATGTAAATGCGAAGAGTTATGTGCTAGATATGTAAATTCCCATGCACAAGAGTTATACATAAGCTTACGTTAACAAAGCAGTCATGAAAATGAAGACGAAGAAGAGAGGCCCCCATGCGCGGCTCGCGAGCAACGGCTCTCTCGACCACCGTTTTAATGGTTGGCAGTGCTTGCGGGCACAACTTATCATAGTAGTGAGGGTTGAGCTGCGCCATTAACGAAGCACAGGAAGAAAGAACCACTGTAAAAACCACAAGGAAGTTGGAAGGGAGGGAGGACATTTTTGCAAATACGAGATTTGCAGAAGATGATAATTACAAGCAGATGATTGCATGGAGTTTATATAGTTCAGTTTTTGCTGTTTTCTATTCGGATTTGGTGTATTTGGTATTGAGGAGTTGATTACAAGGACAGTTAACTAACAAATGATATTATTGGACAAAAGTTTAGCCGTTGGAATTTCAACTTTGCTATCACAATAGGGTTTGACAAACAAGAACTAGGAGTATTTACATATATACCCACCTAATTCCTATGTATTTATATATCTAACACATGGTTTTAAAAATAAGACCGGAGCAGCTGGTTCGACCAGTTCATGGCTTGATTGGTTCAACGAACAATCGACCAAGCTCAGAACCGAGATTGAACCGGTCAGAACGAGGTTGAACCAAAGCTTCCAAACCGCATCAAAAAATCATCATTTTAACTTGTAAAAAGGGAAATAGATAGTTTCAGGCAAAGGAATTGAGAAAAAGATGCAAAATACATTTTTGAAGTTTGTAATTTCATGAAAAGATTAGTTGGATATTGAAAGTGATGACAGTGAGAAAGTAGATGAACCAAAGCTGAGCAGCTAACAGTTAGATAATATCCAACTTACATGTATCTGATTACCAACTCCAACTAAGAATGCTGTAGAGGCTCATTTGGTTGAAATTCAGAATTGCAAAATAATAAATTTTATAATAATTTCTATCAAGAGTTAAAATAATGTAATAATTAGTTTATTTTCAGTAAAAATAAAAATAAAAATAAGCTCTAAATGGAAAATTACATTAAAGTTCTTTTTTTTTTTTGCTTTTTACAAGGAAGGTTTTGGAAAATTTTAATTTACATGAGATGATGTTGGACAAATTTTGGGGCTAAATATAAATAAATGCATAATTATCATTTTGCGAGGTTGAATGTGAAAAATCAAGAGTTTGTATTAGATTGATAGCTATTTGAAATCAAATCTATGAAATACAAAGAAAACCATTGTTTGTCAACATGATATCTTTCAATTGATTCATATTTGATTTCCCTCAAGAGTTTTGAAATGGCACTCTATTTTTTTTTTGCTTAGTGAGGAATGTGATGCTTCTTTTGTGAGTAGGTTTTCAAGTGTCTACAACATGAGGGAGGATTGTTAGTCCCATGTTATTTGTTTTAGCAATCTTAGTTGTTAATATATAGCAAAGGTTGAGGAGCAAAATGCTTTATTTAAGGAATATTTATCAACAACAACATCACATTATTCCATTAATTGATTTTTTTGTCAATACAAACCTGATTATCAATGTCAATCAACTTTGCTTGTCAATGTCATCTCCTGAGACCTTGTTGATACCTACATGGAGCTCAACCTCCCCAATGAGTCATCTATGGATTCAAACTTCTTAGTGTCTATGCTTTTGAATTCTACCTCTTCAATTACTTCTTTTGGTTATTGAACTATCTTGGCACTTTTTTTTTGATACTTCAATGGCCCATATAGGATAGTTGGCCTTCAAATGGTATGAAAAAATATTTTATCAAGATTTTGTCACCTTACTTCTATTAAAAGCATATTCCACCTAGGACCAATGAGAACATTCATGTGTTCTTCATGTAAAGGGACCCACTCACATGAAAAAAATATATGATCATATGCCACTAGCAAACAATTATAATGACTTTCTGGGGAAACCAATTAGAGGTTGAACATCAAATAATTTTTTCTCACACTTAAATGTGTAAGGAGTGGGTGTGTTTAATTCATGGCATATACAATAAAGCATAAAATAAATGTAAAAGAGATTAAGCACCATATAAAATAACATAAATTTATGCGGTTTAGCTTAAGAAAACCTACATCCTAAGCTAAAAGCTGAAAAAATAATCTATAAGCTTTTAAAATAGATATATAAAAATATATTTCTCATAAAAAATTAAAAATATTGATACAAATTAGTGGTCTCTCAAAATTTGCGTCCCGAACTCTCAAGAAGAGTTTTGTGTTCTAAGTTCAAGATCAAATTTTAAGAATGTATATTAAACTTTAGATAAGGCACTACTCGTGGATTCCTTCTTCATTTTACAATGACTTTTTGATATGGTTTGAGATTTACTATAGGAGCAAACCTATATAGTTAATTACCCAACTTGATAATAAGAAAACACTTTTATTAAGGCCAGTTGTTAAGAGCATCAGGTGTTCACATATACTCAACATATAATAACTCAAAAAAGTTTTTAAACTCACTAAATTTATGGCTATTGACTTAGAGCACATAATAAGAGAAATGGTGACACGCCCAATCAAGATCATATGGTTTTACTGTTCCGGGTTGTTATGATCTTGAACTACTTAGTCAGAGGAGATGGTCGAACCAGTCTATCAATAGAAGCATCCTGGTCAACAGCCGTGGGATGCTTGATCTAAAGGAATCTTATAGATTTAGGGTGGATATTTTTTCAAGGGACGTGATTAAGTTAACCTTAGCTAATAAAGTGATTTGTGTTGTGTCAAGTATACTTAAGTTATATCAAGTATAATCTATATTTCAAGCCTCAATAAGAAAAGTCTTTGAAGAACTGATGAGCTATGACTGCAATTTACTTGTGTTACTTAGCAACAAACCATGCACTTGGTGAGATGGCTCTCATGGTAATTGTCACTTGTTAGTGTCGTTTGCTGATAAAATCACAGGAAAGAGAACACGAGCAACACCTTTACTAGTGTGAGCTTATATGAGAATGTTATAGAGGTTCACTCTATATGACTTTTTAATTCTAATTTTGTAACCCTAAAAAATTGTCATAAATGGTGAATGTATTTGCTCTTTACTTTTTAGGGTACAAATTTCTTGAATGTTTTGAATTTCTATTTAAATTTTAAGGGTGTTGGGGGGTGGGGGTACACCCTGGATGACTAACAGGCTGATAGACATGCTAATATTAAAGGAAGGGAGGGGGAGATCACATCTCTCCTATGAATTAATAACTTTTTCAGTCAACATCATCTAGTCGAGGGAAAAAACTACTATGAAGACAAATAGATATAAAGAAGATATTTTTGTTTCCTTAGATATATACTTGATTCCCCTCTTCATAATAAATGTTTGAATAAGAACTATTATTTGTTTTAAATATGAGTGCCTTCTTTTACTAGAATAAGAAATAATAATATATCTCCTTCTCGAAGAAGTCAAAGAACTCCCTCTTACATGCACTTATGAATGAATTTTTTTCTCAGATGTCACCACTTTCCTTCTCTTTCCTCTTCCTATCTTCTTTTTGTTACTTCTTATTGTGAGATGTATCAATACAAGGCAAACAACTCTTTGTGTGGCGCTTTGACATGGTAGATAATAAGCTTGAACTTAAATAAACTTAGATTTAGTGACCATCACCATGAATAATTAATTGTACATGAAGTAAGCTTGAGGTGAGTTAGCCACCATGTTATAAAATTAAGTGTAAATTTATCTTGAGTTATAAACTAATTAAGTTTTAAAAATCAAGATGAAGTAGTATCTATGATAGTTAATGAAGAAGACAGTGTAAGGATAACATATTATCATCTAGTTGACGCATGAATTTAAATATGTGTGTGTGTTTGTAATAGGTAATCATTTTTCTATCTATCTGTACACTTTATTATTCTTTTTTCATTGACTTTATATAACCAATTGAGGTGGACATTCTTTGTATGTCTTACTATTTACCTTTCATAGTGGATTCCATTTCCAACATGCATTGTGAGCATAGTTTATGAAGTTGAGCTGCATATATTTGTAAAGATTGCAAAAGTATACTAGCAATATTCCTATTCCACAAACTCGAATGATTTAATTTAGTTGTGCGTCAAGTCTTCTTTTAATAGTCTTAAATTACAACTAATTTTAACAATTTAAATGGCCTGTTTGAATGTAAATTAAGATTCGTAGTTCAAATGACAACTTCTCCATTCATAAGTTTAAAATAATAACATTGTTTTATTTAGAGTTTAAAGAAAACCAATCCAACAGAATGAGTAGATTAAATGTTAAGCATGATTTGAAACAAACTTATAACTTGCATTCATAACTTAAACCCAGTATACAACGCAAGGGTAGTTAAAAACTAGATGGATGAAATCTTATTCCAAGATTTGATCTCCCTTCAAAATCTTATCCTTTACTTGGCCCAATCACACTCTCACATAAAGCAATTAAATTTTACATGCACTTGCACTTCCCTTTTTCTCCTTGGTTGTGTTTTAGGATTTTTTAAAGTCCCCCCAAAGTCCACAAACCTTCCCTAATGAAGAAGAATTATTTAAGCCTTCATATTGCTTGACATGCACAAAAACTGTCAAAAGTCGGTGGGAGTGCACTGGCGTTGATCTTGTGGGTCTACGGTGTTGGGTGTAAGCATGATGACACTAGGTGGAGCGTTGGGTTTTGTAACTCCAAATTTTTTTTAGGGCATTGGTCTTCACAATGATAGAGATGCTGACTCTGTGGCGCTATAGCTAGGCGCGAAAATGCTAGTAAGCTGGCATTGTGATGTCATAATGCTTCACTTGGCGCCTAGGTGCCGTCCTGGGAGGTCAGTGCACTTGAATAAGCCTTAGCCCATTTCATCCTCCCAAGTGCTCGAGTCTTGGTTCTAAACATGAGTCCTACAAATAACACTATATATATATATATATATATATATATTTGAATATAATGTTCCGCAAGATTTGTCACAAAATATATATATATATATCCAAAAAAAGCATGAATAGATGCATAGTAACGGCATAATCCACATATACACATGTCACATATTTCATATGTATCAAATTCTCTCAAACTTAAACATTACTTGCCGTCAAGTAATTCAATACCTAAAATTAGACTTTTTTTAATATTCATGATAAATTTTATCTTAATATTGTTATATACTTTAATAATGTAATAAATAGATACTTTAAAAAAGCACACTTATCTTCTTAAGATTAATTTTAAAAAAAACCCCTATTATCTCGACATTACTTATTCTAATCCTGTTGTACATGATTTTCCTTAAATCACTTAAGTGTGATTAACTAAAACAAAATTAATTATAAAAAATCAATAATTCAATTAGGATTCATAATAAAATAACATTAATTAAATTTTTATCTTTTTTAGTATAATATTCTGAATTAAGGTTAAGAAGGTTTCTCATTTCCTTGACTTTTTGGGAAAGTGAATTAGTACCAATTTTTAAATGATATCTTTAACTTCAAGCTTCTCCTAAAGGAATCTCTTTTATTTAAAATTAGAGTCTTATACATATATATATATATATATATATATATATA
>NW_018164665.1:1972941-1978036 GCF_001263595.1 Phalaenopsis equestris
ATATATATTAATTTTATTTTCTCATTGAGGGTTACTATATATAATTAAAATTTTCAAATTCTCAGTAGTTTGGTTGTTACACGTGTAAATACATCAGTTTGATTTTACATAAATCACGTCAATAATTCCGATGATCTTTATATAATTATCTAAAAAATATTCGTATCTTTAAATATTTGAGCGGTATGCATGTAGATATATATATATATATATATATATATATTTTGGTTTAGATATGTAAATACATAACAATGTTGGGGAAATATGTAAAGGTACCTGTGAAGAGGAAGTGGTGAGCAATATACCTGTAAACACAGCCGAAAGCAGGGAAGAAGAAGAATAAAGTGTGAGCTACTTAGCTGAAGCTTTAGGTATTTTTGTAATTTACTAAATTAGGTGGGATGGATATGATGGAGAAGATGGGCACATGAAGAGCTCTCTAAATCCTTGTCTGATGAGGAAGAAAGAGAAGCAAAGCTTATACAGACAGCAATGCACGTGCCCTGCTTCTCCATCTCGCCCAGCCCAACTTCCATTCATATAATCACCTCTCTCTCTCTCTCTCTCTCTCTCTCTCTCTCCTCTCTCTCTCTCTATCTCTCTCTCTCACTTCTTTTTATGAGATGCATATAGTACTCATATAAAGAAAGAAGAGAGAATGAGAAGAGACTATATACTCATATAAATAAGAGCGGGGAAGGGGAAGGGGAAGGGGAAGGGGAAGGGGAAGGGAGAGAGAGAGAGAGAGTTTAGGAAGGGTGAATGTTGACTAAAGAGTCATAGGAATTTTTTGGAGAATCAGTAGCTATTTGAAGAAGCAGCAGTAGTGAAATCGATATAGAAGAACTTATTTTTTAAGAACTGTGACAACTATTACAATTTTCTTTTCAAAAAGTCAATTCGTAACTTTCTAGCAGTCATCACAGTTAGTCATGTCAAGTTATAAAATTTAGCTTTCCACCGCAGCTTTTTGAAAAGTGGGCAAAAATAGTTTTGTCAAAGACAAAATAATACAGACACTGTGAGCACCCTGCTGCTCCAAACAAGTAATCTTTTCATAAGCGCCACAAAGTAGCTAGTCTAAAAGTAATTTAAAAAAAAGGAAGATTTAAGTACATACCACTTAATTTATGTGTATTTACATATCTAATAGCTTAGCTTTACATATATATCATTTTACTTATAATACATGTAAATATATATTTCTGTTTTAAAAGTCAAAATGATAGTATGTTTGCGTGATGTGCGTGACTTTAGTTGGTCTAAATATAAAAAGTATAAGTGATTGATACCTAAATACATAGGACTTGGCTGGTATGTATGTACATGTCACATTATAAAATGGTAGCCATATAGAAGTATGGAAAGAACATGATGAAAATTAACAAATAATAATAATAATAAGTTGCATATTTTTAAAAATTGATGTGAGTATTAATCATAAGTATTTTTTTTCCATAAAACATTGTGGAAAACTCTTGAAGATCATTTCCATTGTTAAAAGTAAAAAACAAAAATTTGCTATAATCAGTTGAAAAGGAGAAAAAATAGGAATTGGGTTTTTCTATCAATTGTTCATTAGGGGTAAACTCAAAATGGTTGAATTTCATCAAGTGTAACATCATTTTTTTTTTGGTTTATTCTATATTATATTCATCTCAAACTAAATTCAATGATTATTTATTTACTTTTATTAGTTTTTTTCCATTAAAATGACTTTATATGTCTCATGGAAGATGTTATATTTTGCACTCATCCTGTTAGTGTATAAGCATGTGTGTGTGTGTATGTTGCGTACCTCGGCCTGTTGGTTGGCATCCTCAGTGTAAGACCCCCCAGGTCGGGTGTAGAATCCCCTCTGGCACAGTTGATCTTAAGGAGGCGGTACTGAATTGTTAGACACATTAGAAGTAGTTGGAGACTCGTATAATAGCCTCTAGTTATTCCTCTAAATATATATATGATAAGAAATTTCTAAAATGATTGATGAAATTGACTCTCTTATGCAAGGACTGAAGGACCTCCGACTTAAATTTAACCTAAGCATTCCCCAAGATATGCTAGATTGATATGGTATGCTCGAAGCAAGGCATTAGAAAATCAAAGCGATAAAATTTGTAGGAAACTAAAAAGTAAATGGGAGAGTTGATGGAACAAGTTTTGCTCAAGTGTTCAACACGGTACTAGAAAATTTGAATAACCATTTATCATTAAAAAGAAAACTGTTGAGTCATTGCCATAATCGTTCGTTACTCCAAGTAAAAGCAGAGCCAGTTAAACATGTATCAGTCAAGTTACAATCACAAATAACATGATTAATGCCTTTCATAAAATAATGTGGTTCGAATTGTTTTAAAATTAAAAATTAGCTTGAGCTTAGTTTGAAAATGATTTAAGAAAAATATTTAAATAAAGAGGATATTTTTCAATTTTTTTATTAGCAATAAGAGCCATATAAAGTCAAACTTCCAAATTTTTTCCCAAACAAAATAGTAGCAACTATTTTTACATTAACACTTCTAAAAAAGCTATCCCACACCAACATGAATATGCAAACACCTAAAGGTCAGAGACTGTCGGTTGGAAAGTTCCACTTATTTTTGTGATACCCATTTAAGGTTTGTTTGGTGTGGTTGCAGCTAGAGGTGTAAAAGAGTTGAGTGGAGCTTAAGCTATGCCATTTTTGAGCTCGGCTCTTGTGCCAAAATGTTAGCTTTGTTTGGAGCGGCTACAACTAGTATTGTAAATGAGTTGAGTTAAGTTTAGCTCAAGCCATGCCATTTTCGAGCTTGGCTCGTATGCCAAATTGTGAGCTGGAGGCTCGTAATGGTAGCAACAGGCTCACGAGCTCGAACTAAAAATTTAATTTTTTTTTTGTTTATGTGAGCTCACAGGAGAAAGTATTGGTGGTCAGAGAAGGAGGATGTAGCAGCATCTCACCGGAAAATGAATCAAAATGATTGACGGTATGTTATTTGAGTTGGGATGAGCTTGAGCTCGAGCTTATGGCTCAATAAGCTCGAATCATTTACACCGTAGAGATAGTTATTTGAAGAATTAGTTGTGAAGCTACTGCAAAAGAAGCTATTGTTCAAAAGACTATGATGGCTAATACATTTTTTTTTAACAAAAAAAAAGTTAGGCCGCAACTTTTTAGCAGCTTCCACACATAGCTATGCCAAGTAGCAAAACACTGCTTTCAGTTGCATATTTTTGAAAAAAACAAGTAAAATGCAGTTTTCCCAAACACAAAATTGTGTTGTGCGGCACCGCACCGCCATCACCCTGCTGTCCTATGCGCATCATTAATCTCATTCAATATTCTTCCTATTTATTTTAGTTTACAACTAAATTTTGTAATTATAATTAAATATATTTCGTTGTACTCCTCATAAGAATATAACATCATATTAATTTATGATTTTTTTTAAAATTATTTCAAACATAGGTAAATTTACATACTTATCATACAACTCTTTCGTATTTATGTATCTAACACCTAAAATTTGATATTTATATTTATGACACCGTATCTTATAGAACTTCTATAATGTTCCTACTAAATCATATATTCCCCATGCTATCATTTAATCTAAAATATTTCATCTCTTTGTGCATGAATAGATCTCCATCTTTACATCTTAGTGATCCTCATCATTACAAGAATAACCTTTAGCACATATAATTACATCTCTACCCTCCTAAAAAAATATTTCTTGGCCAACTTTATGAACCTAACTTCAAGCATCCAAATGCCCCATTAAATGAGCTTTGTTATAAGTGGCATTTTCCATAGTTTTAAATACATAAGTGGAGTTGGTGCCCAATACACAAGAGTGAATACAACTTCTATAATGGAGGAAAACATGCCCCCAAGTAATCATGACCAGTACTAGAAAATATTTTTTTGCTAATTACTTTTTGGCCCCTTAATGGTTGTTTGTGTCATAAAGTTTACTTATAATTTTTTTTTAAATTTATATGGTTGTTGTAAAGAGATTTGTAAGATTTGGGCAATTATGTTATTTTGTTCTTTCATGAAGTTGTGTGGCAATTGTTTTTTTTTTTTGGATTTTTAACATACACATCATCCACTTTTTATGTATTTGCATATTTAATACATAAACTCTACTTTCAAATTTTAAAAGTGAAATATTTCTTTTCAAGCATTATAATTATAAGGTGCAATGTATATATATATATATATATATATAAACTAAATTTTATATATATATATATATATATATATATATATATATAGCACATATAATTTTTATGTATTAGTTTATCTAGCACCAAACATTTTAATTTTTCATATAAAACCAATAAAATATTTAATATTATATAAAAATAGCATTTTTAAAAGTAAAATACATATTTTCATGCATAAATTTAAAACATCGGCATTACAAATATAAAGATAGGATTTTAGATGTTCGATATATAAATACATAGTAATTATGTGGTATTTTTGTAAGTACTAACACATATGCATGGAAAGGTGTATTCAGTTTGTAATGCTTAAGGAAATTGTATTCAATGTGATGGGAAATGTTTTAGACATCAGATTTGTAACAGCATGGGAATTTGGTGTATTTATGTAAATACCCTTTTAAATTAATTTTTGAATGCAAGAAAAATAAAATTGATTTTTGGAAGTATAATTTGTAAGAGCATGGGATTAGGTGTGCAAACGAGTCGAGTCGGGCTTGACTCATGCCAACTCAAGCTTGATTCATTTATGAAAATACGAGCTTGAATGAGCTCAGATGACAAACTTGAATTTGGATCGCAATTCTCGAGAGCTCAAACGAAGTTGCAATGGAAGTTCACTGAGTTCACTAGAGAAGCTATATATGTCATCGATGGCGGAGGAGATGGAGAGTGTCATTATAGCTCACTTGAGATGCCATTGACGTCGATCGAGTTAGCTCGTGAGCCAACAAGCCGATCACAATCTCGAGCACTCCACTCGGTAAGCTCAACTTGTGAGCTCGTTAATGAGTCAAGCTCAAGTAGCCTCCGCTCGGTTGCATCCCTATTTAAAAAATTTAAGATGTCAAATTATATATATATATATATATATATATATATA
>NW_018164665.1:1997317-2008971 GCF_001263595.1 Phalaenopsis equestris
TATATATATATATATATATACACACACACACACACACACACACACCATATGGTGTCGCGTACTCAGCTTAGTTAGCCGGTCATCTGTCTATCAGTTGTAAGTGCCCTCTAGTCTGTTGTTCGATTCCCCCTGAGTGTTGGGTGTGGTACTTAAATTCTTAGGTGCATGAGGGATGGTCGGGGCTCTTATAATACCCTCCGACTACTCCTTTTTTAGCGCGCGCGCACGCATACACACACACCATATGCGGCTACTCGGACCAGGAAGAGTTGAATAACATAGTCGCATGTAAGCATAGAAGCCTGTGAATAATATTGTTTTAAATGCAAATCGGGGTTTATTAAATGTAAATTGGGATCCAATCACTCAAATTTTACACTTACTAAAACCAAGCAAAACCCCCATAAATCCCCATTATCCTGTTCATTCTGACATTAAGGGTCTGTTCGGGGCAGCTGCAGCTTAATAATAAGTTGTTACACAACAACTCCCACAGGAAGCTACTGCGTATAAACTGTTATTGATAAACTAACTGTCTATTTATTTTTTGCAGTTTGCAAATAGTTGTGTTGCGGATATTTCTGGGCAAATGATCATTCTGTCACTGTATACTAATGTTATTTGCAACAGAACTGTCATACCAATATGTTTTATATTTTAAAATCAAAAATTCAGTGCAGATCAATACAAAAAAAAAATATAAATCTCACTTAACACTGAGTATCATGATTATTAAAATAAAAAAAAAACAATTCAAATAACATTTAATAATATGATAATATTATTTTTAAAATACAAATGACGTATTTCACGATTTAAGTCATCCTCTACGGATACTCTCTATGCCTGATCGCTTTTGGCGGTAGAATCCTCCAACCTACCTGCCCACTGAAAAAAATCACAGTTCTCCATAATTCTCCGCGAGCACCTATAAAAGTGTCTCCCGTAGCTATGTGATTGACGTGAAGTTAGCAACTGGACTCAAAAGGCCACAATAGCACTTCAATCCTCGGGAGGTATTAAAAATTCTCGAACTCATTTTTCCTGAATGCTTTAAATGACATCTCATTAGACATAAGACAAGTAAACAATGATAAAAAAAAGTAATAAATTACAAATTTATGCAGATGTGAGGTTTCAGAGAACTCAATATATCAATCAACAAATCAGTCACTATAAGAATATAACATACCTTATAAAAAAAAAGGGTTCTTGGTTGCCTTTATCCACGTAATACCAAGCTCGTGTGTGTCACATATGTACATCACTAAGAAAAATCATCTAGAAGAACCTCAAAAATCGTAGCACCAAAAAGAAGAGAGGAACTTAGTTGCCTTCATTAGGATTTCACACGCGACACCAACCAACTACGACAAACATGTCATCCAGAAGAACCTATAATGTCAAACGTCTCATCATAAACCTTCAAAGCTCACCATAAGAAAAACAAAAGAAATGCAAAAGAAAAACCCACTTACAAACAGTATAAAAAACTCAAACAATCAATATTAAATACACAATGAACAAAAATAAACATGAACTATGTAAAATACAACTACAATAAACAGTGAATCTTTTCAACAACCATTTCAATCAATAATATGATGAATACTAAAATCACCCTCATACTATTGCATCAATAATTTATTCTCTCGACTCTGTCTTCTCGTTTGCACCTTCCCTATCTTTAGTATAGGTTCAAAGAATAACATTTTCAGCTTGTGATAAAGATTGTCTAAGACGGTACTCAAATTCTTCGGCAGGAGCATGCTCATGGTCCTCGTCCACCTCACAGAAGTTGATGTCGTTGTGGGAGTGATGCCACTAAATGTAATTATGGAGATTCATCATGACAATCACAATCTACACCTGTTTGGGAAATGAGTAAGATGACATATCGCAAAGTATTACACATTTCTTCTTTCAAACACTAAAAATCTTTTCAATGACCCCACATAAGGAGGGATATCTTTTGTTAAACATTTTTTTATGCCTTGTGTGACATTGTTGGCTCGCTCAAAATCAGATAAGTGATATCTCATATCGGGATAGGGCTTAAGATACCCTCGATGCAATGAATATCCAATATCAACAAAATAATATTTACCTGATGTGAATTGCATGATTAGTATTGAAGGAAAGTTGAATTAGGATAGTAGCTCAGTCTCAAGCATACCCGTGGGTGAATGTAGAAAGTTGTACTTGTTATTTCATGTTGCTACTTCAAATTTTTTATTATCTTGTGTGTTATCCTCTCAACCGGTCATGATAAAGGTGACCACATGTTGAAGTTGCATACTACCATGTTATTTTGCACTGAGGACCCACAATGACTGATGAATGAGATCTTCTCATTATTTGGAACATGAGAATCAACGTGTGTTTCATGTATTGCTTTATTATAATTCTATAAAGATAATGAAGAGTTACATGATTACGATATTTATTTAAAAATTGAATGCAATAAATAGGAGAAATTACCTTAAAGTATGACATGTACCACACATCACGTGAAATCTCTGTGAGATCCGTTCGAACGTAGGATCTATTGGTTTCATGACTTATGAATAAATACATACAAGTGCATTCAACCATACTGAGAAGTATTTCTAATTTGTTTCGGAGGAGTGTTGAATTTGCTCAATTACTCCTCGCATCGATTCACTATGCAATAATATGTAGAGTTTTATAGCTAACAACCCTCACGAAGTCATACTCGGTGAACTATGAAGTCCATGATTTATGCATAGTTCCTCTAATAGATTGGCGAATACCGTTTGTGTCATGCGAAACATATTACTAAACATCGTTGAGTGGCTCGCAAGCAACTCCCCAACTCATTTGTAACTAGCATATGAGGATGTCATGCAAGGGGAGATCTTTATGTACGAGTTATAATATTCATACATCAAGCATACGATAGCTGCAACTCTTCTTTTGCGCATATCTCTAGTTGCATCCATGTATTTCGGTATCAAAGTGGCTAATACACAAACATCAATAAATTAGCTACAATTATATAAGGTTACGAACAAAACCAATATAAGAAAATAACGTTACAGAAGCAAATGTAAAACATAACAAAATGAAAAACTTCCTAGTAAAACGACATGTCCCAAACAGTTTCAATATCCAGAGCAAAATAAAAAATAATAAAAAAAATATAAATATCTCATGCAATTGTAAATTAGAAAAAAAAGTCTTCAAATGTTCCTGCTCTCATAACAATATCGTAGGTAAGTCACCCTATGGTCAGCGAGAATCACAATGAAAAACTCTCTCAGGTCGAATCTCCAAAATTCGTTCACAATTTACATGTTGTTTTTTTTATCGATTTGATAGGTTTCATGTGTAGAACTTCATAAAATTATTTTGAACAAATTCAGAGAGATTAAATTTTTGAAGTACTTTTCAATTGTGTTGAACTTTACCTAATATTTTGAAATTTGGGCATTACACTTCCTGATATTAAACTGTCATAATAAATTCCTCTTTTAAACATCAAATATAGTACTTCTAGGTAAAAAGGGCCTCCTTAGGATAATAGGCAATTTCTTGCCCTCTTTCATGCTTAAGACACTGAAATTAGCTAAGAAGATAAACATTTAACATTAACTAGAATAATATTTATCAACCCAAGGGTAAGTTAAAGTTTTATCAGATAGTTGTAAGGTAATAGTGATGTGTCCTACTTCTCCCAGCCCCAATTTCTTCACATAAAGTTTTCCAAAAAAATATCCTCTGTGGTTCATGGAATAGTAAAGATATCATAGTCTTTTAGCTTTCAAGATAATTTTCTTTAAATAATGGTGCTACATTTTTTAGTCAAGGCGTCGATTTCAAATCCGCCACTGTCGTACCACCAATTTTGTAACCAAATCATTGTTATTTGACCATTGCTGCTACTCAGCCGCTACCGTCAAGCTAACACCTGACCCTCACTGCCTAGAACTCTGCCATTGAGGTGTCGCCACTACCATATGGTCGACGCCACCACCATATGGTCGCCGCCACCACCACCGGACCACCATCCTGCCGCTAGATTAGCGTCGTTAGATTGACCCTGCCATCGAATCACTGTAGTCTGACCACCACCACCATTAGATCACCATTGCCCAACCACCACTGTTGAGTTGTTGTCAATACCACTTGACCACATTTGCCTTACGACCGAAGTTTTACCATTGTCACCATATGAACATTGTTGCCTACCTACTGCATTTGAATAGTCGATGCCGCCAAATCATCGCCGCATTACCACCTCCATCAAGTCGCCACCACCAGATCATTGTCGCCTAACCACCACCGTCTCCAGACAACTACCGTTGAATCAACACTATCGAGTCACTGCTACCGTCAAACCACGATCGTCTGAACCCCGCCGCTGTTGGATGACTACTACCCGACCATTATCGTCGAGCCATTAACACCGTCGCTACCACTAGACCACCACCGTCGACAGGCCTCTGCTACCCAATCATCACCATCATCAACATTGGACCACCGTGGCTACCAACAACGCCACATTAATTTTTTCTAGCATTTACCCTTTAATGTTAGTCTACCTTCAAAAATCATAACAACGTGTCATCTCCACTCCTACCATTAGTCTTCCTTCATAACAGTGGGAGCCGTTTGCAGGTAAGTGACAGATCAGATGACTCTTTCGAAAGTGGCCAAAACCTTGGGTCTTTGAATTGTAAATTTTGAACTTTAAGTAACCCATACATTATATTTAATATTTTGGATGATAAGTACGTAAAAATCCATATATATGTTTTCCTAAGGAAAATGATAATATATTTTTTTTATGTAATATAAAAGATTTGGTATTATAATTGTAAAAATAAATAAGTTTAAGTATTTGCTATGCAAATAAATAAAGAGTAATTTTGTTCAGTCAACTCTTCATAAAAAATAATAAATTAATAAATTAATAAAAAGTCGGGATAGGTGAACTTCTCCTCCCCTACGTCTCAGTGTTACGAATTTTTATTTGATACGTGCACCGCATGAAGTCCTGCATGCGGTACCGAATTAAAAACGGTCACGTGGAATTCAATACCACGTGGAATTTTCACCTTAAAATCTCTTTCATATTATGCCATACCCGGCCTGAATCCCGCCCAAAAAAAAAACGTCTTTTTGTCATTTTCGATTCCCGTCAATTGAAAAAAGTGGTATTTTGTCTCCTTTAGGGTTTGGGGATTCGATATATTATCATTTCGTTGCCTCGTATTCGTTGGACCTGGTTCGATGGAAATAATTTTTGACGAAGAAATATTGCTGGAATCTCAAAATACTTGCGAGAAACATAACAGTGAGTTGAAATCTCAAAATATTTTCAAGAGTAATGAGAATGAGCAGAGTTTAGATGCGGTAGGAGGACATCGGCAGGTACGTTGAGGACTTGTTTAAATGGAGTTCTAGGTTTTAAGAAATAATTTTATTGTTAATGAAGTTTGCTCTGTTTTTAGATGACGTGTAACGCTAAGTTTCAGTAAAGGTAGGATGTGGTGTTATTTAGGTAATCTCATGGTGATACACTGGTTGTTTTTACAGTTGTTTTCCATTTCTGGTTGTTCGTTATAGTATTAGTGGGGGTTTGGTGTTATTTTGGAAGTATCACAATGTTATTTTGGTAGTATCATAATGTAACGTTACTGTCGTGGGGATTTGATGTTATTTTGGTAGTATCATAGTGTTATTTTGGTAGTATTACAATGTAAGGTTACTGTCGTGGGGATTTGGTGTTATTTTAATAGTATCACAGTGTTATTAAGGTAATATTGGATCTGCTGACTATGTTTTCTTTTATGAGGCTAGTAACATTTCTTAACGGCATTTGTTTGGCATGTTATATTGGCATTGTCATGGTGTTATTTGGGTTATATTATGATATTATTATCGTGTTATTTATGTATTGTAACTTTGTATTAATGATGTTTAAATTTGCAGTCACCCGAAGCAGAGAAGGCCGAGGCAGAGAAATTACTTCATGCAGTGGTCCACAATGAGAATGAAGCCTATGAACAGTATTGTTTATATGCACACCATATTGGATTTACTGTGCGAAAGAAACATAGTGGTTTCTGACCGAATTTTTTCTAACCGAATTCAAAGAAGCTTAAGACAAAGGACTTTATTTGTGGTAAGGTTGGTTTCAAGAAAGAGTTGAAGGACACTATCACGATGAGGTTCAAAAGAGCGGACACAAGGACTGGTTATCCAGCCATGATCCGATACTTCGTTGATTTAGAGGGCAACTGGTCGGTAAAGAAATTCATAGAAAGTCACAACCATCCGTTGGCGGAGGACGGTGACAAACACCTACTGCGTTCCAGCAGAAAGATGTGTGACGTCAGTGTTGATATCCTTAGATCAATGACAAAATCAAGGATTAGAACCAATGATGCATTCAAATTCCTCGCTACTGAGGTCGGAGGAGTGGAGAATATTGATTGCACAAAGAGGGATGTGTATAATTTCATATAAAGAGAGAGAAGAGTTCAAATTGAATTAGGGGATGCTAATTTTCTCATACAATTGTTCACTACTCGACAAGAGGAGTTTCCAATGTTTGTGTGGGACTCCAAATTGATGAGGGAGATGTGCGGTGAATTTTTTATGGTGCGATGGGATGTCCAGGATTGATTACGACTATTTTGGGATGTAATAATATTTAATACAAGTTATAGACTGAATAAATATAATTTATGTTGTGCTCCGATTATCGGTGTGAATCACCACTGACAGAATGTTCTATTTGGTGTTGGTTTTTTTGTCAGATGAAACGATTGAATCATTCAAGTGGTTATTCAAAGTTTTTATTCGTATAATGGATAACAAGCATCCAATAACAATATTCACTGACCAGGACCAAGCAATGCCTAAAGCCATTGAAGAGTGTTTTCCGCAAACCAGACATAGATTATGTCAATGACACATTTACAAGAAGTTATCTTCAAAAGTCCATTGTGGCGTGGGTAGCAAGAGAGTCAATGGCCTTTTTTTATAAATGCTTGAGCAGATGTGACTCTGAAGAGGAGTTTGAAGAAACTTGGGGTGAAATGATCGAGAAAGGAAACCTACATGAGAATCTTGCCATTTCATCCTGCCACTGCAGCTCCTTGCTCCAATCAATTGGGTTGACCTAAATTAGTTTTTCAATGTACTTGCAGACAAACATGCCACAGTCAATGCTGTTACTTTGAGTTGGTACGCCCTTAACCATTGTCAGCCCCCATGATCTAGGTTTTCTCGTACCAAACCATAGTCTAACATCTGCTACAAACATTGATATCTACAAAGGTGGATGTCACATTTGTTATTGCATGACAAAATCAGAATGTTATTGACATATTATGTAGTTTATGACTTACAACGCGTTCACATACTGTCTTATGCATCTTGTTAGGTAATGAATCATATATTCTCCATTTCTTATCCTTCAAGCCAACAATCAACAATATCCAATGTTGGTTTTCAACAATGGGAAACAAGATAATCTCAGCATATTTCACCACTTCCTTCGTAATGTGGCGCAAAAACCTTAAGTTGTCACCACCTTCCATTTTCGAATAGGCCTGCATAAATTGACACACTTTTAATATAATCATTGACTGCATAAAAAATCTTATGACGACCATTATTTTATTGACACGTATAGATATCGCTGGAATGTAGTTGGAGTTTGAGTCTTCCTCCCATGAAGAATGGGGCTAATGCATCCATCTGGTCATTCTCAATCCATCAATTGCACAAGACATAATCCATCATACCCCGATCAATATAGATTGAACTGTCTCTTAGGTGGACAATAAAATCATTCTTGAAGGGTAAAAATAATATATATATCACCTCACATTAATAAACTTGTGATGAAACAACTAATTGAATGCTACTCAGTTTACAGGGTATTGTGACAAGCATTGACCAATTATTGTTTCCATTTCCTCAGATATCAGTGCTCACCCCGGAAAATCTACGCGTCTCTCAGTCAATGAGGACTACACATAAACAAAGCTATTGAAATATCAACTGAAATAAACTACATATAAGAAATTAATCCAAATTAGGTTAGAAATATCGATGTTTCAGATACTTCCACGGCAGGTGGTATCAGTGCATGTGCTGGAGGTACATACACTACTAACTGCAAAGTTGTTTCAGTTATTGGTGAGGTGGCAACAGTATCAGGTAGTTTTGGGGTGGCAGCAATTGGTTGATCTGAGGTGGCAATATCAAGTATTTGCTCTACAATCTCTGAAATTTGTACATGTGTTTTTTTCTAGAGAGCCAGTAGTATCTTCATCAGTTATTATTTCATCAACAAACAAAATATTTTCAGCATCCTTTGATGTTTTCCTTTGTTTATATTCAAAGGGTGTGAAAGGGGAGTTCACAACTTTCTTCCTACGGGGCTGGGTCGGCCCTTTACCCTATGCAATAAGCTGGAAATCAACTGGGTGGGGGGCTGGGCAGATTCCTCAACAGCATATGGTATTTCAACAGGAGAAGAGAGGGGCTGGGAAGATTCCTCATCAACATGAGGGATTATAACATAAGGGGAGGGGGTTGGGCAAAATGCTCATCAGCATGTGGGATTCCAACAGAAACAGGAGGAGAGGGGGGCTGGGCAGATTGCTCTTCAGCATGTGTGATTACAAAACGAGGGGAGGGGGGCTGGGCATATACCTCTTCAACATGTGTGATTACAGTAGGAGGGGAGGAGGGCTGGGAAAATTCCTCAACAGCATGTGGGATTCCAACAAGAGGGGAGGGGTGCTGGGCATGCTCCTCGTCAGTATGTGGGATTACAACAGGAGATGAGGGGGAATGGACATATGCTTCCTCTAGTACTATGCCTATATCAACACCGCCATTTTCATTTTTTTTCAATTTTATTTTGTAGTTTCAACATTTGGTCTTGCAGTCCCGAAACTCCAACAGTAATTGTATTAAGAGTCCCTCAGAACTCTTTGAACCATTTCTCCTGTCCTTTCATAAGATCAATTATTTCTTCAAGGTTCTTGTTCATTACATTGAAAATTGGTTCTGGGGCAGTCTCCCCTTCAACAACTGGCCCCATATCAAATGTTACATGAGGTTCTGCTCTAATTTCAGGCTGACGAATTTGACAAATATCAGATAGTCCCTCATCTGGATTGGCCAAAAAATTTAGTTCCTCCTCTTGTAGGTCCAAGAATTTATCATTGACATGCAAGACATTTCACGATACAAAAACCTTAATCATTATTCCAAAAATAAGTTATTTAACAACAGTGTAAATGACTGACCTGTTCACTGATCAACCTCTTAAAGGCCACATCTATCTGCAAGGAGTTCAAGCTAACAGTTGTTGACCATCTCAACATCCTAGGTCTGGCTTCAGCATTGGCAGGCGTTACCACGGATGTATGCTCAAAAAACCAGAGCTGCATAAAAGATACACAATATTCAGCATAAAAAATAATTAATAAATATTAACGATGTTCACGTTCTACAATATACTGACCGTAAGCAAATAAAGAAAACCATTTATGTACCAAATAGGCTTGTTCCGCAATAATTTGATGGCCACTGCATTAATTTGCTCTATAAGAAAATCACAGAGCGCAACTGACCAATTAAATGAGGCAAAAGTCTTTATGTTCTCCCTAAAGTTGTTAAGTCCTTCGGGTACACTAAAATTACTCGAGCAAAAAAATAGATTAGATAACAAAAATTTTATAAACAATTTAGCAAAAGGGGTAGAAGACCCCCCTCTTGTGAAGTCCAAAAGATTGTTCTTTCCCTCCAATTTTGTAAACCATTTTATCTTGGTGCCAACATTGCAAAATCTGAAGTGTCGAGACATTCTCTTGAGGATATGGAGGGAGGTCCAAGAACTGTTCAACATTCATTGTTTTGAGCTCATTTCTCGTATCCTCGGATATTGAATGCCTCACCCTATCCAGCACATCTCTAACCACAGATGGTCGACATCTACAGCTCATTGATAGTGGGTTCACAAACCTACCAAAAGTAATACAATGCAACAAATATCAGGTGTTATTCCAGTGTTATCGTATTATTATGGTATTATTACGATATTATTGTGGTAATATTTTGATGGTATTATTCACGTAGTACTACGGTATTATAATGGTAATATTGTGGTTATATTTCAATGATATTATTAACGTTGTAGTACGGTATTATTACGAAATTATTATGGTATTTTTAAGGTTATATTTTGAAGGTATTATTCTTGTACTATTATTTCACTTTATTATGGTATTATTTGACTTTATGAGATTTGACTCTTTATTATGGTATTATTTGACTTTATGAGATTATTACGGTTTTATTTGACTTTATGACATTATTAGGGTTTTATTTGACTTGATTATTTATTATAGGTCAAGTTTTGTATATGAAAACTGTATCTTTATTAAAGGTACTGCATTTTATTTAAAAGAACTGTATTTTATCACCGTAATAATGACTATTACCTTGAAGAACCATAGTATTAGAAGAAGAAAAAACAACCAGAAGAAGAAGAAGAAAAAACAACCAAGAAACCCTAATAATCACTATTTAAAAGAACTGCATTTTATCACGGTATTATTTAGAAATACATTTAGAAGAAGAACTGCATTTAGAAGAAGAAAAAACAACTAAGAAGAAAAAATATTACCTTGCAGAATCCTCTTCAGTAACCTTCTTCTTACGGTCATTGGTTTTTTTCTTGTACTGCATTCTTGACTGGTCATCTTCGATTTTCATTCCCAATGGCTCTTCGGCTTCCACTGTCGTAGGGTTTTCTTCGATTCCCATCTCAAAAGGCTCGGCTTCCATCTTGATCAGATGAACTCTAGCGGGTGAACTGAGGAATGCACTTTGACCGGCGAACGAAGACTCGAAACCCTAAATAGATGACGAATGACAAAAGAGGTGGTGCGCCTGTCGGTTTTTCTCCGGAGTTCTTTTTAAATAGACGTTTCTTATTCTGTTCGTTCAATTAATTCGGGAGGTATCGGGTGGGAGTACAGTCGGGTCCCACGCAATAAAAAATTTTAAAATTACAATGAACCCTCGAATGTTACCATAATATAACCATACTAATACTCCACTAAATAAAAACATAATAAAGCAACAATAAAACCACGATAACACCGCAGGGCACTAAAAAAATTACCGCGGAGCTAATCACATTAATGCCACCATAATAAGACTCAAATAATACCATAATACAACCATAATAATACATCACCTCGATGTTAATAAACAGATAAGTTAATAATATGTCAATCACTCCACAATAAAACAATATACTACATATTTAAAAATAGATTAATAATACTCGAATAATTCACTAATAACACCACAATATTACAACAAGTCGAAGAAACATAACGATACTGTCGGCACTATTTTTGGTGTGGGGTTTGCCCGTAAGAAGCTGTCGGCCATCGGAATTGAAATCCCGTTGCCTGCTTCGGAAGGACGTTTTAAAAAATTTAGTTTTGAAAAAGATGAAGTCAAACTGACCCCATAATTTTCCTAGTTTAGATGAAAGAGCGCTTTATCTCAAATCATGTATCTATCCCGAAGGATGAACGCAAGAATTGAGAGTGAGGCTCGATCAAATAAACTAAAGAAAGTTATGA
>NW_018164665.1:2015611-2016511 GCF_001263595.1 Phalaenopsis equestris
TTCTAGTTTTCTAAGACTAGTCAATAGGAAAGTCCTATGGCTAGACCTAGGCTACTAAAGAAGTTTTCTAGACCTCAACCAAAAGTGAGGTCAACAGATACATATAACAATAACCATCGTTTAATACATAGTATGCAACAAAGGGGAGGCCAGACCATTGGCATGTAGATTTAGCTCCAACTGTGTTTGTTAAATTTGTGGGCAATGATATTAAAGTTATTTAATTACTCATTGAGGGCTTGGTCAGGATTAATGAAGAAGCTAAAAATTACAATATGTCTAATATTCATTTTAGTTGAAGGTAGAGTTTCCTGATTGCTCGGAGCCAATGAGATGGAGTTATTTAGTGATTGATAGGCAGTAGAAAAATTATTCACATCTATGATCAAAGGTTGATTGAGAGAAAGTTTCAGACTGTTCGCACATCTAAAATTGATCGATTTATATAATCTGATGACAATACTGATGATGTGATTTGTATCAAGTAATTCAAGTAATGTGTTTGCTAAATTGTGGAAACAAAATATAATGTTATTGCAAGTTATGTTGTTCTACACTTCTTAAGTCTCATGTGACTGGTGCTCCGTTCACAATGACGGAACACCATTCACATCAGACTTAAGAAGCACATAACATCAAAACTTACAATTACATTTTATTCTGTTTCCATAGTTTAGTAAACTCATTACGACTTACTTGATACAAATCACATCTTCGGCATTGACATCAGATTATATAACTCGATCAACTTTAGATGTGTTAACCGCTTGAAACTTTCTCTCAATCAACCTTTTATCATTGATGCGAATGATTTTTCGTCTGCTTATCAATCAAGATTATTTGAATCATTTTATTAGAAAAATAACTAATCCTGACATCTCATTGCCTCCGAGAAATCAA
>NW_018164665.1:2016590-2029905 GCF_001263595.1 Phalaenopsis equestris
TTTCTGCTTCTTCATGATGCTGACCAAGCTCTCAATGAGTCAATAAATAACTTTATCTCATTGCTCACAAATTTGTGTCAAATGGTTCAAAAAATAGTACTTGGCTTGTTCGCCCATCTTCCTTCTTTTTTGCATTCAATAATTTAAATTATAGAAATACAAAAAAAAGACAATAGTAAAACAAGTGCGTCTATTAAAACAACAAAAACAATAACACCATAATCACACAATAAAACCATAAAGCCGTAGCAAAAAAAATTCTCTTCAACAGTACAATAACACAACAATAAAATCATAAGAATACCACAATAACCCCACAATAACACCAACATCCCTCATTAACAAAAATAATACGAGAATACTGTCAAGATAATACCGCGGTAACACAATAAGCCATTACCCCATAATAACACAAACAACAAAGACAATAACACCATAATCACACAACAATAAAACCATAAAGCCGCAATAAAAAAACTCTCTTTGACAGTACAATAGCACAACAATAAAATCATAATAATACCACAATAACCCCACAATAACACTAACATCCCTTATTAACAAAAATAACACGAGAATACTGCCAAGATAATACCGCGGTAACACTATAAACCATTACCTCGGCATAAATGCAAGCGTAACATAAACAGTTACAACGACAACGACTTCGAATAAAATGAAAATCACTAAAGTAAAACTCCGATAAACTCAGAGAAACAAATTGTTAAACACAAGCAATGATATGCCAAAATTATACCTCAGATAAAAAAACTAAAGTAATTCTATTAAATCAACTAATTAAACCTCCGATAAACCCAGACAAATGTCAGAAGTATCCATAAATTCAAAAAATAAAACTCGCACAAATCCCGAAACTCAAACCGCAACAATGTCTTTAAGATAAAAAAAAACATTCTCCACGAAGTTAAACTCACTTGGGTCTGGATGTCCTTCTCGTTGTTTTCGTTGAAAATATTCTGAACGAAGCTAAACTCACACAGATCTAAAAGTGGTTGTCGTTCTCTTCGTCTGCAGAGCAATTCATTTCAGCAGCTCCAAACCATGAAAGTAAAGTAGAAAAATTGGAAAAGGATCTGCTTAAAAAAAAAATAGAGTTTTTAAGATAAATAATAGCAGGGCCGGATTCGAGGCGGCGGTGGCTACCATTCGCAAATCGCAAGCCTTCGGTACGTAGCGAATAAAAATTCCTGCGTTACCCGTGACAGCCCTCCGCCGCCATCATTTCTCCTCTTCTTCCGCACAATCGCCTTCCTTCGACACATAGCCGCTCCTATTTCTCGGTTTCAGTCTCCCCTTTTACAGTCCTTAGAGGCAGATAGGCTTTCTAATGGGTAAGCAGAAAGGAGAAGGTTTAAGAAGCAAGAATCGCCCTTCGAGCAGCAGGTCGTTTCCTCCTCGACATCAATTCAATCTATTCCAATGCTTTTATATTTAGCTGATTTCTCCGTTTCAGTTTCTCTTTTTAGAGCATTTTTGAACTTCTGTTCTCTGGTTTCGTTTGGTTTTTCAGCCTCTCCGCGTCGTTGGTGCCTCTGGGAGCTTCGAGCGTTGGATTTGGAGGTTATCTTGGGAGTTCAAAGATCGAATCTTCTTCTTCAACAGAAGAATATCCATCATTCTTGGTATGATTGTTAATACTGATCATTAGTTTATTGCGGGGAATTTATCTTATAAATGGATTTTTAATATCTTGCAAATTGCCTTATTCCATGTGAATATCTAAGAGACTATTGTGAACAGAGTTGGTTTTGATTCGGCTATTCATTAATTAGGCCATTGTTCAAGCCAAATTCATTTGAACTATGGGTTTATTAACTTGGATTATAATTATATCTATTCCACTATAGTATGTTAAGTCTGTTGCTATTTGGCCACTAATTAAATGTAGGATAATTGGTAAAAATATTTTGAATTAGTTATTAACTATTGAGTAATGATGGCAATGAATTGGAATCAACCACTAGTTAAATAAATGATTACAATCAAATGTTTAACAATCAGGCTATCATTGTTTGTTTGTAATTAATGTTTATTAAAATAGTGAAATTTACATCCACAACACATGATTTTTATGTATTTAAGGGTCTGTTTGGGGCAATTGCAGCTTAATAATAAGCTGTTGCACAGAAGTTGATGTGGATAAACTGACTGTCTGCTTATTTTTTTGCGGCTTGAAAGAACTGTACTGCTTCTGTTTTGGACAAATGACCATTCTGCTTCCGTATAGTTTGCAACAGAACAATTCGTACTAATATATTATATACTTAAAACAAATATCTAGTGCAGAATATTACAAAATAAAAATAAACACTTCACTTAACAGTGATTAATATGACTACTAAAATTAAGAAAAAGATCATTAAAGCAATAATTAATAATATGATAATATTATTTTTAAAATACAAATGACGTATGTCACGAGCTAAGCCGCTTTCTAGGGATACTCTCCATGCCCAATCACTCTTAGCGGTAGAATTTTCCAGTAGAACCATCGACCGAGAATAGTTAGTTTTTCATGATTCCCCGTGGACTCCTGTAAAATTATCCTTCTTAGCTATATAGCTGGGAAGTTAGCATAGAACTTTGAAGTCCACAGTAGCAGTGCAGTCTTTTAAATGTGCTAGAAATCATTGAGCTTATCTTTCCTAAATGCTTAAAAAAACTTACCCTCAGACATAAGATAAATAAAAATTGATAATAAAAATAATTAATGATAATTTTATGCAATAGTGAGATCACAGAGAACTCATTTTATAAACCAACAAATTTGTCACTATAAAAAAACAATAAATCTTATAAAACAATGGTTCTTGGTTGCTATTAAACCACATAATACCAAGCTTATATGCATATCATCAAAGAAGACAATACATAAGAACCTAAAAAACCGTAACATTGAAAAAAATAGAGAAAATTGGTTGTCTTCATTAGGATTTCACATGTGACACCAACCAATAATGACATACAGACCATCCAGAATAAACGATAATGTTAAATGTTTCATCACAAACCTCCAAAATCCATAAAAAAAAATGCTAAAGGAAAAAAAAACACATACAAATTGTGTAAAAAAACAAAACAGTAAATATCAAATGCATGAAAAACATGAATAAACTTGAACTGTATAAAATATTGATACAATTAATAGTGAATTTCTTCAATAACCATTACAATTAATAATATGATAAAAATTAACATTCCCTCAAATCACCCTCAAACTATAACATCTGTAATTTATTTTCTCAACTCTGTCATCTCGCTTACACATTTTCAGTCTTTAGTGCAGGTTTCGGTAATTATTTTGGGCTTGTGACAAAGATTGTAAAAAACGATACTCATATGTCTCGGCAAGGACATGTTCATGTTCCTCGCCCATCTTACGAAAGTCGATGTCGTTGCGGGAAGGACGTCGCCAAATATAATTGTGGAGAATCATCATGACAATCACAATTTGCACATGTTTTGGAAACATGTAAGATAACCTATAACGAAGTATAACATATTTCTTCTTTCAAATATCAAAAGTTCTCTTAATAATACCGCGTAAGGATGAATGTTTTTGTTGAGTATTTTTTTTCCAGCCCCGCGCGACATTGCTGGCTTGCTCAAAATTTGATATATGGTATCTCGTATCAGGATATGACTTGAGATATTCTCACAACAATAAATACTCAACATCGACCAAATAATATTTTTCTGATGTGAATTGAATGAATAGTGTTGAAGGAAAAAAAATTAGGAGAGTAGCTTTGTCTCAAGCGAACCTGTGGGTGAATGTGAGAAGTTGTATTTGTTATTTTTTGTTGTAGATTTGAATATTCGACTGTCTTGTGCACTGCCCTCCTAACTGGTCATAACAAAAGTGAAACGCATGTTGAAGTCGCATACCGCTATGACATTCTGCGTCGGGAATAAACAACGACCGATGAGTGTGATCTTCTCATTATTTAGAATATGTGCATCAACTTGTGTTTCATCGATTGATTAATATAATTATAGAAAGATAACAAAGGGTTACATAATTACGATATTTGTATAAAAATTGAATATAATAAATTGGAGAAATTACTTTAAAGAAATATGACATATACCGCACATCGTGCGAAATTTCTGTGGGGTTCGTTCAAATGTAGGATATGTTGACTAATTACTTGTGAAAAAAAAATGACAAGTGCATTCAACCCTATTAAGGAGTATCTGCAAATCGTTACAGAGGAGTGTTGTAATTGCTTTATAGCTCCTCACATTGATTAATTCTACGATAATATGTAGAGGGTTATTGCTAACACCTCTTATGATGTCGTTTTGGATGAGTGATGAGATCCATGATTTATGTGTAATTCCTCCAACAGATCTGTGAATATCATCTGTGTCATGCAAAATATATTGCTAAATCTCGTTGGGTGACCCACAAACAATTTCCCAATTGTATTTGTCATTAACATATGAGGATGTCATGCGATGAGAGCGCTCTATATACGAGTTATAATAATCGTACATTAAACATACTGCAGCTGCAACTCTTATGTTTTTTTGTACAACTGCATCCATGTATTTCGGTATTGAAGTAGTTAATACATAAGCATCAATGAATTAACTACAATCATATAAAATTACGAACAAAATCAACATAAACAAATAATAATACATAAGTAAATAGAAAACATAACAGTGAATGAATAATTCTCAGGTAAAATGACATGTCCAAAGCAACAAGAAAAGTCATAAACAAACAGAAATGTTAAAAGTAAATAAACAAATAACAAATATGAAATGTCCCACAAAAATCTAATAAAATAATATCCCTCAAATATCAGTGCTTTCATTAAAATAATGTAGGTAAGCCACCCTACCGTCAACGAGCATCATTATGAAAAACTCTCTCTGGGTTGAATCTTTAAGAAACTTTATAGAAAATAACACGTCCTCGTAAATTGCTGGAGTTGCATCCATAATTCGTATAACATGCTGGACAGAAGTTGCTTGTGATGTGCGGGGGTCATTGGTGCATGGTGCCATCAACTGTGAGATCAGACTTCTAAGGAAAGCAATTCCCTCTTTTTTTTCAACCCGGGGACGCTTTGACCGGCTCGTGGACTCAACTTCATGGAGGTCCGGGCTAGGGCCTTCATTGGAATCACCGGTTTGATCAGCTTCCAAATTTCTGGAGATGCCACCAAACTCCACCTCACTGGGGCATATGCATTTTTGCCCGTTGTCACGATACCTCCAAACACACGATCCAACTTCTCCTCTAACTCAGGATCAAATTCACTGCATTTAAATTTTTTTGTAGCATACACCATCTACAAATTCAT
This sequence comes from Phalaenopsis equestris, assembly GCF_001263595.1. Lineage (NCBI taxonomy): Eukaryota > Viridiplantae > Streptophyta > Magnoliopsida > Asparagales > Orchidaceae > Phalaenopsis > Phalaenopsis equestris. Next base: position 2,021,930 of record NW_018164665.1, read on the forward strand.
ATAACATGTGGATTAGAAAAGAAATTAAAAATTGTAAAAAATAAAAGAAATTTTAAAAATGTAAACGCCAGTCTCTCTATCCTCACTTCTCGGAAGCATCAATTGTTCGCTTTACCGTATTCCATTCCAAGCCTGTTGATCATCACTTCAATTCCTTCCATATTTTTCGATCATTCCTTTGTTGATCCCTCTTATTTTTTAACTGCATCCTATCATACTCTCTGTCTGTACTTTTCTTGAATTTTCTAATAATATTTGACCAGTCTTCCTTATTGAAATAGGTTGTTTGCCTATATCTCAGTTCGATCTCTCTTAGGCAAATGTTGCAAAATATTAAGTTTGTCTTTTTATCTCACATTGCAGATGAACCTCCTCTTTTGTCTTAACCATTATATTACTAGCATGAAAAAAAACTAATTAACATATCATGAATGCCAAAATATCGCAGCTCAAAAGAAAAGTAGGAATGTCACAATATCATCATCAATGCCCCTCCACACTACACTACGACATCACCTACACATCGCCACTGTCACCACGTCCACACACAAACACCTCCGCATACCAACACCTCAAGACATGAACACATCCACAACACCACACACCAACACCTCCACACAAACACAATCACACACCAAACACCACCTTCACAACACCATCACCTCTACATATCCACTATCACATCCTCTAACACAAACACAACCATACACCAACCACCACCTTCGCAACACCACCACTTCGATATATCCACCAACACATCCCTAACACAAACACAACCACACACCAACCATAACCTCCACACATCCACCAACACATCTTCTAATACACACACAACCACACAACAACCACCTCCTCCACAACACCACCATCTCCACACACAAACCGACGTACACCACCACCAAACATCAAAGTTAAAGATAAAATCACACCCCATAATTTTCATTTGATGTAGCTACATACATGTCACCTGAAACATTGCTATCAACAAATCAAACACCCTCTTTCAGCCATTTCTCAAATTCTCACTCAAACAACAAAGGTAAAGATAATTGCCTACCACATATTTTTCATTTAAGACTACTACATGCAGGACACCCAAAACATTGCTATCAACAAATCAAACACCATCTTTCAACCATTTCTCAAATTCTCACTCCAACTTCAAAGGTAAAGATAAAACCGCACCCCATATTTTTCATTTGATGCAGTTTAATACAGAGCACTCGAAACATTGCTATCAAGAAATCAAGCACTCTCTCTCAGTCATTTTTTAAATTCGCTTTCAAACATCAAAGGTAAAGATAAAACCCCACCCCATTTTTTTCATTTGAGGCTACTACATACCGGGCACTCGAAACATTGCTATCAACAAATCAAGCACCATCTTTCAGCCATTTCTCAAATCCTCACTCAACATCAAAGGTAAAGTTAAAACTCCCATTCTTTTTCATTTGAGGCTACTACATACAGGGCATCCAAACCATTGCTATCAACAAATCAACCACCCTCTTTCAGCTATTTCTCAAATTCTCATTCAAACATTAAAGGAAAAGATAAAACCCCACCTCATATTTTTCATTTGAGGCCACTACATACGGGCACCCATGAAGCATTGCTATCAACAAATCAAGCACCCTCTTTCAACCACCTCTCAAATTCTCACTTAAATATTAAATGTATAAATAAAACACCATTCCATATCACATTCAACCACAAATTCATAAAATCCAAATTCCAAATCATAAACAGAAAGCCACAAATCTCACTTCAAACCTCAAATTAGGCTAGAAATAGCAAAATCCAAATTCTCACTTCAAGCTGCAAATGAGAAAATCACAAATCACAAAAAGAAAGTCATTTCCATTGAAAATAAAATAGGTGATACCGTGAGAGGACGGAGATCACAGTAAACAAAGAGAGAGAGCCGGAGATCGGAGGGAAGAAAGAGAGTAGAGAGGCAGCCCGTTGCCACCAAATATCTAAGGAAAGAGGGAAAGGAGAAATGCAACCTGTTTCCACCGGAGAGAGGCACGAGAGAGGCGTGACTAGGGCTGAAGAAACGCGAGAGAGAGGGCACCGGTGGAAGGGGAGCGCAAGAGGGCGGAGTAATAAGTTCGCGAAGAAGTGCGGGCCGCGAGCGCACTGCTATTTCCAAACGCTTCATCCGACATTTTCAGAACTCACCACGCCACATAAGCTGCCCAAACGGGCCCTAAATATCTCACACAAACTTTCATACTTACATTCATACCACTTTGATGCTTTAAATCTACGTATTAAAATGTATATTTCAATTTAAAAAAAATGGTGATATTGTAATAGTGTTATTTTTGATGTGATATTAAAGATTTGAGTGCTATGCGTGTAAATATAAAATTTTAGTCTTGTGATATGTAATGACATAAGAATTGTGTTCTATGTGTGTAAATGCCCCTAAAAATATATTTTTAGGGCTAGTTGTCCATGCAGTAAAGAACAAGTGGTTTTGATACAAATTGCTTACATTTATTAATAAATAAGAATTATTTCTATCCCTTACTATAATATCTTATCCTAATCCCATTGATGGTGGAATTGGACCAAGAGAGTTAACTTTAGTTTATTGTTGACGGCTGTATTTATTCTTTGAATAGGGTGTTTCATTTGCATTCACACAAGACACATTACGAGGTGCAAGGTGGAAATTTCATAAATCAAGTTTTTTACTTAGAAAGATAATTCATTTGAAACGATGTCAAGAATCTTTATATTCCTTTTGAAGAACAAATTTATTTTTTAGAATCCCATGCTAAATTAAGCTCATTCATGATAACTTTACTATCAACAACATCTTAGATGCTTGAGCTATGATGCACCCTCTAAATAATAACACTAAACTTGTTTGGTTGATTGAAAGTGTGAAATAGTACATTTGCTGCGACTATGTTAGTGGAGTTAATATTAGCATGTCATTAACATCAAATTGGGAAGGCATGTTTTTTTAACCTCAAGGTGGAATTAAATGAAAATATGACACTCAATAGAACACAATGGAGAAAAAAGATTCATGTAGCCAAACCCACTTATCGGGACAAAGTTCTGTTGTTGTTGTTGTGGATCACTTTTAAAGTGTGAAAGACTAACTTTTGTTATAACTATGGTAGTAGAGTTAATATTAGCATGCTATTAATTTCAAGCCGGGAAGGCTTATTTTTGTATCTTGATAAGGACTTTGTGAATGTATTAGATTCTAGAAATCAATTTAAAAATAGGAGTTGCATGACGTCTATATGTAAGCTTGTGAACATGTAGATAGAAATTTATCGTGTTTATTTTGTGATTGTTGAGTGGTGTTTCTAGCTTGGAATTATTCACAATGATGATCAATGGACTAGACTTTTCTTGAAAAAAAAAAGGGAAAATTTTGGGGTTTAATTCTGTTTATTTTGTTTCTTTTTCACAATGTTTAATTAAGTGTTCAACAATAGACAAATAAAAATATTCAAAGTAATTAAAATAAGTTTAGATTGACATGCAAATTGCATTTTTTTCAAATATATTTAAGATCGTTACTCATGTTGTATGCGTAAGATGTTAAGCAAATTATAATTTTCAGACATTCTTGAATAATGGGCACAATTAATATATTTAGTTTTTGAACTTTTAAACGGCTGTCTTTATCGTGCATTGGGAGCTGTTTACAATATGTCCACAATTTGATGTTTTTTATGGTTACTGGGATGCGAATACATCATACTTAATTTTTAAGGGTTGGACCAATGCCAATTGAACGAACTTTTATCTATCATTGTGAGAAGACCTTGAAAGAAGAGAACTTTCAAGGAAGCAAATAATTTTTTTAGGATGTGAATGGTATTTATTTGAGAAGACAACTTATAAAGAACGGTGGAAAATTAATAGCACTAAAAATATGTTGCTAAACTTAACGGATAGCAAACTCTATGGATATTATGTTAAGATGAAGCAAATTGGAACGTGGAACTTGATGAAATTTGTCAAAAAAAAAAAAAAAAAACCATAAGATAATTTTGTAACGAACATGTTCAAGTTGTTTTGGTTTTGAGTTTTTCAATAGCTAGATTGAGTTTTGAACCTAGAAGGTACAAAATACCCATAAAATCTTATGGATATTTCTTCTTCTTTGTTGGCAGAGATTAGAAATGAGAAACAACATGTGGAGAGAAAATAGAACTATGTTTTTTTTGGATTATATATCAAATTCTATAAGAGGGTTTATTGAAACCTGAAAGGGTGAGTTGAATACATATTGGACGAAATTGTAACAAGACTAAATCACGTTTGTACTTGTCATCACGTGCATGCATTCACATCCATTTGTTACACAGGAGATAGTGAAATTGTGAAAGAAAAAAAAAATGTAGAAAACATAGTAAACTGATACCGCACAACGAGTTCTCATGCTATTGTGAACTCATGGCTTAGGGTAGTCGATTCCTCAAGGCAACATGTTGAATCCTCATAGTATGAAGAAGATTATGCGAATCCTCAAGCATCCATAAGGGAATGAAACCCCATAAAACTATAACTCGAAATATTTGTTCTTCATACCATGGACAGGTGTAACTGAGTCAAGCAGACTCGTGACCCGGCTCAGACTCGGCTCAATAAGTGGCTTGTGAACTGAGCTCGATGAGCTAAAAAGCCAAGTTGAAGCCAGCCTTGACTTGACTCTGGCTCTTGAATTGGCTTTTTTAAAAAATAATTAATATAAAATATACTCAAAATATATTAAAATTTAAGTTTTTATCTTTAAAATATTAAAATATTTAAAAATGATATTTTACACTTTATATCAAGTGATTTATAATTAATTTTCTAAATATTCATTATATTTGTCATTTTATAATAACATAGGTTTCAATTAATATTATTTTCTTTCTATGATAAGAAACAAACCGGCTTGTGAGCTAGCTCAAACTTGTAAAATTAAGCTCTCAAATTAGATTAATAATCAAGTTCTAGCTCATGTTGAGGGTTGCTTTACACTCCTAATTTCATTGCATTTATAAACAATTAGTGTTTATTTATAGAAATAACTTGATAACTGGCTCAAGGTTAATTATCAGGTAGTCTTCATGAAATTATGTGATAGATTTAAAAATTCACTAAAATTTAATAAATTTATAAGTCCAAACTACCCCAAGGCTATTATTAGACAATCTTCATGAAAGTGCTAGATAAATATAAAAAAATTGCTAATTTCTAATAGATCTAAGATTCAAATGCAACACAAATTGTGTCTATCTAGATCTTCATCATTTTGATGACATATTGAATCAATATATATACATATTGGTATTGTAAAATTCGAGTAAAGTTCCAAAATAATCCCTTGACTTTTTACATGGGATCATTTTAATCCCAGATAATTGTACCAAATTGGTCCTCGTATTATCTAAATTGGGGTTGAAGTAGTCCTCTGTGGGGACCACTTTAACCTAGACTAAAAGTGTCTTGAGGACTAAATTGACACTTTTATAAACTTGAAGACTAAAATGACTTCATTAAAATAGTTAGAGGACTATTTTGACACTTTTTAAAATTATGAGTAGTTGTGCATGCTTGTGTGTGCACTAGATAGACATCGAACATACACAAATATCATACACAAATATTGATCAAATTTAATTCTTCTGTTTTCCATTCTTTTTGCTTGGTTTTTTTAGTTGCTTAATTTATGAAAATTGATCTTTTTTTTTTCATTTTTTACTTTGAGTCGAGTTATTTATTAAGTTGTAGTTATGTGAAAGCAATATAAAACTTTTGCTTGTCTCCTCTTTAACATCAATTTGTTCAATGAAGAATGTGGATAATGAAGTGGCACAGCACTTGAAGAGACTTGGCAGAAAGGATCCTACCACAAAGGTAATGCCTATTTATTATACTTTTCTTTGAAAATTCATTTACCTCATTGCTTTAGTTGTGCAAAGCTTAGAAACAAAACGTGAAATCATCTGTTTCATTCATTTTTCCTGCAGTGTCAGCCCTATCATGTTGATCTCTATTACTGAATTTACACTTAGCATATTTAACTTTTATATTGGGGCATTTACATACCTACCACCCAATTTCTATGTATCTACATTTAGAACATCTAAATTTTACTTTTTTACATTTATACCACCCCATTCTTTCATATCACATAAAAAAATCACCATTTTAACTTTAAAAAGTGAAATATACCTTTTACTGTATAGGCAAGGTGGCATGTATGTAAAAATTGAAGTTTAGGTGTTATATATGTAAACACATAGCAATGGAGTGGTATGTTTGTAAATCTTTCTATATTTTTTATTGTCCCTTAAGTTCCATATTCTGGATTAACCTAGCAAAAGAAAAAACAAGACAGCTAATAAAAACGATCAATCAAGTTGAAAATTATGTTGCATGCATTCTAATTACAATACTATGTGTTGTTCTTTTGTTTCTTCAATATGGAGGCTAGAATTCATGTTGAGACACCCTGGAAAATTTAATTTTAACAATGTGTCAATGCTTTTTGCTAAAATGACTGAAAGTGATCTGTAAAATGTACCCTGCTTTAATTTTAGCTTTGATTGCGTGGTCCTTCTTATATACATGCATTGGCTTATAATTCCATATTAAACTTGCTGACTAAATAGTGTTAAGCTTGCCAAAACATTTTTAGTTGGCTGTTTGAAGGACTGTAATGAAAACTAAGAGTTTGTTTGGGATCGTTTTTTATTTTCTATTTTTATTTTATTTTCTTTATGTTTTGACTAGGAGAGTAGATATTTTAGATTCGACTTGTGTTAAGAACGACTGTCGGCGTTTAAAAAAAGGGGGGGCTTATTGTATAAAAAATGATCTTAATTTATTAGAAATAAATAAAAATATGACACTAAATAGGACGCAATGGAGAAAAAGGATTCATGTATCCGAACCCACGTAGTGGGATTAAAGCTTTGTTGTTGTTGTTGTTGTTGTTGTTGTAATCAAACCCGAAAGATAAATTAACTTGCTCCACTGAAATTCTACCTTATACAATGCTCTCTGCTTGGTTCTCTTACGCACACTTACAACACTAAAACACAATCTCACACTAAATTCACTTAAAAAAATAAACTAAGGGTGCAGGAAGAGTGGAATAATGACCGCTCTCCTCCCATGAGAAAGTTTACTTCTACTTTCTCCTTGTCTAAACCATCAAAAACTGCCCAAACTACACTTACTCAGTGTTGGGCTCCTAGGCGATGATGGGGTAGCGTGGGGATGCTAGCTGTGTGAACGGGGGTGCTAGGTCCTAGCACGTACTTTCGTGCTATGATTCTCCATCCAAGGCACCTGGTTCTGGGGGGGTTAGCTTGATTGGCTCGAGTGTGTCAAGCTCTCTGGAATTATGGTGAAATGGGATCAGTTGGAGTGCTTGGGTGTCGGACTAGCTGGTGCAGGGGTGCTAGGTCCTACTGCCTAGACGGTGAGCATCTGACACTGACTTTCCTTCTTCTCTGTCTTTTGCACACCTGCAATCATCATTGGGCACTAGGGCTCCCAAACATGGGCGCAGGGACGTTAAACTTGTACTTAGCCAAATTTTTTTACTCTTTGCTCCTCAAGTTGACTTCCAACCTATATTATGTGTATAACAACAAATACACCCTCAAAAAGCATAAAAATAACTTAAAGGTAAGAAAACACATCTCATAGCCCAACATTTTCAATACACATCACCATCGTCAAGCACACATGAGTCTGCATTGAGAGAGCATTGGACAGACATGTGTTGATGAACGAGGGTGAGTTCCTATGTGATACTATTCTAGGGCTCCTAGAAGGTGTTTAGTAAGAAAATTTAGTGGGGAGATGGTTGTGGAATAAAAAGGGGATGATAATATTGGGTGGTCGACCACATTTGAAGGGACATAAATGACATTCGACAGATTTTCCGTCTAAAAATAGTTGTTCAAATAACAAATGCCAGATACGGGGCGGGT
>NW_018164665.1:2034919-2049862 GCF_001263595.1 Phalaenopsis equestris
GAGGCGGGCACCACTTCTAAGGTTCTAAGATAGTCAAAGGGAGATCCCTAAGGCTAGATCCTAAACCCTAAGAGGAAGACCAGACCTCACTAAAAATGAGGTCAACAACGACAGAGGTAGGCCTAGGAAGACTTGGGCTTATTGTATTAAAATGATCTTAATTTACTAGAACTAAATGAAAATATGACTGTAAATAGGACGCAATGGAGAAAAAGGGTTCATGCAGCACGTAGTGGGATTAAGGCTTTGTTGTTGTTGTTTTGATTTAAATTTAAACTTGTTTGATTTACATGGCTGTTTTTAAAACACTCAACATATTTTTTACGTGTTTTGAGTGTTTTTAAACTTTAAAAAAAAAAGGTAAGAAAGGAAAAAATTATACTAATCAAACATGTTTTAAAAAAACAATAACATAAAATAAAAATTATGCCAAGCAGGCCCTAAATTAACTAGTCTCAAAATCCCAGCTTTAAGATGACATGTAGGTAGTAGGTTGCAATAAAAAACTTTAAGATTGTTTGCAGAAAAATTATTTGCTAGGTATCTTACGAACTTTTTTACATATTTAAAGTTTGCTAATAGAAACATCTATAGTATCAAGCTAGTCTCGTGTTCGGACTCACTTCTGCTTGAGGCAGATTTTACTAAGCGGAAATTTAAAAAAAATGGAAATTTACATAAGTAGCACACAATTCTTATGTTTTAACATATATCTCACCCAAACTTTCATATTTACGTACACAACACTTTGGTGCTTTAAAACCATACATGAAAATGTCAATTTCTCTTTTACAAATTGATTATAGTGCTATTTTTGATGTGATATAATGATTTGAGTGCTATGTGTTTAAATATAAAAGTTTAGGTGTGAGATATGTAATACATAAGAATTGAGTGCTATGTATGTAAATGCCATTTTAGAAAATTATTATATCGAAGGCTAATATTCTTTGAAAGGTTATGGTATTTATATTAACATTCAAAAACCTCATGTTATGACAAAAAACAACCCAAAACCTATGAAATTGATGGCTTGAATTTTGATACTATTATCAGATAACAATTAAGGGCTCCACTTAATAGGTTTATACTGTCATGCTTCCCTATGTTTTTCTACAATTTAATGGAAAGAATTCAAATACAAAAGGCTATAATTTTGCATAAAAGTAAGTTCGATGTTTTGTATAGTTTGAAAATATTAAATTCATCTAAGCTATAAATCTGTATTCTTAGTTTTCCTCCATAATACTGTGCATAACAAATTAAAGTATCTATGGGGCTTTACCCTAAAACATTTTTTGTTTTTGGTTTATATTCCAACCAATCAGGCTGTCATACGGGCTTGTTTATACTCAAGCTCTAGAAGTCATTACTTTCTAACTATATGGCACATAAGTTTCCAAATGGTTTATGTGTCAGTGTAAGATATGGACACGACCGTGACACACCCGACACCTCAACATATAATCTCTTTTAACTCTTCTAATATTAAAATCTCACATATCTTATTCGATAGGGGCGTAAAAAATTGACCCGACATGCCAACTCGACCCAAACTCGACACAAGAAATCCATATCAAATAGAAATGTATAAATGTTGATCAAATTTAATAAAATGTAACCTCTCAAATTATCATATATCATAGGAACTAAAGCACTTAAAACTTGCACCATTCAAATATGTTAGAACTAATGACACAATTAGTGTTGCTGATTCTGTTTGATTTGAGGGACAACAGACATCTTCACTCTGGGTTCTTCAGACTTGCCCTCATTCAAGGTATGCTTGCTAGTTATTATGAAAGTGCTAAATGTAATAATGTAATTTAGCTTCTTGGAAGGACACGTGATTTTGTGATATTGTTTTAGTTACGCCCAAGTCTTTTTAGGTCTATCTCTGCTTTTCTTAACATAAGTTGAATCTAAAACATCTACTCTCTTAACCAAATCATTAGATGGTCGACGTTTGATGTGACAAATCCATCTAAGACAACTTTCTCTAATCTTGTCTGCCACTAGAGCTACCCCAACTCTATCACAAATATATTCATTTCGTATTTTGTCTCTTAAGGGACTAGCCACTGATCCACCTTAGCATTCTCATCTCAACAACACTCAACTTTTTTATATGCTTCTCTTTTAAAGGCAAACATTCTGCGCCTTAGAGCATTGCAGGTCTTACCACAATTTAATAAAATTTTCCTTTAATTCTAACTAGTACTTTTCTATCAAACAATCGACACGATGCATTCCTCTACTTCAACCAACCAACTTGAATTCTACTAATAACATCCTCATCTATATCACCATCACTTTGAACAATAAACCCGAGATATCTAAAACGTTCACACATTTTAATGATTTGATCACCCATAATTGTAATTCTGCCACTAGTGCTACAACTACTAAAATTACATTATGTTTATTGAGTTTTAGATCTACTCAAACGAAGGCCTTCAGACTCCAATGTAAACGTCCATAATTCAAGTTATTTTCTTTTTTTTTTGGTGCAGGTTAAAGCTTTAACTGCATTATGTTCACTGTTCAAACAAAAGTCATCAGAAGAAGTTGTGCAGATAGTACCGCAATGGGTATTTTTCTTTTCTGTTTTTTCTACATTTTTATAATTAGTTGATAATAATGCCTTTCTGAAGATTATATCTTCGGTACACTAGATGTGGGTTTGTTCCCACATTCTTTGGTTTTATATGCTTTTAGCTGATCAATTTTTCAAATATGTTAAATGAGCTGATGCTGATTTCACGATCTTTTTATCAATATTTATGCAGCAGAGTTGCTAAATTTAGGATTTTTTTATCTCAAACATTCATCTTTAATTTGAACAAAACACATACAAATTTTTTTGAAAGAAAATTTTAAATTGGAGGATCTTGTACAAAATATTTTGAATTCTTTTTGTTCATTTTATCTTTTCAAGTGTTAGATGTTTGCTTGGTCACCGTCACTAGCTTTATCCCGAATCAACTATTTGTACTTTCTAATTTATGTAGATATTTTAAACATCCTCAGTTATCTTTCGTATAAACCCTTTTCCTTTCTTTTCCTTTCACATTGAATCCATATGTTTCTTTATTAATGCATCTTTTACTCTGCTAACACTGACCATAGCTTGCAAAACAAAACCCCTTCTCAGAAGAATTGACATTATTAGAAAGATTTATGTACAGCCACTCAATTCTTATATATTTACATATCTAACACCTAAACTTCAATTTTTACTGGCATGCCACATTACCCATGCATGAAAAGGTGTATTTCACCTTTTTTAAATTAAAATGGTGGTATTTTTTATATTATAGGATAGATATGAGTGGTATAAATCTGAACCTTAAAGTTAAAGTGTTAGATATGTAAATACATAAGAATTGTGTGGTTTGTATGTAAACGCCCCACATTATTTTGATGGGATTTTGTTTGTTATAGGAATATCTTCATTTCTGTAATAACTGGAATTTCTAGCTTAGTAGTGATGGTGGACCTCCTATGTGAAATAGCTTTTCGCAGGTGATTCCTCACCTATGAAATTTTGAGTTTGCTGCTTAGAATTTTTCTAGGGCTCTGAGAGGTTGGTTATGCCATTTCCTCTCTTTAATGACACCTTTTGACTCTATACTAGTTCTTCATGTTTAGTTGTGTTAGGGTAATATTAAGTTTAGACTTATGACTAAAGTGAGGGTATAGCTGGTTCCTGTTGCGTGGCTTTAGATTTTAGTGTTTAGGATTCATGGTTTGTAGGGTTGAGGGTTTATTGGTGTAGGATTTATGATTTAGTGTTTTGGGTTTAAGGCTTAGTATTCTAGTTTTAGGGTTTTAGGGTTTAGGGTTTAGGGTTTAGGGTTTATGGGCTTTCTAGCAACGGATTTAGGCCGAGATTTAACTTAGATTTAAGCTAAACTTGATAGATGGTCTTTTTAGACAATATAAAGGTGCAACTATGGCAAATTTGGATTTTGCGTATTTCATTCATAAATCCGAGATTTATTAAATTTTAACTTTGGATTTTGCGGATTTCATTCATAAATCCGAGATTTATTAAATTCTAGGAATTGGTGGATTTAACTTCGAGTTGTTGATTTAACATCGGGATGGACGCTTCTCGCTAAAAGGAAGATGTGAAATTACCTTTCTTTATGGTTTTGGGTAGGAACGGAGCGGAATGAGGAGAAAGATGGGAGTTTTGGGTCTCTGTACGCCGTGATCCCATCATTGCCTTTTCAATTAGCTCTAATCGTGACATTTTATCGCGAGGGTTCCGTCATGAAGTCGATGACTTAAGGCAAAACTAGGAGGGGAGGGACACCAGTGGGAGTTTCGGGTGGAGAGGTGAAGAGTATTTGGGCGAAATCAGAAGGGAAGTGATTTAGGCGAGGGCTTTGGGCATAGAGGGGAAGAGAAGATAGTTATGGTTTTAATTTATTTTATTTAAGTTAATTTTGTTAATTTAATTGATTAATAATTTGTAATTAATTAATATATTATAAAATTAATTTAAAATTAGATAAATTTACATGTAATAATTTAATAATTGGTTTAATAATTTTTTATTTTGGTAAATAATTTAATATTAAAAAGCATAATTAGAAAAAAAATTAATTTAATTAAATTAAATGTAATAATTAATTTTAATCATAGTAATAAAATAATTAAAATTTAATTATAATTTTTTATTCTAACAAACTTAACAATCTTTTTTAATTTTAACAGAAGTGATCAAAGAGTTTGATAGAATTTAATTGGATTTACTAAGGGTCTGTTTGAGTCAGCTGCAGCTTATCCGGCTTATGCTGATAAACAACTTATCTTGATAATTTGCTGATAACTAACTGATCCAGATAAACTGCTGATTGTTTGATTTATGCATTTGGAAAACACCTGATTATGGATAAATGATCATTGTGTCCTTGTTCTGGATAAACTGTTTAGCTGTTTAGTTACTGATAACAAATCACTATACTGATAACAAATAAATAAAAAAAGTGGCAGTTACATACATACCACCTAATTTCTATATATTTACAAGTCTAACACCAAAACTTTAATTTTTATATGAAATTTCCTAGCTCTCGCATAGCTCCACTGCAATATCCATTCATTAGTGCTTCTGCCCCTCATTTCGATTAAGCTTTTTCTAACATCGGCATTAAGTTTTCATTCAATATGAAGTTAAAAGTCTAAAGTCATACATCATGTTTAAGTTCTAAAAACAAATTATATTCTCCTACAAAACCAAAATAGATAGCATCAATTAGAGGTAACATTTTGCCTTTCAATCCTATAGAAGTCAAGGCTGAGCAAATAAAAAAAAAAAAAAAAAAAAAAAACAGAAAGGAGCAGACGAGAGTTGAGGAGCGGCTGAAATGAAGAGCCCTAAGAATCCATAGATCATCTCCTGGGAGAGTGGATATTGCTCCATTTCAAGGACATCTTATAGATCAGCAAACCATAACTTAACCATAAAAATACAGAATTAAAAATAGAATATAGTAAGGTTAAGAGCACCTACTAACCTGGAAGAGAAGAAGTGCCGAAGAAGGAAGAAGGAAGAAGCAATGTCGAATCTGCGAATCGCGAACGGAGTGCCGAAGAAGGAAGAAGCAGAAGGAGTGCTGAATATGCAGGGAGTAGCTCTGCCGCACTGCGAGCTTCCTTTAGTTCCGAATCACGAACAACGAAAAAGGAAGAAGCAATGTCGAATCCAGGAAGGGGCAGCAGACTAATTCGGGACTAAACACGATGAAGGAAACGCAGATCGCGACGTGTAATGTAAAATATGAAATGACGTTTCCATAAACGCATCTTCAACGCGCGAAACAAACGGTGAGGCAGCGTTTTCAAAATGCCGCCACACTTATAAGCTGCCCCAAACGGGCCATAAATCTATTATCAAACAGTTTTCAAGATTTAACTCTTCAATGATTTACTAAATCCAAATTTACAGGATTTACTAACTCCTAACTTAAATTTCATCAGTTTCCATGCATCTCCTAAGGGTTTAGGGTTCATGATTTTGGGGTTGTATGACAACGAATGAGCTTTGGCTTAAGTGGATTTTTAAAATTCTATAATTCCAGATTTAGCAAATCCAGAACGGTTAAATCGTAGAAACTATTTGACACTAGATTTAATAAATCCAGTTAAATTCTGTCAAATGGTTTGGCAACTTTTGTTAGAATTTAGGTGGTTTTTATTGTTTGTTAGAATAAAAAATATATAATAATTATTTTATTATTATGATAAAAATTGATTATTTATTAAATTAAATTAAATTAAAATGTTATTTAAAATTTTGATAATTAATACTTTTTATATTCACAGAACTAATTAATTATCAATAAAAAATTTACTAAATTAGTTTAACATTTATGAATTAATAATTAAGTAGTTATTAATTATATTACTTAACAATTATTAATTATTTTATTGAATAAATAAAAAAATTATTATGCATTTTTTATTAATTGACAATTAAATAACAATTATATAGTTAGTTAGTTATCATTAAGTCGATAATAAAAAATAAATCGTTAATTATTAATCCATTAAAATAATAAGACTAACATAAGTAAAAATAAATTAAACCCTGCTAGAAATCCTTGCCTACATCACTACACTCCCCAGGCCTTCCCATGTTTTTGAAACCCTCACCTATGCCCCTTCCTCACTTCTTGTTTCATCCAAAACAATCGCCTCTGTGACTAAACCCTTTCGATAAAGTTGCAAGTACAGCTAGCTGGGAGGGCAATGACGGGATCACAACGCACGGAGACCACCGAAACTCCATCTTCCTCTTTTTTTTTTTTTGCTTCGCTCTGTCCTAAAACCATTGAGAAAGGTAAGTTTGTTCATAGCATTCTTTCTCTTTGCTCTTCCCGAATTTACCAAGTTTGCCGATTCACTCGATTTAGTAAATCCGGGATTTTAGGCCAAAATCCGTGCAATTTTAATTTTTCAAATTGCGGTTTTATTTTGTCCAAAATGACCTTCTGACAAGATTTAGGTTAAATCTAGATCAAAATCCATTCCAGAGAGGCCCTTAGGGTTTGTTGTTTTTGGTTAGTGTTTAAGGATTAAGATTTAAGATTTAGGATTTATCCGTCACTTTTTAAGGTTTTTAAAGTTTAAGATTTAACATTTAGGGTTTGCAGTTTACAATTTAGGTTTTAGGATTCAAATTTAAGGGTTCATGGTTATGAGTTTAAGATTTTGTGTTTAGGGTTTTGATTTTAGTGTTTAAGATTCAAATGTCAGTGTTTTGGGGCAATATTAAGTTGAGACTTGGGACTACATGAGTGATTTAGGGCTTTAGGTCTTTGTCTTCCTGATCTCCATGTTTTTGCAGTGGTGTTGGGGGCATGTCGAAGATGGAGTAGGCACTAGCCGCAAAGACCAGAGTTTATCTTATGCTTCATCTTCTGCTGTAATGTTATTGTTTTATTTTTGAAATATTTGCATACATACCACTCAATTCTTATATATTTTACATATATAACACCTAAACTTCAATTTTTACATTCACGCCACCTTACCTACACATAATATGTTGTATTTCACTTTTTTTAAGTTAAAATAGAGGTATATTTAATGTGATATGGAAGATTTGGTTGGTATAAATGTAAAAATTAAATATTAAAATACATAGGAACTGGGTGGTATGCATGTAAATGCCCCTAAAATTTAGGTGTTAGATATGTGCTATGGAGCATTGGTGGTATGAGACAATATTGAGATACTTTTGAAATGTGATTTCATAGTTTAATGATCCTAACTGAATCAAATATATGTATAAAATTAGCTCTTAGGGCCAGTTTGGGGCAGCTTATAAGTTCGGGGGCGTTTTTGAAAACGCCGCGGTACCGTTTGGATCGCGCGTTTTGCCCACTTATCCCAAAACGCGGTTCCATTTTTACACTAAATGCAGGCCGCAGGTTAAAACCCGGAGTCGACTCGCGGGCCGCTTTTCAGGATAAACTGCTTATCCTGAAATGCACAAACTACTCCAAACGCACTCTTAGTTCAAGATATGCTAAGTATATAGACAATTCATTTTCATTATAATTTTGTAAGAAAAATCATGTTGATTATTTTTCTCTGTAACTTTAATGATATCGGAGTTTACCCAAGCCACGATATCATATGCAAATATTATTAGACAAAAACAACTAGAGTTACAATCAAGATTCAAACGAAAGCGAAAGTTCAATGAAGTGCCAATATTCGGCTAGGGTCAGGTTGGAATATATGTGGACAACAGTGACTGGGATTGGTGGCTGGCTGCTGAAGTAGGGAATAAATGGTGTCTGACAGTTGGAGCAGGGAAGGGTTGGGTAGCTGACGACTGGAAACGAAGAAGGGTGGTGGTCGGCGATCGACAATTGGGAACCGAAGAAGGGAGGTGAGGTTAATGACTGGAATTATGGGAGGGAACTGGGTGTTGGGGGTTGGAATCAGGGAGAAGGGGAGGTGGCTGACGACTGAAACAAATAAGAGAGATGTGGAAGGAGTTGTGGAGATAATTACAATCTTGCAGTAGGATATAGCCGGAGAACTATCTGTCCTCGGGAAGGATACAACCTAACAAGGGTAGACACATGGGGATAAAAATTTGAAGCCAGCCATTACTAAACCTTGAAACAAGCAACATATGTATAATAGTAGATGGAATAGGAGGGGGAGAAAGGGGCGTCAGTTCCCGCCCAATAGCTTAGCCGGCCAGTCCAACCTTCTTATTGGATTGACACCCCTTGTTGAACCGGTTAAGCTGGTTCAACCAAGCCCCCGCGTCAGTTTCCCGAGGTTGGGAGAGCTCCGACCTCATTCATCGAAGTTGTTGGGTCATATCACATGGTCAAGTCCGTGACGTTGAACGTAGCAAGAACATTTTAGGGTCTGTTTGGGGCAGCTTATAAGTGCGGGCGGCATTTTCAAAACGCCGCCGTACCGTTTCGTCCGCGCGTTTCGCCAGCTTATCCGAAATTACGTTTGAGTTTTTACACAAAACGCAGGCCGCGAGTAGACCCCCGCGGCCGGCCAGCTGACCGTGTTTCAGAATAATCAGCTTATCCTGAAACGCACAAGCTGCCCCAAACAGACTTTTAGTCCCTTGGCAGGTCAATCTTATAAGCATTGGCATTCAACTTTTAGAGTATTCTGAAAGGTCCATCTATTATGGGCTTGAGTTTTTTGAATGCTCCCACTAGAAATCTTTATTTTTTCGTTCAGATCTACATTAGGTTCCTTTATGGAGAAGTCACTTTCTTTTTGGACTTGTTAGCCTGTGCTTGATATTTGTGGTTCTGCTTATTGATTTCCTTCCTAACATCTCCGTGGAGCTTCTAAATCTCGTGCACCCATTTCTTAACATCCTCACTAATATATAATATCGACAGGAGGGCATCAATTCTAGTGGCGTGAGCGGGTTGCATCTATGCACAACCTCAAATGGAGTGCGTCCCATCATCTGACTCACATATATGTTCTAAGAGAACTCGACTTGTACTAGAATCAAATCTCAATGTTTGATATTCTTTCCTACAAAGCATCTCAGAAAGTTTTCAAGGCTCTTGTTTACTACCTTTGTTCTACCCTATGTTTGTGGATGAGCTGTTGAACTGCATTGAAGCTTAGTTCCTAGTTTTTCTCACATAGTCCTCCATAAGTGACTCAGAAACTTGACATCCCTATCGGAGTTGATGCTCCTGGGTATCCCATGCAACCTCACAATCTCCCTGAATTACAAGCGGCCACATGCGATGCATCCAACATCTGGTGGCAGGCTACGAAATGTGCCATCTTGAAGAATGGATCCACCATGACCATGATTGAGTCCTTATTTTGCTGTCCTCAAAGGACACACCAGCTAACATCCACCCACGATGCCTCTGGTACTACCGTACTGGTAATGAGGTGTATAATTTTGCATTCTATTGGTTTTGGCCATATGATAACTTTGACATTTCCTGACATGTCACTCCACATCTTTAGTCAGTCGTGGCCAAAAGAAGTGTTCTCTCACGAGTATGAGTCTTATCTCTTCCAAAACGTCTCGCAAGTCATGCACTGTGGCTCTACCGAATGATGCTCTCCTTCAGCAAACATTTAGGAATACACGACTTACTCTGGTAGAGCAAGTAACCATCAACCCTATAATATTGCCTTGTAGGCTTCTCTTGACACCGCCAAATTTTTTTTTTTCAAATCTTCGTCTATCTCTTACTATTCCTTCACTACCACAACCTACAACTCGCGTCTGCATCACAATAATCAACAAGTGACGATAGCTCAATGCATTTGCTATGCAGTTCTGACTCCTCGTCTTGTGCTTAAGCATGAATTGAATTGATGCTAAGAACACCCCAAGATGCGCATCGTCCCTTCAGTTTGTTCTGATTGTTTAAGAATTTTAAAGCTTCATGATCTGCGAACGAAGTGAACTAACACATCAGCATGCAGTGGCTTCAGTGCTTAAGAGCGCTTACAATAACATAGACCTCATTGCCATGCGTCGAATATTTCCTCTAAGATTCATTCAACTTCTTAATAAAAAAGTCTATGGGGTGGCCTCCTTGGCTCAACACTGCTTCTATCCTCACGCTGAATGCATCGCATTCTATCTTGAACAACTAATTGAGATATAGTGAAGTCAAGAATGGTGCCTAGGTCACTTTCTCCTTCAATTTGTCGAAACTATTTTGAGCTGCATTTGTCTGCTGGAACTTCTCTCCCTTCAAATGCTTTATCAAGGGAGCGGTGATGATACTGAAGCTCCTGATAAATGGCCTGTAAAATGATGCTACTCTCGGAAACTATCTTAACTTGGTAAAAGACTGTGGTGTTGTCCAACTCACAATGACCTCAATCTTTTAGGATCCATTTGAATGTCAACATTATACATGATATAACCCAAACAATAAACTTAGGCTGTCATGAAGTGACACTTCTTTGGATGGGCGTATAACTTCTATAGCTCGCAACACCTTAAAAACCGTCCTCGAGTGTTGTAAGTGTTTTTCCTCGTATCGCTTGTATACTAGAATGTCGTTGAAGTACCCCACCACAAATTTCCCGATGTTGGCTTGGGACACCTGGTTCATCAATCTCATGAATGTGAATCCGAAGAGCATAGTTGTCCACTCATATAACCCACCCCGGGTTTTGAAAACGGTCTTTCATTTTTCCTTTGACCTCATCTGGATCTGGTTATATCCACTGCGCAAGTCAACCTTGGAAAAGAGAATGACTCCATGCAACTGATCCAAGAGATCGTCCAAGTGAAGTATGAGAAATCAATGCTTGATAGTAATCTTGTTGATGACCCTACTGTCAATGCATATCTACCATGAGCCGTCTTTCTTGGGTATCATCAAGGCGGGGACACCGCACAGACTGGTACTCTTTCTGACCAACCCTCTCGCGATGAAATCCTGTACTTGTTATTACAACTCATACTCCGCATGTCTAAGGGTCTGTTTGGGCAGCTGCAGCTTATCTAGCCTATCCAGATAAGCATCTTATCCTAATAATCTGTTGATCTGCAGCTTATTCTGATAATTTGGTTGACTGCTTGATTTGTGCGTTTGAAAAACAACTGATTTGTAGTTGTTTCTGGATAAATGACCATTTTGCCCTTAATTCAGATAAATTGTTTAGCTGCTTGGTTTGTGCATGAAAAACAACTGATTTGCAGTTTTTTCCAAATAAATGACCATTTTAACATTACATAGTGTTGCTGTTTGCAACAGAATTGTAATGACTACACATTTGATAGTTGAGAACAAAAAAAATAACTTCATAACAGTACCAAAAAAACTACTTAAACATTCTTTTTTTTTTACTTGCACATTCCCATAAACAAAATTTCCCAATAAAATGATAGGATCGAAAGCCACAGAGGGCAAACGGGTGCTTCCCAATAAAAAACCACCGAAATTAATCCAAGAAAACCATGAACAAATCTCGATTTACTAAACAAATGTTTTATATCGCCACAAGCTTTCCAAAGAAAACCATGGGATCGGAAACCGTAGAGGGCGAACGAGAGTAACGAAAGGAAAACACATAAATTAAACATATAGAAATAATATTGCGAGATACTAGACGAACGATAGGAAGAACCGATGGGGAAGAGAGGGAGAGCGGGGTTGGAGAACCAACCTAGGGCAAGCATGGTGCGACGAGGGAGAAGGCCATGGGAGGTAATTGCTGATCAAACACAACTTTTCGAAGCGGGACGCGTGGTCGATCTTGCGGCTCACTTCGTTTAATAAAAAGTAAACTCCGTTTTCAAAAAGCGCATTGAACGCTCGAACCAAACAACATTTCGACGTTTTAAAAATGTCAAACACAGCAATAAGATGCCCCAAACACACCCTTAATATGTATACAAGTCGGTTTGGTAACACTGATCCAGGCATGAGATCCATGGCTTGTTGAATCTCTCGGTGGTATTAATACTTCTAGAAGACTGTCGGTCATCATATCCTGGAAGTCACGTAGCAGTGGCTGTATTGGTGTTGGTATCTCACTATCCTACTAAGTGCCCTCTGGTAGGGCCAATGTCATTGCCACTCGAGTGTCCCAAACCGACTGCATGAAGGTGACACTTGAGGCTAACGCCTCCTCTGTCACCCAT
Source organism: Phalaenopsis equestris (assembly GCF_001263595.1). Taxonomy (NCBI): domain Eukaryota; kingdom Viridiplantae; phylum Streptophyta; class Magnoliopsida; order Asparagales; family Orchidaceae; genus Phalaenopsis; species Phalaenopsis equestris. The sequence continues at coordinate 2,047,569 of NW_018164665.1, forward strand.
GCCACTCACATCCTTGACAGGTAATAACACGATGTGTTTTTCATTCTTTTTAAATAAGTATTCGTGAAGTCATTGTGTTGCGTCTTACGGTCGAATTGTCATTAACTCCCCAGTAGAATGTGGCACACGTCCATAGGGACTGTCATACCACACTTTCTCCTGAAACTGATCTTTAATCGAAAATTTAACTAAGCACTGTTGATCCACACATATCTCGTTTTCGCTTTTCAACTAGGTAAGAGAATATGACTGAGAATGCTTCTGTGTGGCCAACCCAATTTCTTCACCATCAATGTGGATACTATATTTTCACTGCTCCCACTCTCAATAATCAAATTGCAAACTTTTCTCTTTATCGTACACGGTGTGAAAGGTACTGTGGCTCAACCATGACTGATCTCTTTCTGGCTTTGTCTGCAAGTTTCTTCGTATGACTAACATCTCTCTCTCTCTCTCTTCACCATGGAGTTGAAGTTCTTCATCTGGACTATCCTTTGATTTTTCTTCCTCCACTTCTTCGATGATGCCCTGATCTGTGAATGAAATAACTCAGCTCGTGGGATAGGTGGAAGCTGTGTCTGTAGCCGTGCATCTGAAACACCTCCTGGTAGGCACTATACTGAGCGAGCTACCATTTTCTGGATTTTTTCCACTCAGATCTGTCTTATCAATCCCCTGCCCTGTCTTAGAAACTCCTTCAAAGGTACTCTTGTCAATAGCTGTAATTGTAGGTGACTATCTGAATGAAGACTGCTATCTGAATGAGGGTTGTTGCATGCTTTGTTTATGTTGTCTTTCCATCTTCAAGGCCAAGTTCTGTACATCCCCAATCACCAATATAGTTGTAATTGCACAATATTGCTAATAGCGGGCTTCAGGCCCCCACGTAACGGCTTATGGTGTGTTCCTCTAGCTCGACCAACTCACACTTTATCTGCAACTGGTTGAATTGTACCGTAAGCTCCTCCACTGATATGTCTCTTTGCTGAAAGTGAAGTCTCAAAAATATGTCCCGACGAATGAGGTGAAAGGTGCTTCCTTTGTATGAATTTACTTTTCTTTTAGCACTTGGTAATTTTATCATTGCCTTATCTTTTTCTTTGTCTCTGTAACTTTTCCCACCTCAAGGAGTTGCTCTTCTTCAGCTTAATAGCTGCTACCCGTTTATCCTCTGACACTTCCTTATACTTGAAAATCACTCTATAGATTGCAGCCAGTCGATGAGGTCCTCTAATCCATACCTCAATCAAACATAGGCAGATCCGCTTTGATACTGAAATCATTGTTTCCTCCATATAGTATCCTCTCTTGTCCTTCTTTTATAACTGAATATCAAAGCGTTGGGGCTTGTATTTCTCATAACTGACGTCTTCTCTATTGAACAGATTCAAATCCTTGTCCCTTTCTCTCCTTCGACTCTCCAGATATCGGTCGAGGGTAACCTTCCCGTGGGTCCCGTCATCAATCTCTGTAAGTCTCTACCGAAGATGATGAATCTCCCATTGTATTTCACCTCGGGTAGGGTCTAATATGTATCTCCTTAGTGACATGATTAGAGTTTAGGATTTGTGGGGTGGAAGGGTATTTGGTGTTAGGAAAATTTTTTTTTTTGGTTATGCGGATGCTAGGAAACCTAAGGATATGATCAAGGTTAAGCTAGCTCCGATACCAATAGATACTGGAGTTAACCCAAATCACAATAATGGAAGTAAATATTATTAAGCAAAAGCAACTAGGGTCACAGTCAAGACTCAAATGGAAACAAAAACACAATAAAACACCATTATCTGACTAGGTTCGAGTTGGAATATCTGTGGAGAGCAGTGATGAGCCTTGGTGGCTGGCGGTTGAAATAGGGAGATGTAGCGAGCGGTTGGAGACATAGAAGGGTTGGGTGGCTGATGGCTGGAAACAGGGAAGAAGGATGGTGGCCCGCGGCTGGGCACCTGGGAAGGGAGGTGAGCGTTAGCGGCTGGAATTAGAGGAGGGAGATGAGGGTTGGCAACTAGAATCAAGAGAGGGAATTGGGTGTTGGCGTCTGGAATCATGGAGAAGGGGAGGTGGCCGACGACTGAAAACGAGGGAAGGGTAAGGGTCGGGGTTGGCGGCTGAAAATAGGGAAGAGGGAGATGTGGAGATAATCACCAACTGATAGCAGGATACAGAAGGAGCATCACTTGCTCTCAGATATAATTTTAGCAAGGGAAGACACTTGAAGGCTGAAATCTAAAATCAAATAGAATTGAACCCTAAAACAAACAAGCAACGTATATGCCTACATACATATATATATA
>NW_018164665.1:2050886-2051705 GCF_001263595.1 Phalaenopsis equestris
GTAATTAGAAACTCTTTTGGCTTCGGTCCCAATTCGAGTGCCGTGGACATTAGTGTGGCTTTCTTTTCTCTTCTTCTCTATTCCCTGCCTATAAGGAGAGCTTCTGGATTTTTTTTGTAGAGGTTGTTGAGAGTTTAGCTATAGGAAGAAAAAAGAAATTTGGAGGAGAAGCATTCTTTTCCTTGAGTTGGTTTCCTGTGCTGCTTTGCTTTAGCATTCCTGAGGTACTTTTCTTTCTCCCCCTTCTGTGGTGCCTTGCTGCTCTTCGGTTTCCTCTTGGCCGAGGCTTTGAGCCTGTTTCTGTTGGATGGATACAGCATGCTAATTTTGTTTCTTTTACTTGTCTGGGATGAGGCAGTGACATAGCTCTCTTATAGGAAGCTTGAAATATGTTTTCTTGAAATGATTCTAGCACTTCTTGCAAGCATGTTGGGGTTTCGGTTTTAGCATTTTGTGTCCCGCTTTTGCTTAAAAAGAATGTTAGAGAGCTTATTTTATTTCTCATACACATATGGAGTTCGAATTAGCTCTTCATGAGGCATCACCCCTGTTTAAATACCTGTTGAGATTGTTTCATGCCTAAATATTTAGATATGCAGGTGATTCCTGGGTTTGGAGGCTTGGTTTTGGCTTCCTGTGGCATTCTTTGGTTTGAAATATGTGCTATAAGAAGATCTATTTAGTTTGAAAGGGGTTGTGGCTCGGTTTTGGGTTCGGTTTGGAGCCTCGGTTTTGGCTTGAAATGGCTAGAACTGCATTTTTACATATATACGCATAAGGATCTGGATTTTAATATTGTTAATGTTGACGTTTGGTTTG
>NW_018164665.1:2062101-2077220 GCF_001263595.1 Phalaenopsis equestris
AAGCAAATGCCGAAGGATAAACTACGACTGTTTGAGAAATTATGGAGTGTTAAAGGTCGAACTCTCAATTCAAAGGAAGGTCTCGGGTTTGGTACAATAGGACCGGTCGATGATTCGGAATTTTGCATGGTTGTTACTAGCGAGTTAGAGGGGGATTGCCTCGATGTGGAAGATGACTTTGAAGACTCTCCAATAGACGACGCTCCACCAGAATTGGAGGAAGAAATCAAGTCAACATTCGATGAGTTAAAGGAAGTTAACCTCGGGACTGAGGATCAGCCCCGACCTACCTTTATAAGTTCCCTGCTCAGCAAGGAGGAAGCTACAGATTTGATCAAGTTATTGTTAGAATACAAGGATTGCTTCGCTTGGAGCTATGATGAAATGCCAGGATTATCTTCAGAATAATTTCATTTATTGGGAGGTGGGTAGAGGAAACCTTTCTTTCTAGCATGATTGTTGGTCCCATGTCTTGCTGCATATGAGGGATACGAGGTTTTCTAATCTCAAAGTGTCGGATACGTGGGTTGACAGTCAATGGAACTTTCCTCTTCTTACTAGCATATTGGTGCTGGAGGGAGCTACTTTCATTTTCACCATTCCTATTGATGCTCATCTGCATGATACTCCTAATTTGAAATTACCCATGATGAGCTCTATTAGTAAATCTTTATATGTTTCTCACTATAATTTTCGAAATACCCCTTGGGGAGAGGGGGTGTGAAGTTGGGCACTAACCCCTTCGATGTATTTCTTAGCTTGACGTATTTTTCATTCAATCATACCTTGTGATGATATATTAATGATGAAATGTTTGATAATTGTCTCCCGATGTTGTTTGTGTAATACGGCGGAGGAGACTATTGAACATATTTCTTCTTGTGCCCCTTTTCCTTATTCATTTGGAGAAGGGTTGGTTTGTGGTTTGGAACTATAGTTACTCTTGAGAGGAATCTTTTGCTCGCCACATTGAGTTGCAATCTGGACCGTAAGAAGAACACTTTTGGCAAATCTATTATTATATCATTTGTTGGTTTATCTGGATGACACAAAATGATATTATTCATGAAGGTAAGGAAAATTCAAAACATGAAGGTTTTCACTAATATCATTTCTTACATTAATAAATTATGGAGATTGGGGAATTTTAAAAAAAGTTTCTTTTCGGGCATTAACTACTTTCTCGCTTTGGGGCATACAAATTTGGAGGTGAGGAAGCTCCCTCATCCACCAATCTTAGTTAGATGGCGTCCACCTCTTAGAGGGTGGATTAAATTTAACACAGATGAGAGTTGGAAAGTCTCTAGTGTTGGGTGTGGGGGCATTGCTAGGAATCATGTTGGGAACTGTATACTCTTTTTCTCTTCTCCTTTTTATGCAGATTCTCTTATTATGGCTGAGGCTCGAGCTATTTTAACTACAACATTATTGGCTCATTATCTCAGTTGGAAGTATATTATTTTTGAATGTGATAATCGTATCTTAATTGATATTTTGGCTGATGGTGCTGACACCCCTTGGGATATACTTTATTATATAAGGAGGATTAAATGATTAATTTGTAATATGAATGTCATATGGAGTTTCAATTACCGGGAGAGTAATCAACCCGCTAATTGGCTTGCTAACTTTGGAGGATCTAGTCAAATTTGTAGGGTGGGATCTGCTCCCCCCTTCTTTACATACTTTGCTAGTTGGTGATAATATTGATGCTCCTTATATTCGTAGGGATTTTTTCTCTTGAATTAGTTTGGGTGGTCGAGTGGCTTGGATTGACCCAAGATATCATTAGGCTGAATTTCTCTCTTCTTCACTTATTTTCGGGCACATTGGAGGTTTGGTTTTATGGGGAAATGACTACTTATACTTTTAACTATTGTGGTGCATGATTTTTTATCATAGGCATGGAGGTCCAGGACTCCTTTGCCATATATGTATTGATCTATTTAGGAGGCCTAGGGCTCCCTATTTGGGCTTGGTGTTGGTGGCTGTGGAGCTGGGGGTCATTTCAGGTTATGGGTTTGGGGGTTGTGATTGGAGATTTGACATTTGGGAGGTACAGTGCTTGGTGTTATATCTTAAGCATGAAGGCCCAGGGCTCCTTTGTTTTATTTGTGATGATGGTTGGGAGGTTTGTTATTGAAGATATGGCACTTGGGAGGTACAGTAATAGGTCTGGTCTTACGGTTAAGATTGAAGAATGGAGGCTAGAATTTATGCTCTATATTCACCATGTTTTTGTTAACGGGCAAGATCTCTCTTATTTGGAGGCCCATGGTTCCAAATTATTACTGCATTTCCATATTTTAGGCGGGCATTATAGGTTCGGTTTGATTGACATTGCTGGTTGGGAGGTTGGAGGAATGTGGACCACTATTTCTATTATATTCACTTAGTTTAATTCTTTCTTTACTGTTTCCTCAGTCTTTTTGAGTTGCAGGTTTTGGAATCTTTGGGTCCTGCTGCGGCTTCCTGGTCTCGAGATGTCGTTTGTTGGCTTACAAATTTTATTACCTTCACTTCTTTTGATATACATGTTCATAGATGGTATACGTCACTTTTTTGGGTATACGTTTTGGTTTGATACATGTATATTTTGGTTACATTTCCCATTTGTTTCAACTTTTTTTCTTTTTTGGGTGGTGTTGTAGCGAGGAAAAAGGAACCCCTAAGACTTTATGTATTTTCTTTATTTTTAGCGGGGATCCAGTTTTCCCATTGATTTCTTGTAACCACCTTTTTGACATTAACGCGCAAGGAGCCATGAGTTGCAGAAAGGTTGTATGGGAGGCCTAAAAGAAAACTCAACTCACATAATACAACACACACAAAACCCAAATAAAGCAAAGATACATAAAAATAAAAAATCAAAAAACCACCAAAGAGCGCAAAAGTGCTAGGGACGTCCTACTTTAGTCTTCTTTCTGCCTCTAGTTCTCCGAATTAAGTCTGCTAACAAATTAGTAAGGAGTGTCATTGCCCGAAGTAACCAAAGTATCATCCATCAGATTCCTGAGCTCAAGTAGGTCTCCATTCTTCTCCTTCCTCCTTGATGTGTAGATCTGTCATTCTTCATTCGATGATTGACTCATTTGATCAATATATTGTTCCAAAGTTGGCTGGACAGGTGTAAGGTGTTGCACAACATGATCCCCATGAACATGAGTGACAGCTACAACTTGCTCGATCTAATGAGGCGGTAGTGAAACAGTAGAAAAATTGCCACCTGTAATAACGGTGATAGGTTTGGCAAGTGGGGTTTGAAGAATCTCCCTTCACCCATGATAGGAGGTTCCAGAGACGGCTGAATGGTTATAATATTGCTTGCGAGAATAGTGAGGTCGTCGGGGGCATTTTTTTTATGATCAATAGTGTCAATAACTTGGAGCTGATCAGGAGGAGATGAAATTACTGCCTCTGGCGGAGCACTGTGTTTTTTTGGTCTGAGGTGTGGATGTTGATGGTAACATTGAGAATTGGAGTGGCCGAACATACGACAGTTTGAACAATACGAAGGAAAAAACTCAATTACTGTGCCCAACCAAATTTTCTCAGAAGCAGATGAAGTGATGTATCTTTCAACAAGTACTCTAGCTTTCGATGGACGAGAAAAATTAAAAGTAGGAATGTTCATTTTGAGTGGCTTACCATAAGCTGAGGCAATAGTGCACAAAATTTTTTGAGTAAAATGATGAAATTTCAGACCAGGGAGGCGAATCCAAACCGGAATGATTGGAGGTTCCGTCTTAGGGTCAAAATCCACAGACCATTTCAGAATCTTCATTGCTCTGTTATCAATAGAGATTATTCTTCTAGCAAATAAACACTTGTACTCTTTTTCATTATTAATTTGTATGAGAATGTGTCTTCCATCTAACAGTTCAATTTTTTACTCCCCAACTAGGTGCATAAACTCAATTTCCTTACGAATCAGCTCTATTTTGGGATGATCATACAAAAATTTTTCAACCAAATTCAGTCGACAAGAGGAATCAAGTTAAATATCTTCAACTTCTGTAAAAAAGATGACAGACTTCTCATTCTTTCTACCAGATTTCTTGATATTCTCCTCTTACTCAAATGAAGGAGGGAAATGACACGATTTAGGTTTAACTGAGGCGTAGACACCCACAAGTGCAGCAGTATACGATCTATCCGAAGCCATCCCCAGTAGATGGAGGTGTGGCGTTTAGAACAGTGAAGAAAACAATGAAGAGCAAAGTTCGAATCCAGAAAACAGGGAGCAAGAGCGGAAACCTCGCGAATTCAGCTCAAGCAGAACGACTCCCTATAGGCTGTTGGGAACAGGTCGCAGAAGCGGACGACGTAGGACGAGGAGGACCCTGCGAAATCAGCTCGAGCGAAGCACAGAAGCGGACCGAGGACCCTGTAAAATCAGCTCGAGCAAAGAGGTAGACGACAAAGGCAATGAAGAAAGATGCCCTTCAGCCTCCAACAAACATATGAGCGGAAGCGACGCAGCCCGTCGAAATCGCCGGACCGGACGACTTGGACCCCTGCAAAATCAACTCGAGTAAAAAGCAGCAGACGACGCGAGAAGCCGACAATGAAGGTGAAACAAAGACGAGAGAGATATCGAAGCAGACGCTAGGGTTCGCCGTGAGGCGAAACCCATATATCCATATATATATATATATATACATGGGTTCGCCTCATGGAGAACCCTAGCCTCTCCTACAGGTTATTTGCTTGAAGAAGGGGAGTTCACTCCTCTGTTCCCGTTCGTGACTCGGAGTTTGCTCCTCTGTTCCTGTTCACGGCTCGTTGTCTTTGTAGAGCTCGTTGAGCTGCGCCTGTTCCACGGCTTCGCCTCGACCGTTTTCTGTAGCTTCGCCTTGATCGTCTTCTGCAGCTTCGCTTTGACTGTCTGCTGCGACTTCCGCGACTTCGACTTCTGCGGCTTTCTACTTTTCCCTTTGCTCGACTTGGCAGGGCTCGTTTTCTGTTTTTGCTCCCTTTCAGATTTCGCTTTTACTGCAAACTTTGTTCTTTCACCGTGGCTCCTTGTGGTGATGGCTTCAGATAGATCATATGTTACTGCCCTTGCGGGAGTTCACTTCTCAGATACTCCTAAATCGTGCTTTTTCCCTTCGTTTGAGTTCGCGGAGGACATCAAAAAACTTGGTAGGAAGAATGAGAAGTCTGCCATCTTTTTTACAGAAATTGAATGTAATCAACTTGCTTCCTTTTGTCGTTTGTATTTGGTCAGGAAATTTATTTATGATCATCCTACAATGGAGCTTATTCATAGGGAATTTGAGCTTATGCATCTTGTTGGGGAGTGAAAAATTGGACTTCTAGATGGAAAACTCATTCTTATTCAACTTCATAATGAAGATGATTACACACGATTATTTGTTAGAAGAATAATCTGGATTGATAACAGAGCAATGAAGATTTTGAAATGATTAGTATATTTTGACCCATAGACGTAACCACCAATCATTCCAGTTTAGATTCGTCTTCCTGGCCTGAAATTTCACTATTTTACTCAAAAAATATTGTACTCTATTGCCTCAGATTATGATAAGTTACTCAAAACGGACATTCTTACTTTTAATCTTTTCTGTCTATCTGAAGCCAGAATAGTCGTTGAAAGAGACATCACTTCTACCGCTTCTGAGGAACTTTGGTTGGGCACACAACATCATGATTATTGACAAAATGTTGAAGTTGAGTATTTCTCTTTGTATTGTTCGAACTATCGTATGTTTGTCCACTCCAGTTCTCAATGTCATCATCTACACCCTCACCTCAGACCACAGAACCATAGTGCTCTGTCAGAGATAGCGATTCCCCCTCCTCCTGATATGCTCCAAGTTATCGACAGTATTGATCATCAAAATGATACTCTTGAAGATGTCACTTTCTATATGTCAACCATTCAACCTCCACACAATGTTGTAGTTTCCCCATCTTTGGAACTTCCTTTCGTGGGGGCCAGTGAGATATTTCAGACTTCACCTGCCCTAGAACTTATCACTGATGTTACAAGTGACAATATTGCTACTGCTTCTCTACCGCCTCATTAGGTCGAACAAGATGTAAATGTTACTCAGGTACATGGGTTTCATGATGTGCAACAGTCTGCACTTGTCCAGCCACCTTTGGACCAATCCACTATCAGATGAGTCAATCATCGGATGAGGAATGACAGATTTACTCATCCAGAAGGAAGAAAAAGAATGAAGACCTACTTGAGCTAAAAAATCTAATGGATGATATTTTGGTTACTTCGGGTAATGGTACGCACCTCACCAATTTGATAGCTGACCCTCTTCCGAGAACTCCTGGCAGAGGCAAGACTAAACTGAGTCTTCCCTAGCTTTTGCGCGCGTTGATGGTTTTTGATTTTTTTGAGGCTGGCTTGGAACTCAACCTTAGGGTCTAAGATGAGTCATGGCAAGGCTTATTATATGTATCTTTTCTTTTTTGAGATTTTGTGTGTATTGTATCGTGTGGTTTGATGCCTTCTTTTAGGACCACTTATACAACATATCTGTACATGTTCCTCTTTAACATAACTGCCCTATGGCTTTTTCGAAAAAAAAAAAGTATATACGTATATACATAGAATTGGAGGGAGAGGAAGGGGCGGTAGTTCCCACCCAATAGCTTAGTCGGCCAGTCTAGCCTTCCTGCTAGACCATCGCCCATTGCTGAACTAGTTGAGCCAGTTCAGCCATGCCCCGACGCCTTTTAGTGCTAATAATGTCACTTTTAAAAAACATGTATAATGATATACATGCTTACCGTAACGTAATTTGAACTATTATGTTAAATTTTTTCTGCTTTAAGGCTCTTGATTGTTTTATTCTGAACTTAATGATTATTCAGTAAATTATTTTTTTCCACCATTTTATTTACTTTTTACCTTATCCATTTTCATAGGGTTGTTAATTATATCACCGGAGGATAAAAGAATTCTACAAATCCATATATCTGTTTATTATTTAATCAAATTTTGTTCATGGTGTTTTATTTTATTTTATTTTATTTTTCTTTTGTTCTTTAACATTAACTCGACTGTTGCAGACCTTGATAGTTAAACTAATGCTATATTTTGTCTTGAGAGCATTTAGTATCGATGCATTCATTTCTTTTCAGTTTTTAAGGTATTTTCCTGCTAACGATCAATTTTATTCTGTGGCATTTACTACACAGTACACAATTCTTATGTATTTACAAATCTCTCACCTTAACTTTCGTATTTGAACACATAGCACTGAAATGTTTAATTATATATCAACAATAGAACTAGTACCACTTTTTAAAATTAAAATTGACATTTTCATGCATGGGTTTACGACGCCAGTGTTATGTTTGTAAATATGAAAGTTTAGGTGTGAGATATGTAAATACATTAGAATTGTGTGCTGCGTATGTAAATTTCCCTTTTATTATATATATTAACTTCACATAAAATGTATCCATGTGATCATCACTGAGCATGAAATTTTGTTTTATAACTAAGTATACTTTCTTTCATAATTCTTATAGGCATACGAGTACAAAAGGCTATTGCTTGACTACAATAGGGAAGTACGGCTAGCTACACATGATACCATGGCCGCTTTTGTTGCTGTTGTCAGGTTGAGTTTATGTAATGCTCAGAGGCAACATTCCTTTTCCTTTTGTTTTCCAATGCTTCATCAAACTAAAATTATTGAACTTATGCTAAAAGTTTACATTTTTATACATGATTTAAATCTAGTTTTCAACTGAATTTTCTGGATTGTTTTCAACAAATTTATTATAAAATTGCATTAAAAGAAACCATTGTTAAAACCTCATGAGAAATAAGCTTCACCTTGGAAAGAAAAATAACCCGGTGTACTCTTTGACTTTTAACTCCAGGGACAAAGGTTGATCTTTTCTAGATCATACTAATTAATAATTGTTCTACAATTTATGAAGTATGTTTTCAGGCACATCAAACCATGGGAAAGCAGTGACACCTTATAGACTTTGTATTATTTGCATAAATTTTTTCTATCCAAAGTGCTAGCATAGGAATTAAAAAAAATGTAAAATAACATAAAAAAGGAGCTTCTTTGTTACTTGATTAATAATGAAGCTGAGGAAATCCTTTAAATGTAAATAAAACTTATACTTTTAGTAGAGGAAGTGTAACGGGAGGGAAATAACTGAAATATTATAAATTTGGAAGTAACCAAGCTATCAATCATGATGAGTTGTTTCTCATGGTGTGTTATCGCTATATGTCCAAATAAAGTGTTGAAAAAATTTCTTGAAGCGGGATTAATTGGTTAAGAGAAGTAAAACCTCTCCTGTAAGTCTCCTCGATGTTTAAGAGAAAACTCGAGAGCATTGTATTTTGAGATACATTGGATTTCTGCTAACTAAATTTTTTTCTAATGTTGTGCCAGGATTTATTTTGATATGAGGTCGAGATATTCTGTAGGCATAAGTCATCCTTGTTAATCACCTTTCCACTCACCAAAACACTTTAATCAGATTTTTGGCCTCATTTTATGGTTTAGATTTAATGTTTTTTGAACGAATTTAATAGTGTGGGTTAATGATTGGGGTATGGAGATAGAACCATTCAAGTTCCCATGATCTAGTCATCTCAGGTATACTAACAAACCTAGTTTACTAATGTTAGATGGCTATAAGGCATAACATCCAACGATGTTTATTAGCAGTCATAGTTTATCTTATTTAAGGCATCCCATAAATATGTTTTTTAAGATTGATGTCAACTCATTTAGTGAAAATTTGATTATTCTTACTAGTTTCACTAATGAATTCAGAGGGGACATAACTGAAGGCCTAGAATTTGGAGTACTAGGCTGATTGAAAAGTGATTTGAAGTATAGTATGACCATTAATTGATTAGTTTCAGCTTAACTCGAAGAAGTGTTTTAGATAGATGGGATTTTGGTCTAAGCGATTGGCTTTGATTGATGATCCAGTTGGCAAGAGAGTTTATTTATCTTAGTTTTAGTTGGAGTTTGCATCTCTTGGAAAACTTGAGAATCGAGCATGATTTGATGGGCTTGACAACTTTGTGAGACTCTAGATTACTTGATTTGGTGCTTCATCTTATTAAAGGGCTGCAAGTCTGGGGATTGGTAAGAAAGAAGTTTGCGCACAATGTGAAAATTTTGTATTAAAACCTTTGTGGACAGATTCCTATGACTCTCTACATGCAATTTAAGCTTTCAAGGAAGTTGGTATGTAAATCTTCTTTAGGCTGCCAGTCATACATACTATCAGTTAATGTGAGAGACTTTTGTTTGCTTGCTTACATTTTGTTCAGTAAATAAACTTTTCACTTCTAAGCTTGAAATCTATGAAAAGTGTGTTTAGTGCTTGTGCTTTGTGATAAATTTATTTTGTTTTGCTGAGTCTGATCGTAAACAGCATGAAACTAATATCATTTGGATTGCACAAGTAAGTCTTTTTTCTTCTTCTTTGCTGTCTTATTAATTCAAATTAGAAAGTTTTCTAAACATTTATAAATAGCTCATCCTTACTTCGTAATAATGACACCTTTTTTTTTCAAATTTTCTTGCCTTCAGCATAATAAATTCTAGCAGAATCCTAAACTAGTATTGGTGCTTTTCTATATAAAAAATTGTTTTCGAAATTATGTGACAAAATATGTAGATAGCATGCAATAATTATTCAGAGGCTTTAACATACATACCCATAATTCTTATGTATTTACATATCTAACACCCAAATATTCATATTTACATACATACTTACATATCTAACACCCAAATTTCATATTTACATACATACCACTCAAATCTTTAACATCACATCAGAAAGACCGCCATCACTATCATTGTAAAACTAAAATGCACATTCTCATGCATAGATTTATGACACCAAGGTAGCATGTGTAAAGATTAAACTTTGGGTGTTAGATAAGTAAATTCATATGGCGTGCATGTAGATCTCCCAATTATTTAGTGCAATTTAATGTTTTACTCATGATCCCTACTGAGGATTCATAAGATATAAATACATAACGTTTGGTTGCTTGATTGTAATATTAGAACATTCTATTTTTCCAGGAAGGGTTTGGCTCCATATTTGAAGTCTTTGATGGGGCCTTGGTGGTTTGCTCAATTTGATCCAATTCCTGAGGTTTCTCAGGCAGCCAGGTTTTCCTTTGAGGTCTCTGTCATACAATTTGAATGTGCCTTTATTAAAATTAGACTCAGCTTTACATTTTTTTTTTGGTTTTTATGGATAACTACATTTTTAGTGCTTTTTGGCTGTAATCTCTCTTATTTCTAGCATGCGTAGCTAAATAAGAAAAAAATGAATAATGTTACTTTTTGTATATTTAGCATTTAACATCTCAGAGCACATAATAATGTTCCTATTGTCCAACATATTCTAAACGAGATTTATAAATTGTAAGTATGTAGTTGTAATTATAAAACTGTGATTTACTAGTATCTTTTTTGGCACCATTAGCCACTCCATAGTCATGGAATTTCTAATAACAAATTTAAATTATTAGATCCAATTACAACAGAAGTTGACTCCAATGGTTGGAATAAGGTTGATGAAATTGATGTGTCCTTGTGGCAATACCATTTCTAACCACGAATTAAAAGTATAATTTCTTTTGATATAACTAATTTCTTTGCTCAATTAAGGGCCTTGTTGGGTCCTCCAGCAGTTCCTTGGAGTTTCGTTAGTTTCGTAGTACTGTGTTTGGCATTATAGGAGGACTTAAGAAAATGGGGGCATTTACATACCTCACAATTCTTATTTATTTACATATCTAACAGCTAAAGTTTAAATTTTACATTTATAACACTCAAATATTTCATAGCACATCATAACTACCACTGTTGTTAAGTTTTAAAAAGTGAATACACCTTTGCAAGCATGGTAAAGTGGCATAAATGTAAAAGTTAAAATTTAGGTGTTAGATATGCAAATGCATAGGAATTGTGTGGTATGTATGTAAATCTTCCTAAAAAATGCCTAACCAGTTTCCTTAATAGTTCACAGATTTATGGATGAAAATTTTAATGCAGCTCATAAAATGAGGCTATGGATTTTATTAAAAATAACATTGATCATTTGTTACCTCTTGTTCAACACATTAAAGGCATAATTAAGCCTGTATTGCTCCTTGAAAATGCACAATGCATGGACTTGGCAGCCTTTCAACCAATCCATACTGGACTGGTCCAGCCATCCTTTGTTGCCTGTGGGCTTTGGAAAGGCCTTACGGGTTATGAACTAACACGAATTTTTCAGGCATAGAATAAAGAGAAATTGACATACATACATGCCACACAATTCTTATTTATTTACATATCTAACAACCAATGTTCGATATATAGATTTATAACACGGTGTCATAAACCTATGCATGGAAAGGTTTCATTTCTAAGAAGGTAGTGATGGTGGTATTTTTGATGTAATGTTAAAAGTTTGATTGGTATGCATGTACATATGAATGTTTAGGTTTTAGATATGTAAATACACAAGACTTATGTGGTATGTATGTAAATGGCCCTAGAATGAAATATTCTTGCAATATGTATGGGCATTTAGGGTTTTATGCATGTGCCTTATTTTATTGCAGGTGGCATTCCCTGCGCCAGAGAAAAGGTTAGATGTCCTTATTTTATGTGTGGATTCGATCTTTGTATATCTCGATGAGAATCTGAAGCTCACACCAAATGTGATGTCTGATAAGGCTACACCTATGGATGAATTGGAAGATATGCACCATAGAGTATGTATTATTCATTTATATGATGTTTTTTTTATTGCCTATGGGCATAAATTGATGATTAAATTTACACCTACTTCCTCTTATTTGCTGTACTTACAATAGTGAAACAATTGACCTTCTTATTCAATCTGTGAATTTTGAATGAATGTTTTGGAGTCTTGGAATGCTGTTACTTTGTTTTACAAGACTAGATGTAACTCCTCAAAATACATATAAGTTATGTGCTTGTGGGTTTATCTCTAATTTAGAGTCATTAACCAAAATACAAGCTAAATATTTTTTTTAATCTTCTGCAAATTATTTGGCTTGAAATCTCAAAAGAATTTGATGTTTCATTCACTGATATTTATTGTTCATATTCTTGGCTATAATTGCTCATTTTTGTATTCACAAGGACTATTCAAGTGTTTATAAAACCATACCAAAATAAACCGTTGTATGATTTTCCTATTTTGGGTAGGCTTATTTCTGATATTTTCCTTTTGGTCATTACCCATCCGTGGTCTTTTTATCATCATCATTTGCCTTATCCCAAAATATTTGGGGTTGGTTTTATGCTTTTTCATTTTTTAATCTCTGTTAGAGTGCTTTCTTAGGCGATAAATTAATTTTTGTAAACTAACTATATTAACCAGATAATAATATAAGTATTTCAAGGAAATTTAACAAGAAATGCCATTGCAAAAAGAAAAGTACAGACAAAAGAAGATATTAAAAATTCATTTGGATCTTCTTGTTTAAAGTCTAGTGAAGATAGGAGAGTGGAGTAGGAACATCAAACACTTTATTCTGAGGAGTAACCAAACCAAAATCCTGGCTTTTTGAACAACTTTTAACAAAGGATCATCATGTGTAATGCCTTTTGATTCTAAGGTTGGATGAGCCTCGAAATATTCAGAGAACTTGGGCACAAAATTTTCAGAAGAGGTGCAGTAAGATGACACATTTTCAAATTTTATTTTTCGCTAATATCCGGATGACAGGGACCCAATCCAAGCATTCTTATGAAAAGTGCTGTGATGTTCAATTCTACCAAAACTCTAGCTATGGAGGATCTAACAAAACACATTATTATAACATCCAGCTGTAAATGCTTTCTATGGATTGAACCAAAGATAATAATGTGGTTATGCTGAACTAATATAGAGAAATTCATGGAAAGGAGATCCAAACTTGAGTGATGGGAAGCTACGTGGAACAGTTAAAATGGGGAGATAATTTTAACGCATGCATTGGGAATTTGTTAATATAATAACATTGTTGCGAGAATAGTCTTATGTAATTTACTTCTAACAGGAGCTTTATGATGACACGCTTGTGGGCTCTGAAAATTCACGCCATGGCCTCCCTCGAGAGATGAATTAGCTAAGATTGGTCAAATCATGATTGATGAGATTACAATTACCTCCATCAAATGATACCTTGAAACAGAGGAGTTTGTTCAAAATGCATCCTTTTTTTTTTTTGTTGTTGTTATTATTCTTGTTGTTGTTGAAGAATTAATCTATCTAGAGGAGAGCACTTCTGACCTTGTGATAGTGGTTGGAGACCATCTGGTCATTAATAGTCGATATTGATATCATATCAAAGGTAATTTCAAATCTTGAAGCTTTTGGTCAGCAGATTCCTCTAAACATACCTGTTATGTAAGATTTTCAATTCCTTTTTTCCTCATGATTTCCCTAATCATCTTCCACTTTTCTCACCAATCCGCAGACCCCTTCAGCCACTTTGTCTTAGTAACACATATACAAAAAAAGACTATTTCTCTATTGCTAAAATTAGCAAACCTTTCATAGGATTTTATGGGTAGAAACAAGACATTTGGTTCCCTTACCTCGTTGAACTAGTAATTTTTAGCACATGCCTAAGTTCATAGTTCGAATACTAGGAACTATTGATAGTCAAACTTCATGTTTTCTTTCATCAATTTTCTTTTGTTTGTTTTTGAAAGTTCTCTCGAATGATATAAAGAGCAGTAGCTTGATGTTCTACAGCTGAAGAACTTCTGCAAATAACTTTTTTGTGATCATCACTTAGCTATTCTTTAACAATATTAGGCTCAAATCCAATAATCAAAGTTATAATTAAGTCTAAAATTTGAATAGGTTTTCCATAATAAATCAAAGTTAGCATACTTGTATGGTTACTGGTGATGGTAAAGGATGCATATTTAGCCAAAGAATCTGTAATCCAACTCGACCAAAACATAACCAACCAAATTGTTTCAATTCTATGTTAAACTGGGTCGTTTTAGCTTATGAACAAATTCGTTGAACATCTTAGGTACTTGTTGTTGACCTCATTTTTGATGAGGTGTAGTCTTCCTCTTAGGGTTTAGGATCTAGCCTTAGGGATCTCCCTTCGACTATCTTAGAACCTTAGAAATGAGACCCGCTTCGTTCTATAAATTCAACCTGCTTCTGTACTCCTTTGTGGTTCCGCGTGTGTGGTCTAGCCAATTCCTATTTTTCTTTGATGTCCTGCATTTATGGCACAAGACCATCGTCTTATAGACGAGTGGTTATGGGTTATTTTGCGAAGACTCAAGGGAAAAGTTCCTGATAGGACTTCAAGCCTTAGGAAGACATTGTCACGACCTTTTTCGTCATATACACACATCAAATACACAAAATTCACGAAATTGCGCGAAATCGGACTTCAATTAAGCCTAAAGGACGGGTGAAAATGCGAACTTCTCCGGATGACCTCCGACGACAAAATGGACTGCGCCAACGCGTCCGAGATACCAATTTTGCCTAGGAAGGACACCCATTTTGTTACGACACCGCGCGTGAATGAATCGCATGTGATTATATATATATATATATTTATATGTATATATATATATATATTAATTTATATAAACTGAATCTTCCTTTTACATTCCTAAGGCCCTAAATCCCTAAATCCCTAAATCGAACGCACGCAAGACCCTCACTCATTCGCGTCATTCGCGTTTCTTCCTCTCGGTCACTCGGTCCACCCCGTCCGCCCCCTTCCTCATGTTCGCGGTTCATCCCGATCGCAGCCCTAGCTGAGCGGTCCTCCCTCTTCGTCACGAAGCTTCGGCCGAGGTCCCCCCATCCGCGTGCTTCCGTGCTCTGATAAAGCTTCCACCTGCTCCTTGTCGCGCTCCAGCCTTCCACCAGCCATGCTCCCTGCTCCGCGATTCTTGTCGCCGCGCGACTCTTGTCGCTTCTCTCGGCTCGACTCACCGCCCAGGTGAGTGCAGGTGACTCGTTCCTCTCCTCCTTTTGCTATAAAAACCCACTTGGGGAAGAGTTTAGGGGTTAGCCGAATTTTATTTTGAGTGGGGGAGGTGCTGCCATTTTTGCTTTTTGTTTCTTCATTT